>NC_044992.1:66258685-66558685 GCF_008728515.1 Papio anubis | reverse complement strand
AACAGTGATGTGGAACAACTTCTAGAACCTTAAGCTAGAACAAAACCACGGCAGCTGGGTGCGGTGGCTCACGCCTGTAATCCCAGCACCTTGGGAGGCCGAGGCAGGCGGATCACCTGAGGTCAGGAGTTTGAGACCAGCCTGGCCAACATGGTGAAACCCTGTCTCTACTAAAAATTAGATGGGTTTGGTGGTGTGCACCTATAATCCCAGCTACTCGGAAGGCTGAGGCAGAAGAATTGCTTGAACCCGGGAGGCAGAGGTTGCAGTGAGCCAAGATTGTGCCACTGCACTCCAGCCTGGGCGACAGAGTGAGACTCCACCATCAAAAAACAAAACAAAACAAAACAAAGCAAAACAAAACAAAGCAAACAAACAAAAAGAATAAATTCACGGCTATGGGTAATTAAAAAAATGATTTCACGATCTTCTAGCCATAATTATGTTCACCTCCTAATGCCACTACCTAGATTACCTAGATTAGTCACCCATTTGGTTCTTTTGATTGTCTTAAACAAGTCTATTTGCAAAAACCAAGTCTCCCTTCGTGGGCTGGATGTTTGCTGCCGCCTGGGAGTCAGAAGCAGATGCTAGAAGCTCTTGGGAGGTGATTCCAGAGTGTTAGAAAATGGGATAAACACCTGATGGGGCAGGTGCAGCTGCAGGGCCGTGTGGGCCTTCGTGAGCTCCCCTTGGTCACACCCTGCACTGCTGTCAAAAGCTCACCCAGCTGTGTGGCAGCTCGGCTGCATGGAGACGCCAGCAGCTCTGGGGCTGAGCAGACCGAGTGCACACTCAGCAGAGGTGGGTCATTCACCCATGAATCCCGACCTGCACTCAGGGCGTTCACACACCAGGAAAGGGAGAGGCTGCCATGGTGAGGAGCACATCTGGGAAGGGCAGGTGGCTCTAGAAGAGCCATGCCCCCAGAACAGGGGTGAGGACCAGCTTCCCAGTGCAAATGGCCCCAGTCGGGGCAGAAGGTAAACCCAGCTACCTGGGGAGGGGGCAGGGCCCTCTGGTTCCCCACCACCATGAGGATATGAAGGCGGGGGCTGGGATCTGTCCCCTGGGAGTGGAGAGTGAAGGGAACTGCTCCAGCCTGGTCTCCAAACCAGCAAATTCAAAAGAAACTAGCACCATCTAGAACCTCTAGTTCCCCTGGGAGATGGAGGAAAGGGAGGGAAGGGAGAAAAGAAGGAAAGGAGGGAGGAAGGGAGGAAGGGGAGGTCAGGGCCCTGACCTTGCTGGGACTATGGCACGAGGCTTAACCCCCACTGTGCACCTGGCCAGGCACCTGTGACCCCGCCCCTTTGTCTGGCCCCTCCCTGCCTCCCCTGGCTGCGGGAGGAGCAGAGTTCAATAGCCATCTCCTAGATTGATCGCCGCATCCCTGGGAGACAGCTGCTCCAAAAACTCATTAGGTCTGATCATAAATCAAGATGAAACAAGGATGACAGGTTGTGGAGACCCTGCCAGGATGCGCGGTGGGGAACAGGGCTCCGAGAGCCACACTGACGCCCAGGGCTCGGCCACAGCCGCGGAGACAGCCTGCGCCCACCTCGTGGAGCCTGCGTGGGAGGGCAGACGGGCGCGGAGGCGGGACAGAGCAGAAAGTGCTCCCCAGGCACGCTAAGGGCCAGACACCCAGGACTTCACAGTCAGATGTGTGGGGGGTCGGCCCCCAGCAGGGCCTGCAGTTCCCCAAGAGCCTATCACAGGCAGTGCCCAGAACATTCGCGTCCACATCCACCCACAATTCTACACCAGGAGTCCTGCTTAGTGGTGCAGAGCAGCAGTGAGAAGCTGGGAGGAGGCAGAGGGGAGGACAGAGGAGGAGGCTGACATAGGTCACACGTGCGGCTGCTGGGCCTCGGAAGGCTCAGCTACAAAATGACAAGGGGTGGCAGGAGACTTCTCTCTTAATATCTGAGTAAAAGCCAATGCAAAAGCCACCGCATTTGTCTTGTGTCACCCATGGGCCCAACTGGACTGTTCATTCCTTCAACAACAAGGGACTGAGTGTTCCCTGGTACTATGCTGGCTGTCTGGGGACAGCACACTGAGACAGGGGCCCTGTCCTTCTGGAGCCCAGAGTCCGGAGGACCAGAGTCCAGGTGGAAAGTACAGGGGACAAATTACAACCAAAGAACAGGCTGGTTATCAGGCACACTAGCTGTGGGGTACATGATGAGATCCCCGTCGCAGCAGGCGGCCACGCCTGAGGGTAGGAGGCCACGTGGTGGGGGTCCCAAAAGGGAAGCAGGTGTCAGACGGGACAGGGAGGACCTGTCGGGGCCGTTCCAACCCTATAGGTCTATGGCTGCTGTGACTCCTCATGGTTTAGGAGTGAGCAGCTCAATGTGGGGTGGAGATGAGGAGGGGGCCCCCAAGGACACCCATAGGCAGAGCCTCATTAAGGCCCTGCGAGGTCGCCTGCCATGGCTGCTGGCTGCTCACAGGCTTGTCCTGATAGTGGATCTCAGCTCCACACGCGGGCCTCGCCACATGGAATCACCTGGGCCACAGCCGCTCCCCTCTCTCGCACACTGACACCTGAGGCGGGAGTGAGGAAGACAGAGCGAAGGCACACAAGTCACTGTCTTGGAGCTGAGATAAAACAGGCACGAGTCCTGAGCTGCCACAGGCCAGTCAGAGAAGTCGCCTCCCTTCCCTTTCTGAGGAGGCTAGAAGTAAAATTTACATAAGGACTGAGCTGCCAGGAGGCACATCCACTCTATGGGCATCTGGACAAGCCAAGGTTCATGTTGATATCGGCTTTGCAGCAACATCAAGTGTGGCAGTCAAGGTGCAATTTCACATCAAGATATGTTCTTACAACATCTGAGTCCTCAGGCTCCTAAAGCAGTCAGAAGAGAAGCGAACAGAAGCAGCCTTTCCCTAGATAGCCTCAGCCTGGCAAGAGCCAGATAAGAAGTCCCTGCAGGCACTGCCTCCACATCTGTCCTCACGGCCTCTCTCCTTGGCAGGGAGGAGGACAGGTGAGCCCACCCACGCTGAACACCTGCCAAATGGCAAAGGTAGCACTGGTTTATAAGGGGATGAAAGTCAACAAACACCCGCATCTCTCCCAAATCCGTCCCTTCCGGAATATCCCTGCCCTCCTGAACCTCACCCTGGGGGGCTGGGGGAAGAAGGGGGCTTTAGTGGCGGGATGAAGCCATGACTGGGCCAAGCCCTTGTAGCAGTTGAAGGTGACTTATTCTTGGGGCCAGACAGGGATGAGTAGGTGTCTGGAGCCCAGGGCCCTGATGCTCACGTTCCGGTAGTCCTACCAGCAACCCCAGTTCACCTCTCTTGGGTCTCTGTGGGCAGGGACAGAAAGATCAGAGTGGTCAGCAGCCAGCTCCTTCCTTCCTGCGCTGAACACACACCCTTGAGCATCAACATAAGGGCTGGCTGAGCTGGAGGTGTGGAGAGGGATGAGCTCCTTCTAGGTCCTCCCAGGCAGCCTTGGTCTCTGAGCCATGTGAGGCCTGGGCAGGACTCTGCCTTCCTTACAGAATGCTGGGGTCTGGGTGGGGCTGGAGAGAGTTGGGTGACCTTCCCAGGCACCACTGGAGTTGGGGCACAGAGGCCAGAGCTCTCCAGGCCTGGGTGGGGAGAGGGGGGAGCAGAAAGAGCCCTCCCAGGAGCCCCCACCTCCACTCTGGGGGCACACATGAAGGTCCCCCATGAGCATGAGATGCTGAGGCACTGAGTCCATCTTGGTGGCTTTCCTGTTTTCCTCATCCCCATCGCCGGCTCTGGAATTAAGCAAGGGCTACTTCTGGACAGTCTGAATGCTGCCCACGCTCTCCCTGAAGGTGGCAACAAACCCACCGGGCTCTGACGGAGAAGCACCGAGAAGCATTTAGAGCTGTGCTGACCACCAGGGCCACACAAGGCCGAGGCTACTGAGCACTGGAACATGGCTGGCTCAAACTGAGGTGTGCTCAAGCGTAAAATACACCGGGTTTCAAAGACTCGGTGTGTGGCCCAGTGCTGAGGTGGGCGGATTACTTGAGGCCAGGAGTTTGAGATCAGCCTGGCCAACATGGCAAAACCCCGTCCTTACTAAAAATACAAAAATTAGCTGGACGTGGTGGCACGCGCCTGTAGTCCCAGCTACTAGGGAGGCTGAGGCAGGAGAATCGCTTGAACCCAGGAGGCGGAAGTTGTAGTGAGCTGAGATTGCACCACTGCATTCCAGCCTGGGTGACAGAGTGAGACTCTGTCTCAAAAAAAAAAAAAAAAAAAGATTAGCATGGAAAAGGAATGTAAAGTATCCCACTTGTCATTTTTTTCATGATTACATGTTGAAAGATATTTTTGATACGTTAAGTATTTTATCAAAATGAATTGAACTTCAAGATGTTGCTAAAAATTAAGTTTCCCCAGGTGGCTGGCATTGTATTTCTATGGGCGTCTCAGTGGGGGTTTCCTGTGCTGGGGGACTGTGGGCTGTGCACACCTGGGAAGCACCTGAAATACTGAGGATTTGAAAGATTTCCCCCTTCTGCCACCAACTTCGGTCCGGGACTCCTCACTCTAACCCTGTCACCTGCCCTGACTTGCATGGGGACACTGAAGACCTAGGGTGGAGCTTCGACGCTGCACCAATCCTTCTGGAAAAGCCCAAGGACAAATGGGCTCTGAGTGCCCTCGGGCTGTGACCCCCAGGGCAGCCTGACCTGGCGAGGGAGGCACTGGCTGGGTCTGGAGTGCTATGGAACTGGCCTGTGGTCCTGGACACCATCAGAGGGACATCTCCATAAGGGCATGAGCTGGAACAGAGGCTCTCAGGAGCCATGGAGGGCCCTGCCCAATGGTCCCTGCCTAGAAGCCCCCACCCCCAGCCCATTCATCCCCTTCTACAGGGCCTGGAAGGGATGAGGAGTATGGGGACACGCATCCACTAGGGGCAGACTGCACACGGCACACTCCTCCTCCCTAATCCCTTTGGGTGCCCACATACTGAGTTGTGCACACATACTCAGAGCCATGACCCTGAGGGCCAAGGGTGAAGGGTCTTCCCCCAGGCATGGCCCCCAGGCCTTTCCCATGTGCCAGTGCTGAGCTGTCTTGGCAGGGCTGCTTCCTGGAGAGCTGCCCCCGCAACTCTCTAACCTTTGAACCTGGCTCCAGATGTCCCTGAGGCCAGGGCGCCCCAAGCTCCATGCCATTCCCTGCTCTCCATGTGTGGCTCTGGCTCTGACACTGGGAGGTGGAGGCCATCCGTCACGGTGGCTGTCTGGGAGTGACACTCTTTTCCAAGCAAAGAATCAACATGCCAGGGCTAATGATAACGAATGGCCAGTTGTATGCCCATCACCAGCTCAGGCACCAGCACTCCAGGCGGGGGAACAGGACTAGGGGAGGACTTGGCGCCAGCTCCCTCCTTCACCAACGCTTAGCCCTCTGAGGGCGCCGGGCTGCAGGGGTCTCTGGCTTTAGCTGGGCCGTCGGAAGGGGTAGGTGAGCAACACCAGCCTGAGCAGAGAACCACTGGAGACCAGCCTCTTGGCCCTAAAACAGGGGGAGGTGGCTGGGTATTTGTTCCTTAAATAACCAGACCAACCATGGCAAAAGGAGACCCACATTTGCAGGCTGGAGGTGGAAGAGCCCAAGGATCCTGCAGCCTAGAGGTGTGAGCGACACCAGGACACAGTCCTGGCTTGGAAATGGCCAAGTTACACTGGACACAGCTCCTGAATCTGCCACTCAACTGTGTAATTTTGGGGCAAACTGTTCCATCACCTTTAAAAATACAGATAAGGCCGGGCATGGTGGTTGATGCCTGTAATCCCAGCACTTTGGGAGGCCGAGGTGGGTGGATCACCTGAGGTCAGAAGTTTGAGACCAGCCTGGCCAACATGGAGAAAACCCATCTCTACCAAAAATACAAAAATTAGCTGGGCGTGGTGGCCCATGCCTGTAATCCCAGCTACTCGGAAAGCCGAGGACAGTGAGAATGCACTTGAGCCTGCATGCACTCCTGCACTCCAGAGCAAGACTCTGTCTTAAAAAAAATAAAAAAAAAAAAAAAAGAGAGAGATGATTGTAGGAAGGCTGAAGGGTTGGAGTGAGATAGGGCAGTGCTGCGTTGGTAAAGCCTGGCTCGCACCAGTCACTCAGGAAGCTGCACGTGCCGTCTATCATTGCAGAAACCCATTGCCCCTGCTGAAAGCCCAGTTCCCAGGCAAGCAGGAAAAACTGTGTCAGGCTGAGTTCTCATCTAGCTCCCCTTGTGCTCTGAGGAGGGGGACTGGATGATACTAGTGACCCCGCCTTCCAGGCCAGGTCAAGCTGCTGTCAGAACAGTTCCCAGGAATACCCCATCACTGGCCTCAGCTAACCTTTGGGGCTCTGGGGGTCAGGGATGGGGAGGGGGGCAAGGAGGACCCCAACAGGCTGCTCACCCCTGCTCTGCCAACCAGAGCGACCCTCAGTTCCTCCTCTTATGCCCCTGTCCACCCCCACCACCGCCAGCATCTTTAAGGCCCCTCAAGGCCAAGCAATCCCCACCACCCCACCTCTGGGGCCTCCAGGTGTGTGCCCTCTCCGGGAGGGGCTAAAGGACACAGGGTCTTTGGAGCCTGAGCTGGCCCATCCTTCCTGGGGTGGCATCTACCTGTGCTTGGGCTGTGGTGTGGATGAGGGCTTTGTCTGGGAGGAGCTCTCTTTGGGGACTATGGGAAGCCCCCACACGGATATGCCAGGCACCAAAAGCATCTCGGCCCTGGGTCTGGTTTTCATTTCAGACCTGCAGGGCATCCAGCATATGCCAGCTTTGCCTAGCAACTCACCCACCACTCACTTGGATTTCTGCTGAAAGGAGGGAATCTAAAGCCAGCTGGTCTTCCCATGTGGGCCAGCTCCTGTGTTTTCTGGAGGATTCTAGCTTTGTTCACTCCTTACCCTGGGAGAAGAGAGGAGCGCTGAAACAACCAGCTTTATAGGACTAGGTTCTATCCTGCGGCTAAATTATTTAGCCCAAAGGACTGACAGCAGAGTCCCCCTCTCCCCAGGGTGGCAGGAGGCGGCGGCAGCCTGGTGAAGGGCAAATGTCTGAGCCTCTGGAGCAATCAAGCCTTCTGTCGGAAATCACGGGCTCTGGCCTTTCATCCTTCCACTTCCCCACACCCTCAGAGCCTGGCAGGTGGTGCCTGGGAGGGCAGGGTCTCAATTTTTCATTCTTAAGTTGTCAGAGCAAGCTCAGTGTGCAATCATTGGGAAGGCAGGGCCTCTGGCTGCTGGCTGACTAATCTCCTTCCTGGAGATTGGAAACATAAAATTTCAGGCGCTGCCACCTTTCCTGCGGGCTGCTCAGCCCTTTCCTCTCCAGCAGCCACCTAGATGCCAAGAGAGACAGGAAGGAGAGAGTGAGGAAGAAGAGGAGAGGTGGTACCGAGCAAGGATCGGTGGCCCCTCCTGGGTCTGAACGTAACTCTGGAGCGCCAGGGTTGCCGTGGGCCCTGTCAGCCCTGCAGATGTATATGACGGCCCGACTTGCTGCAAGGTTAAGACTCACCCTCCCACATGAAGCCCAGTTTTGCACAGAGGCCATGCCCGTCACCATCATTGGGTCAGACTCGACCCATGGCCACGAGTGATCTGGGACTTAGTTTCCTTGCCTTGTCAGTGCCGGACAGCTGGGCCACCAACCTCCTGGGCATTGCAGGAGTCTTTGTCTGATAGCTGGAGCTGCCCATCTCGGCCGTACATGGATCAGAGCTGATAACAAAGGCTGCTTAGAGGAGAGGTAGGGACAAAAGGGCAACAACCTTTGCTTGGGGCCAAGTGAACTCTCAGGTCAGTTCTGACTGATGCTAACGAAGGGAGTAATTTGGCGGCACATGGCTGGCTGTTCGCCAGCAAGTGTTCATTAGTTGCCTACTTTACCTTAAAACAAACACTGGGTTCCTCTCCTATAAATGGGCCTCTGTGCATTTGCAAAAAGAACTTCTAGAAAACCAAGAATAAAATTAAGACCCAAATGAAACATATACAAAAGGTTTTTCAAGATTCCCTGCACTGGGAGTGTAACCAGTCATGGCTGGACACGGAACAGCCCAGGAGAGCCCTGGACAGTGGCCCAGTTGGAAGGTGGGCAGGGCTGCCGCAGAGACCCAGGCCGTGCAGGGCTGCTGACAGCGGGGTGGCGTGGTGCTGGCACATGAGGCTGTCTGGATGGATGCACAGGGGGCATTTTGGGGGGTCCTTCTGGGGCCTCTGAGAGGCACTAGTTGAGTGGCTGTGGAGGAATTCCAATGCCAACCTGGCAGCAGTGGGCACCAGATGGCCCAGACACAAGACCCCTGGCTGCCGGTGGTGACGGATCAGCGCGGGAGGCAGTCTGCAGGGATCAGTCGTGGGTTTGGGGACAGGTAAACACCAGAAAGCCTCATGTCCCCAGGTGATGACTTCCTCTTAGGGGCCTCACCTGCCACCACCACCACGTCCCACCTCTCCCTGTCGGCTTGGAAAACAAATCTGGGGCAGTTGCTGAGGGAGGTGGAGAGAGCGGGGCCGAGAACTTCATGAGGCAGGCTCAAGTTCATCCACAAACGCCTGGAGAGGACAGTGTCTGACCCACTTTGGGGGGAACACAGATGCAAAAAGAGAGTGTGTGGCGTCTGCTCTGCATACACAATCAGAGGGAAGGGAACCCTGCGGTCCTCGGCAGCCCAGGCCCGAGGAGGGCTGTGGCGCTCCAGAGCAGCCTTTATTAGAAAGGATCGGGTTTTTAACAACCCCAAATGGGGCGCCCCGTGCCGAGCCAGCTGTTCATGGGAGACGCCTGCAGGCATCTGCCGGGGAAAGTTGGTAATGGAACTGAAGTAATGAAGCTGCCATGGCCCCTTCCAGCCCGAGAGCTCCATGCGGTGAGGCGGGGGCAGCCTCTAGCCATTGGCTTAGGTGCTCAGGCTTGGGCTCTGAAGTCCCTGCGCTGGGCCTGTGAGCACAAAGAACATCCTCTGTGCTGCGTCTCCCCTCAGCATCCCTGGTCTACCTGTGGCTGGCAGAGGCTAGAGCCCTTGCCCTCTGTGAGATGGGCCTGCCTTTCATTCTCCCAGCTCAGAGCTTCTTCAAAGTGCGTGCGAGTAGATGCTGGGGGCGGCGGAGCAGAGAGGGCTCCTCTCCAGGCACCACAGCTGGGATGTGGCACAGGGGAGGTTGCCCAGAGCCAACCTGGAAGCTTCTAGATCTCACTGTGAAACCCATGTGGACACCCAGTGCCATGCTCTCTTGAGGCAGCTGAGGTCATGTCCCCGGTCTTATGGCCAGCCCTCAGAGAGGCTCATCTTGAGGCCACTCTTGGGATGTGATGGCTGACCAAGACGCTGCTGAAGACGTCACGCTCACTGTGGCTCCCCTCTGCACACTGCGCAGGTGCTGTGCTAACAACAACGTCCCAATCGAGGCCTCGCTGCCACTGCACAGACAAGGAACCTGGCGGAGAAGCCTCGATCCATCTGACCACATTGGGAGTAAACGCCAATCGTCCCACACAGGACGGGGAACAAGGCAAGGAGGTCCAGCGTCACCTCCAGTAGGTGTGCTACCTGGCGCAGAGCAGCCACCGGAGACCTGATTGCTCAGGAATCTGCAGTGGCCACCTGGGAGTGAGCCAGCCAGGTCTGCCAGGGCCAGAACAGCAGCCTCACTGCTGGGGACAGCACACCAAGACCCTCCTTCCCCATGTGGATCTGCCACTGGAAGTATCTGCCACCCAGGCATCCCACACTGACCACTCCCGTCTCCCCAGAACTTACTTGGGGAGCACAAGAAACGAACAGACACTATCACATGTCATCCACGCTTTGAGTTTTCCTGGACAAGTGGTTATTTACAAAGGCCATTTAACCCTTTCAGTGCCATTCTGGCAGAATGAGGGGGCTTCCGAGGCTACTAAGGGGGAGGAGGGCAGAGCAGAGCCCCTCAGAGGAGCTGGCCCGAAGTCTCCTCAGCACAGCTCCGGGGCCCGCAGTCTCCTCCGGCCTCGTTTCAACAGATGGCAGAACTAATTCCTAATTAAGCCCAAGAAAGTTTCCGGCTCAGCACATTTATTTATGATTTTCCGGTCCCTTTGGTGCTCATTCTTCCCCTTTGTCTTCCTGGAACCCAAGCCAGCTTATTTCCAACCCGAGCTCCCCACTTGGTTATTGGGAAAGCATGGCCTCATCTTGGGAGAGAGGAGGGGAAGGGGTGCGGCGGGAGTGTGGGAAGGAGGGAGGGGTGTGTGGGAAGGAGGGAGGGGTGTGTGGGACTCGGTCACACAGCTGCTTTTAAGACAGAATGAAAAGGGAGTTTGTGGCGAACTGACAACTTGGCACAGACTTGAGAGGACAAATAGGCCTTTGAGGTCACTGCCTTTAGGGTGGTTCTCGAAAAACTGCCTGGGGTGAGCTTGGCCCAGAGGCGAGAAACCCTCGTGGGGTCCCTCCCCCATGGAGGGGCTGCCAGTTTTGCTTTGTTTGGTGGCTCCAGGGAGACCTCCATCCCCTTCCTCCCCTCCCGAGCCCCGCTGCGGCCCGGGGCTGAGAGGGGAACACCCCTTCCCTAGGAAGAAACGCTAGGAAGAAAATGTCCCACTGGCTCCAGTGCTGGCTGCTGGGGATGGAACCCTAGACCTAGCTGCGCTTCCGAGTTTACCTAACTGGGCAATTTTTCTTCTGGCAAGAGGGCTGTGTCACAGAAAGGTTCGCTTGTTAAGCCCAGAGGTCTGAGTCTCTCATGGAGAAAAATCACTGCCTCTGTGGTCGCCCCCAGCAGCACTCCGGAGAAAAGGTTTGCCTGAGAGGCTCCTGACATTTGATTATCTCTTGGATCAAAGGGAAAAGAGAGGCAGATGACTTGCTAAGACAACAATGTCAAGACAACAATGTCACCACCAAAAAAACAAGTGCTGTCGACCTTCACGAGCTGGTCTCCACCTCGGGCTCCTGAGGCTGCCAAGAGCCTCTCTTGAGGCCACTGTCACCTGCTCCGCAGCACTGCAGGGCCCCGGGAGCCTCAGGGTGGGAGACCTGGGGGTGGGAAGGGGCTGGGGGAAACAGGAGTCGATTTTCTAAAGCAACTGCCAAGTCTACTGTGAGCCTGACTCTGGGGAAGTAGCGTCTCCAACAGCAGAATGGCAAGGGGCCCGGGCTGTCCCCAGCCGCCTTCCAGGACCCCGGGGCCCTGCTGGCCACAGAACTCAGCTCCTCCTCCGACTGATGCAGGGGTACAGCTGGTCTCCTGCTCTGAGACAATCGCTCTTTATGTGCCCTCAGCCGCCTCTTCTCCTTTTCATAGTCTTCTCCCTTTCAACAAATGTATTGCTCCCCAGACACGGGGAGGAATCTGTCACCCTAAACAAGTGCAGGGGTCTTCGGAAGCCATTAACTGTCACTATCCTGGGTGTCATCCCTTCTTGAACTGCCATGCTGGCTAAAGCAGGAGTGTCCCCTCCACCTCTCCCCACCCTGCTCCTGTCCTCCTGGACGAGGGGAAGGAGACAGAAATCAGCTCAGCTTTCTCCATGCCAGCGCCCAAGGGGCCCTTTCCCCATCCCCAGTGCTGAGGGGCAGGTCAAGTGCAGCCAGTCCCACGTAGGGTAGGGACCAGACCTTGGGGCTACAGAGCCACAGGAGCTGGAGCACCAGACTTAGGCCAGGAAGGCAAGGGGGAGAACAGTTTTCTCCAAATCCTGCTTTACTGAGAAAACGCGTTCTTCTGAGACCACCAGGTTTTACCCACTCGGCCTTACCCAGAACTCTCAAAATACTTCATATAAGCAGAGAAAAAGGAAGGGTGGACAGTTGAGCCCTGGTGTTTCTGATCCCTGCTGACTCTGACTTCTGGACACAATCCCTCCTGGCACCCAGGGAGGCTCCATTCTAAATCCGTCCTTGGAGCTGGTGGGATCCCCAGGTTCTAAGTAACAATTCCCATCTTCCCCCAGGTAGTCATGTTAATTTAACCTGGGGCTTGGAACTTGTGAGTGCAATTTGGGAACAGCACTCACTGGTGAGTACGTGACCAGACAGACTGAATGGAGCAGATGCAGACTTCCGCCCTGTCCAGGGATGGACAGGTGTCCTCCCGCTCCCTCGTGTCAGCTGGATGGCCAAGGACGGGCTCGGCCCAGATGATGTGCCCCTGTGGGGGCCTCACAACTCATCTCCATCCTGCTCTCATCTCCTTGCAAGGACAAACCAAGAGGGCAAAAAAGTTACAGGCTGGTGAGCGTGGCTCAAGACAAGGAAAACCTTCCCAGCACTGACATACACCCCTCAGAGCGGAGTGCGAGCCTCACGCAGTCATGAGTTCTGGGCCCCGAAGGCCACCCTGTGCTCTGTGCTGTACAGCCTGCTCCCAGAGGGGCGAGGCCCGGCTACCTGACTGCTGTGGCCCCTTCCAACTAAAGATGCCAAGACTGCTGTGTACGGAGGTTCCTTACACTGACATCTTGTAATCCCCTAAGTCTGGGGAACTAGGGGAATTGCAGATGTCAAGCTGCTGGAAGTCATTTAGATCAGAAAGTGTCCTCGGCGACCATGACCCACTGCTGAGTCCTGGCATGGAATCAGGATCAGCGTCCACCCCCAGAGTCTGGATGAGGGTAGAATGGTCAAGCGCAGCGGGAAAGGGGGCTGGGGAAGGTGGTCAGGAAGGAGGAGCCCCAACCTTGGCTCCTCTAGAGCCAAGTGCCTCTGTGCTGAGAGGCAGGCGAGCTCCTGGAGCCTGGACACACTCACTCTGTCCAGGCCCCTCTATCAGAACAGCAACAGCCTTCTTAGCTTTTGGATTGAGCAGAAGAGGGGTCCAATGGACGCCCAAAGCCGTGCTGGCCACAGAGGCCCCACCTGCTCCTGTCCTCCATCCAGGTGGATCGGCAGCCGGCCCTTTCCCTGAGGTGGCTGGCAGGATGGTGTGGCAGAAGTGGACCAGCCCCCAACCACCAACCTGTCTGGGGGAACAGACTCCCCAGACCGCAGCTGAGGACAATGGCGCTCATGCTCAGCAGGGTGTCCGTCGGTTAGAAGATGCTGTGGAGGGGGTGTCTTTTCATGCCCTGGTGGCCAGAGACCCAGGGGCAGAGAGTGGCTGCTACCACAGCCCGCTGGCTTTTATGGTTACGCCGCATAGCACACTCACGAGAATGCAGAGCCGCGCTGCTCCCGTACCCTGAAGGGCACAGCCCAACCCAGGCTTTTGGGAGCCCCCCCGCCCACCTGTGGGTCAGTGGGCACCCAGCATGGTTGTATGAGAGAGAAGCTGGTCCTAGAATCAACAATCCTGGCTCTAGCCCCAGCTCCATCCACACTATGTGACCTCGAAAAAATCATCTTTTTTTGGTGCTAAATTTCCCCAGCAGTAAAAGGCAAGCTGAGTATCTGCCCCTCCTTGTCCTTTGGAAAGGTGGGAGGACCAGACAGGCCTGAGTCAATGGAAACCACAACCACTTTCCAGCTACGGCTGGGGGCTCTGCACGGCCTCTCGCGAAAGGAGAGGGAAGGGACGAGAGGAGAAAGCACAGAGACTCGAGCTGTTTCTCAGACTCACCGATCCATCTCATCAGAGAGGTCAGGATCTGCAGGTACTTGGTCTTCTGGACGTCAAAGAAGGTGAATGGTCCGAGGAGGAGAGTGAAGATTGCCTGGGGGATGGAAACAAGAGTAAGGGGGATGCAGGCTGCACTTGAAGACCGTCTGCACGGGGAAGACGCTGCTGCTCATGTGGCCTCTGCCCGCAGCTAAGGCCGGGCCTGACTGGGCACACCTGGACTGGCAGAGGCTCCCTGGGGTCACCTTGGGTAAGTGCCAGCGCCAGGGGTGGAACAAGAGCTCCAGAGCCATGCTTCCCTGCTGCTGCTCACATGGACTGTGCCGACAATGCTGTGCCTCCTCGGCAAGGCCCAGGTGTTGTTCCAGGGATGGAACATCCTGCTCTCTTCAGCAAACACAGATTGATGATCCACAACGTGCCCACCCTCGAACTGCCCATGAGCATGGGCTAGAGATGGAATGGCAAGAAGGATCCAAAAGAAGCACCAGCCACGTCTCTGGCTCTCGGTTTACTGGGAAGAAAGGACACAGTGGGGAGGGGCCCCAGGAGCCCTGACGAAGCCTCGCAGGAGAGGACACTTCTTCTGAAGCGCTTGGAGAGGAGTGATCGGGATGTGCATGGGCCACGTTTTTGGCTTCGAGAGGAGAAGCCTGGAGAACGAGAGCCCCTGGCTTTCAGGGCAGGCCCCTTGGAAGTACCCAGGATGACCAAAGAAGGGAGGTGCATCTAGGAAAACCAGGGCAAAGAAGTCCTGGGCTGAGAAAGGGACCCAGGCAGAGAAGGGGGTGCTGATCGGCGCGGATCCTCTCGTTTCTCTTTGGAGAACAGGGGAAAGTGTTGACTTAAAAAATGAAAATCTAACTCTGTCTCAGAAAACTGGTCTGTGGGAAATGGGAACCTTCTTTGCAAAGGAAAATGGGGGTAAACGTGACAGAGCAGAAACTGGGGTGTGGGGAAGGTTAGGATTTCCATGCCAAATTGGTTGCTCAGGGAGTAGAGGAATTAAGAGCTGCTCATTGCAGTTAAGATGATGGTACCATTTCCAATCTGCCACTCGGAAGCAGTGTGAGGCATCAGACCTTATTAACATTTACACAGTGCCATTTTATCACGTTAATGCTAATGACGCTCACCAGAGATGCGGCAGGCGGCTCGGAAGCCTGAATGAATGTGGGGAGAGGGCCCACTCAGGGAGTCGGGCTCTGGCCTGTCATCCGGGTGAATCCATCACAGCTGCTCAGCCCTCGGCCAGCCCCTGTGGCTGGCAGGCGGGAACCCCGTAGAAGGGGAACTGAGCCCGCCCTGCACCGCCCCCCCGCAACCTCTGGCCATAAGAAGGGCAGGATGTGGGAGAAGCTGTGACCCCTTATCCAAGTCCATTATCACTGAGAGGATGAGTGACATGGAGGAGTGAAGTGCCGCTTAAGGAAAGGCTCTAATTAGCTGGGCTGGAGAAGGCGACCTGGCAGTCACCAGGCGCGAAGGACTTTGGAAAGAAGAGCTTTCTGCTGGGGGCCTCAGAACTGGCCCTGCTTCCACTCAGAAGAGGGGAAAGAAGTCTTTCTATTAGGCTTGGGGAGCGGGGCGGGGCAGGGCAAGGCAGAGGAAAGGGCTCTCCTTGCAAAAGCAATGGAGAGCCTCCGCTGTCCCCTCAGCCCAGGGAGAGGAGCTGGGGACACGGTAACGCATGCAGAACGTTAACTCTGGCAGAGCAGGTCTGTACGCAGCACCATCAGTAAGTCATTTAGGAAAATTACCACTTCAGGGAAACTTTCCACTGATGAATTTCTCTTTTGAAGGATGAAGAGGGAGATGTCAGGTAGAAGAACGCATAAACACAGAGCCACCTGCCACAAATGTTTCCAAGTAACTGTGGTCTGCCGGAAACTGGACTCCTGGTGTGCCCGGGTGTTTGGACAGTTCGCCTCTGACTTCCCACTGAAATCATGGTCTGTGGGGGCTGGAGATCCTTGGGGGTGGCTTACGTGGGAGGTCAAATCTCATCTCAGAAACCTAAAGACTGGTTTTTAGAAGGTTCTACACCATAAAAATAGAGGGGCAGCAGAACCACCCCCAAAGGCAGGCAGAGAATGCTCCTGCAGGCTGCCTGGGTCCTGTCCTCCAGGGGCCCTGTCCATGTCTGTCTTTGTCCTCGGCAGATGCTTGTCAAGATCCTAGGACACAAAAGGTCTCATTCTGTAAAACCCTGTATGGATGAATCCCAGCCCGCTGACAGCATCCCTCTATTTAATCAGACGCACCTATGAATCTAGAGGAGTCGAAATGAAGGTTCACACCTGCTTAGTGTTCTCAGACCCAGTCCTGAGGACAGCAGGTCTGTCCTCAGCATGGGAACTAGCAGTGAAGGACTCTTATGGAAGATCTGGCCAATGGCTGCAACGTCCATAGATGGATGATGGTTGGAATGTGGCTTCTTTTTCTTTTAATGCTCAGGAGTACAGACCGACCATAACACTTGGGAAGGCTCAGGGCCCACTTAGTCACAGCAAACATGCACAGACTGCCAAGCAGCGGCCCTTCCATGGGCCTGCGAGCTCACGCATCAGAGAGCACCCAGATGAAGACACAGACTGCGAGCTGGGGCTAATTAAGGAACAGGTGTCCTCTGCAAATTACTTAGAGCCAGAATTCAGCAACTGCAGGAGCAGGCATCCGGAGTGACAAAGGATGAGGATAGAGGCAGTGGCACACGCTGCCACGCCACGGTGTGGCCGCTGAGGTCTTGCGGAGGGAGGAGGGCGGGAGAAGGCATAGCCCCTGTCTCCAGATGGTCTAGCCGGGGCAGTGTCCATCTCTGAATGCACAACAGCCAAGTGTGGTACTTCGTGTTTTCTTTCCTTTTTGAAAAAGGAGACATAAAAAGCCAAAGAGACAGCCTACTCTCTTGGGTCTTCCAGTCTAGCCCATATGACATTATAAATTAGCTGGCTCCCGAGCAATTTTCCAACCCCCAAATGCCATTGATCAGTTCAAACTCAGTCTCTGCTCAAGGACTCTTGTAGCCCAACTCATTACAGGAGGCAGAGACACGAGTCGCTGCAGCCAAGCACATTTCTAAAAAAAAAAAAAAAGAAAAGAAAAGAAAAAAGAAAACTCTGATTTCTAATAAAATCTTCAAACTGGTCATGGGAAATAAAGTCCGGATGGACCCAGGAGGGTACAAATGGGTCCGTTCAGATCCTCTTTCTTTTTGGGTCAGTGAGTTTAGATGACACCAGAGGCCCCACAGCAGCCTTGCTGAAGTCTTGATGGAGACAAGGAGGCTCACATTCCCAGGGCAATGCAGGCAATGCTCAGCCACAGCTCTTTCAGAACATTCTGGAGTCTACAGCTCAACAGGGCTGCCTGTCCTCCTGTGTCCCTTACATGCACTGCCCACCTCCAGTTGCCCAGGCTCCAGAGTTCCAGCAATTTCTGACTCCTTCCTTGCTTTCTACATTAGGTTCCTGGGGCTGCTATTACAGATGACCACAAACTGGGGGACTTCAAACCACAGATACGTGTTCTCTCCCAGGCCAGAAGTGCCCTCTTGCAAGGCAAGGCTCCCAATAGCACCCCCCACAGGACAGAGCCCAGCTCTAAATACGCATTAAAGATGGGGCTGACAGGGAGGAGCCGTTTCTCCAGATGCCACCAGAAATGAGATTTAACCACAAAGCAGGGAGTAAAGAGAGCACCTAATCTCAACCCCAGCCTTCTGTCCCCTGGACAGAATCAGTGACTCAAAGATGTAGGGAAGGGACCCTGCAGCCTCATGGGGACCTGTTGTGGGCTGTGCCTGGAGATTCCCTGGACAGGACATGGCTTTGCTGAGGACCCGGAAGTACAGACACTTGTGCCTGCTTGAGCAGCCTGGCATCTGGGTACCAAAGGCTCAGTCACTAACTGGAACCTCCACTTTCCTCTTGGAGTTGTTTGGAACAGACTGAAGAGTCAGCTGCCCAGCTATGGAATGGGAGAAACAAATGCTGTGCTACTTCTGAGAATGGATCTTTACATCAAGAACGCTCAACTCACGCCTGCTGAGGCTGAGCCGTGTCCACCACCTGCCTCCCTCCTCTCCAGTTCTAACCCTACAGCACACGACACTTACAGAAGAAGGGCTCCGACTCAGCCCGCTTCTGTGTCATATACAAAAGGAGCCCAGGACTGGGCAACGTGTTATGCCCTTTGTTTAACTGCACCACACAGAAGCGTGTGAGTGAGGGTGTCAACATCAGAGCACAGAAGTAAAGCGGGTAGACACTTACCTCCCCATCCCCAAATTTCTCTGCCTATTTAGCTGGTCAGAGAAACAAAATGAAATTTTAAACTTGGTGCCAATCTCAAATTAAACACCCTGTTTAACACACTGTACCATCTCTGGGTCCTACCCTCTGCCTGCGGATCTGTCAGAGCCAATCCCAAGGCGGCATCTTCCCAGCCACTGGTCCTTTGATCGGCCCTGCCCTGTGCTATCAAAGCTGCCCTGTGATAACACTGCTACCCAAGCTGCAGCCCCTCCACACTCTGCCAAGTGCTAACACACACGGTTTCATTTCATGCTCATGACCCCCTGCAAGGTCACTGGTGCAGGTGACGATGCCCTCATCTTACCGATGAGGAAACTGTGGGGGCTGGAGAGGTTCAGTGACACAGCCAGAAAGCGCCAGAGGGAGAAGGGAAGGTCCCCCTCTCTGGCACCCCGTTCCCACATTTTCAACCTCATGCCTTCACCCTCCTGCTGGCAAAAAATCTTCCCCTGTGACCTTCCTCACTCCTACCCGCTTCTGAGCCCTGTTCAAGTGCCAATCTCCTCTGCAAGCTATTTTAATCGTCCCTGGGGGCTCTTGACTGAATTACCAACACACAGTTGATACCACCTGACTTCATTCTGGTGGGCTCTGAACTGCTGCTTTCTCTTGGGTTGATTTTGTGTCCCCAGCAGAGTGTAAGCCCTTTGAGGGCAAGGACTGCATTCTTGTTTGTGGCAGCACCTAGGAAGGCTCTCAAACATGGGATGCTCACAAAAGCTTTGTAAAATGCACTGCATTTGGTGGGGGGAGTGCCTGGTAGAGTGGGTGAAGAGGCAGCCCCAGTCTTGCCAACCTGCCTTGTACACGTTTTCCATGCCTCCTGCGGGGGCCAGTGCCTGACCCGGCAAAGCCAGCAGCACGTGGGCAAGAGTCATGTGCTCTGCCTGAAAACAGCACACGGCCAGGGAATAACTCTTCCCAACACAGCTGAGGAATCGACATGTTAGGATTTTAGGAAACACACACCAAATCAAAACAGCATGGCTCTGAGTTTACCCACGGGCTTCAAGGAGAATGATATCCATCCCTCCATGAAGGAGAGAGTGCACCCGAGAAGAGCCTGGGGTGCCCAGCTCCCCACCATCACCAGCATCTCCAAGATCTCCACAGGAAGGTGGTCTGGGGTATCTGGCTTCCCACGATCACCAGCATCTCCAAGATCCCCACAGGAAGGGGATCAGACCCCGGTGAACTGTGACCACTCTCAGTCTGCTTGGCTCCCAGAGGGGTGGTGTCTTAGAAGACATTTTCACCTAAAGTGAAGAAGCTCAAGTTCTTCAAAGGAGTGATCCTTTCTAGCCCTGCTTTCTGGAGACAGTGGAGTCAGTGTCCCTAATAGTCACCCACCGCCACCCACCAAAATGTTTACAAGACAAAACTAAAACCCCAAGTGCTGCTGGTCATCATCTTCCCTCTGGCTGGAAGAAGATGGAGTGGGCTGCAGATTCCAACTGGAACTTAGACTTTGATGAAATTCAACAACACTCACAGTTTCATCTCAGTTCCCTCAAAAAAGGGGAAAGAAGACAGAGGGGCTGCTTCCCTGGTAGAAAGGGGAGACAGGAGGCCGGGCATGGTAGCTCACACCTATAATCCCAGCACTTTGGGAGGCCAAGGCAGGCAGATCACCTGAGGTCAGGAGTTCAAGACCAGCCTGGCCAACATGGCCAAATCCCGTCTCTACTAAAAATACAAAAATGAGGCAGGCGTGGTGGTGTGCACCTGTAATCCCAGCTACTCAGGAGGCTGAGGCAGGAGAATGGCTTGAACCCAGGAGACAGAGGTTGTAGTGAGGTTGTGGTAAGCTGAGATCGCGCCATTGCATTCCAGCCTGGGTGACAGAGCGAGATCCTGTCTCAACAAAACAAAACAAAACAAAACACCCACAAGAAAAGGGAGACAGGAGAATGAGGGGCTGAAGAGGGCTGCAACAAAGGACAAATGTCCTAAGAACTTTCTGAGCAACGCCACACCAAAACTAACCCATGGGTCAGAGAGTGATGCACAGTTGCCCTCTGCACCAAGTGACAGAGAAAACATCTAGAAGGGCAGCCGTCAGCCGACTGCTGATTCCCAGGAAAGGGCCCCTCCCAGCCCTGCCTCCTGAGCGAGACTTGAAAAGTGGGCAGTGTCCCATGGAGACAAATGCCAGTGGCCGAAGCAGCCAGCAGTGACCAGGGAAGCACGCAGGCGATGCTTTCGTTCTCATCCTGGAGCAGCAAGGCGGCTTGGAACCGAAGTGGGGCGGGGCAGGGGAGTGACACTGTGACCCGCTGGCTTCCATGAACACTACTGAGGCAGTGGACTAGTTGGTTACTACGTGGGCAGTTCTCTAAATGTGTGCTTATTTCTTTCCCTCTAAAAATATGAGGCTTTTTTGGTTTTGGCTTCCACGGTGTAGTGAGATGGAGTTTCTAGAGCCAAGAATTCGGGCACCAGCAGCTTTCTCTTCACTCCAGCTGTCAACTCCCAGAGTTTCAACATGGGAGGCCAGCAGGTCCACCCTGAGCCTTCTCACTCCAGGGCTGGGGGCTGACGAGGATTTCTGTTAAGGTAGCAGGGGTGACAGAGGCACTTCTCACACAGCAGCAAGCCTTGAAAGGTTGAAAAGGGCTACGCTAAATGCACAGGGACCCGTGGGGGCTGACCACGGAGCACTCGGGCTTGGAGTGAGGAGGGCGCAGGGGGGCTCATCTGGGCGGAGGTGGAGCACACAAACCGCACAGCCAAGCTCCCTAATCCTGGAGGTTATTGCAAGCGATAGAAGAAAGGATCCCCCAGACTCCAGGGCTGCTCTTGGTGGGTACAAGGGGTTAAGAGTTAATTGGGGTTAATGGCAACTCAGCATGAACCCATCCCTAAATGGGAAGTGAACTTTCAACACGTCCTTGAAGTGTAGTGAAGAAATGTTCAAGGATTCTATTTTTATTTCTCAAGTGGCTGTGAACGTTTTGGTTTGGAAGTTTTTATTTTCTCAACTTGAATTACAGTATCTGGGGATTTACCCATAGGAAGGTGAGTTCTGAGGCAGTGTGGGTCAGCGGAAGGACCACAGGCTTCAGGGTCATGTGGCTAGGGTGGGATGTGCGTCCTGATGTCCCTGCTAACTGTGAGACCCTTCAAGTTCCTGAACCCCTCAAAGCATGCAGTGTGTGCACAGAAGACATTCAACAGACATGAGCGCGGCTTCCTGACCCCGTGTCAGCACACACCAGATCATCACTTCCGTCCAAACATCTCCGTGAGGAACGCAGCACTCCTGAAGCCAAGCAAGGAGCTCCATCCAAAGAACGTAAGAATGTTGTCAATACTATTCTTCGTTGTTTTTTTTTGTTTGTTTGTTTTTGAGGCACTGTCACACAGGCTGGAGTGCAGTGGTGCGATCATAGCTCACTGCAGCCCTGAACTCCTTGGCTCAAGCGATCTGCCCGCCTAAGCCTCCCGAGTAGCTAGGACTACAGATGCATGCCACCACATCCTGCTAAATTTTTTTTTTTTTTTTTCAGAGATGGGGGTCTCATTATATTGCCCAGGCTCGTCTCAAACTGCTGGCCTCAAGTGATCATCCTGCCTCGGCGTCCCAAAATGTTAGGATTACAGACGTGAGCCACCATGCCTAGCCCCAATACTATTCTTTTCCTTTTTCTTTTTTTGAGGTAGTCTCACTCTGCCGCCCAGGCTGAAGTGCAGTGGTGTGATCTTGGCTCGCAGCAACCTCCACCTCCCAGGCTCAAGCGATTGTCCTGCCTCAGCCACGTATGCCACCACGCTTTGCTAATTTTTGTATTTTTAGTAGAGATAAGATTTCACCCATGTTGGCCAGGCTAGTCATGAACTCCTGACCTCAAGTGATCTGCCTGCCTCGGCCTCCCAAAATGCTGGGATTACAGGCCTGAGCTACCATGCCTGGCCCCCGATACTATTCTACTATTCTTATTTGACTTCCATGAGGTCCACCCAAGTTCAACTATGGTCCAAATGCGTTTTTTTGTTTGTTCGTTTGTTTTTTGTTTTTTTGAGACAAGGTCTCGCTGTTGCCCAAGCTGGAGTGCAGTGGCGTGATCATGACTCACTGTAGCCTTGACCTCCTAGGCTCAAGCAATCCTCCCACCTCAGCCTTTTGAATAGCTGAGACTACAGGCATGTGCCACCATGCCTGGCTAATTTTTGTATTTTTTGTAGAGACAGGGTCTCACCATGTTTCCCAGGCTGGTTTCAAACTCCTGAGCTCAAGCAATCTGCCTTCCTTGGCCTCCCAAAGTGCTAGGATTCCAGGCTTAAGCCATGGTGCCCGGCCCTAGTACTATTCTCTTTTGATTTCCATGACCTCTGCCCAAGTTCAACTACAGTACAAATGCTCATTACGACAGTCCAAGTTCTTCCGACCAAACACAAAGGATCATTCACCGTGCAGAAGATGTCTGCCAGAGAAAGAGAGCAGGAGCCGTGTCAGAAACCATGTCGGCAGCCTGTGTGTACCAAATCCCATGAACCACTGTCACGGCTTATTTGCCAAAACTCTGTGACGAGAGGCACCATGCCCTCTAGAGGAGGTCATCCGAATTCTGCAGATGACTGCACTTTCACAAGGAACTATATAAGGATGAGCTTCCTAAAATGTTCTCAACAGGGCAGGGGGTGAGCAGCGCCCCTCCTGAAGACCAGCCCAAGAATGGGCTGATCCAGAGCCTGGGAGGGGATGGGATTTGTGCCAGGACAGGCTGTTGGGTTCTAGACACCAACCCAAGCATGACAGACAGTGCCAATCTTTCCCCCGCCAGTTCTCAGATACTGTGTACCTGATGCAGAGTAAGTAATGAGGACAGGTGGAGGCCGGCTGCCTCCCTCAGTGCACGTCCCTCTCTGCAGCAGTGATTAGTGTCAGCCCAACATCTGCCATAAGGCACTGTTTGAACAAGTTACCATGGTCCCTTGTCTCTGGCTCCCCCTGATCTTCCCAAACCCTTCAACTAGAAGGTCCTTGGGATATGCCTGCTGAATAGACTCCAAGTTTGAAAGACTCAGGTGATGACTGAAGATAGAATTGATGGCTGATGCCCAGATGACTTGGAAGAAGTAGGTGCCCCTTGTGCATTAGAGGTCAGCTCTATGCATCTTGTCATTGGGTCACCACCTTCTTCAGCAGAAAACCATGGCTGCTCACGCCAAGCTGGTAGCCTCATTCTGAATGAGTGAGTGGAGAGACGGAAGATCTATAGCTCTTCCCAAAGGTGGGAGGACACTGAGCCTCCAGGCAGAGTCAATCATGAGCCAAAAATGAAGGTCCCAGCAGGGTGTTCTAAAGCGGCCACCAAGCTACAAAGCAGAGAAAAGAAACCAAATCCACGCAGCAGGAGCTCAGCAACCGGGGGCTGGTCGGGAGGAAAGACCCATCTCTCTGTCCGGCTAGCGCAGATAAGAATGAACTCTGGGCACCTTCTTGGTACAGGTACAGACTGGCCAACAGTGGGGCGCCTATGCTACCTCCGCTCAGATACTTGTGCAAATGTTATTTGACTCTGATGCTGGGGAGCCTGGAAGAATGATTTCAGGGAGAAATAAACCAGGGGAAAGGTGGATGGATGGTCTCTTTTATGCAATGTTCCCCCCTTGGACCTGGGGGGCCAGGGTTCTCAAGCAGCTCTGGTGCACCGCCTGCCCGAGCTGTTGCAGGTCCAGAACACCACCTCCCAGGATGCAATGTTAGCCTGTTTGTGGCTGGGAAGGAGGCAGCATGAAGGGGATGTGTGAGAGCTTCCCGCACAGAACTGAAGCAGCACCCGCTCTGGGAGCCTGGCCATCCCATGGCAGCTGTGACGCAGGCTGCATGGGATGAGAGCTCCTTGGACTCCCCTGTGCTGGCTCCGAGAAAGACAGGGAGAGCTGGACAGCACGGGACAGTCCAGAGCCACTGGGGCATCGCTCACGACTCCTGAGGAGCCTGGGGGAGTCAGTCTGCTCTGAGGCTCAGCCCTGTCAGCAAGGAGACAACCAGAGGCATCTGGAAGGCAGTTCTTGAATGTTTGACAGCTGAAAACCTTCCCAGGTCCCTTCCTCAAACCTCTGCTTCCCCCTTTTTAAGGCAAGTGGAAACAGAGCCAAGAAAAACCCACATCACTTCCTTTTCTGAACCACCTCCTCTGAACACTCCGTACCCCTACTTAAATGACATGCTGAATTTCTTAGTTAGAGACCTGAGGTTTGTAACCTAGCTTTACTGGAGCTCTGGGAGGCAACAAAATGAGCATCTTCTCTCTAACCCCTTGATGGTAAAAAAGGAACATCAGGAAGCTTCCTATCAGGCAGAGTGTGGCTCATAGGGGCCCGTGTGTGGGAGGCATGTGGGGGAAGGCGCCACCCGGAAGGGAGCCTACTGCCATGACCCACTAGGGGCTCCTGCTGCATTGGGTGGGCAGCCTGGCTGTGACTTGCCAGGAAACTGTGGCCGCTGCAGGAATGAGCCTGTGTCTGCCCAGAACACATGCTGTGGCCCCCAGGCAGCAGACTCCGCCCAACTTTGGAACCACGAGGAGTCCACACACCTGGTAATACCCTGCCTATTGTCTCCAAGCTTCCAGCTGGGAGCTGGTATTAGGCTCACACTGAGGGGATGCTGGTGGCAAGAGCCCAGCCCCTGAACGTGATACCTTTCTCTACCTTCCCAAGCTCTCCAAGCTTCCCAAGACACTTGAGGCTGATGTCTGTCATTCTAGAGAAGGCTCTGCCCCGGGGCAGGGAAGACTAGGCTCCGAACCAGCAAGTGGACTGGCACTGCCAGGCACGACCAGAGTGCCCAGGCAGGATGGCATCTTCCAAGGCGAGCTCCTCCCTGCAGACACCTGTGCCTTGGTGACTGTTTCCACTTTAGAAAACTGAGGTTGAGAGGGATTCATTTGTCCCAAACCTCACACTACTTGGATGCAGCAGGGATTTGAACCAGGCTATCTTCAGTCAAAGCCTGGTCCCTCTTGAGAGCATTCAACTGCCTCCTTTGCTTACACCCTGATGGAAGGGCTGTCTCCTCTGCCATCTATTCTGTGGCTCCCTCAAGGCTGGCCTCAAGGCTGGCGCCTTCAGGGCAGGAGGACTGGGCTGGCCCAGTGGCCTTGCCTGGCCTGGCTGGTGCTTCCCTCACCCTCTCACTGGAGGACAAGTTGCCTGCCTGTGTGGGCTCTTTCTCAGCTGAAAAACCAGATGGTACCCGATGGTGGGCAGAGTTCCAAGTATTTGATGCCAGAGCTGCAACCTTTGTGGTTTGCGGGGGAGGGGAAGATAAATATTGTGGAAAACCCACACAGTCATTTGCCTAATGATTATGAGCCATCAGGGTTTATAGAGGACTGCCCGGCTCCTCACAAGCCTGATGGAGGGCCACGGAATCCAGCACCTGCACATCCAGGTGAAAAGACCATGGGTTCTGACCTTGACCTAGGAGAGCTTCACAGATGTTACGTGAGGAGCTGGGGTGGGGCAGAGGGTGCATGTGCGCGAGGCTGTGGGACATGAGGAAAAGACCTGTCTCTGGAGCTGGCGCCTACTCTAATCTGTCACTGTCCAAATTTCAGATGCAAATTGGTGGTGGTGGAGAAAGAGATGGGTGGCGAGCCGTCTGTGACTTCATGGCAGTGGACGGATTCCAGCTGCTCCCTTCTACTTCTGCCCCCCAAAGATGGGGTGCCCTGGCCCTTGCGGAGGGGAAGCTTGTCCTGGCAGCGAGGACCAGAGGATGATCCGCCCGCTGGGAAAGGAGGGGCTGGCTGTGCATGGAGTCTGTCTCACCGGAGCAGCAGCCACTAGCTGTGGTGGGCTCTGGCCATCAGCAGGCCAAGGCCCAGGGGAGGGATGTGTGCCAATGCCCCACCACAGGCCCAGCAGTGGTGTCCACCTGTAAGCAGTTTCCCTTATTCCAACCTTCGGGGAGCAACCGCGCTGTGACGGGCCACGCTGGCTCTAGACGGAAAGGTGAACGAAATGCAGCCAGTGCCCTAGAGGAGCTCACAATGAGGCCAAGGAACGGAATAATCATAAAAGCCCAAATAACGCCATGGCAAGGGGTGGGGGAAGAGGGGCCCTGAGCTCAGTGTGGACTAGGGGAACGCTTCTCTGACTCCAAAGCAAAGCACAGGCACGTGGTAGGCCAGAACATGAAAGCACTCGATGTCTGGGGGTGACACTGGTGGCTGGGTGGGGGGTGTCTGGGGGAGAGAGAAGGCTCCAGAATGAGACTAGGGCAGACCATGCCATGTGAGGGAGTTTAGACTTTGCTTTCTGGAGAGGAGCTTCTACAGGGTTTTAGTAGGGAGACGGCAATCAGACTGACCTAGAATCAGGGTTGACACAGGAAACCTTCATGAGCCTGGGGCAGTTCTGCTGTGAGGGGCTGGGTCTGCACACCAGGGTGGGGGCCTTGTCATGGAGCCCTGGGGCCGGACACCCCTCCTAACATGATGAGGTTTTCAAAAGGGACTTTGATCCTTTGAACTAGGAGCATAGACAGGGATAGGCGGAGATCAGCGAAGTTCATTCCCATCCTATTGGGACAGAGGAGTGAAAAGGCCATCCTAGGCCCTCCCAGGGAACCTGATGGGAGACAGAGCAAGGGATGCCCACTTTTCAGGGCAGGCTCTAGAGAAGCCTTTCTTCCTCATGGCAGGAGGAAAATGGGAACTGTGAGGAAAGACAGGGCTCTTCTAGAGGGTTTGGCAGTTCTGAAGAGCATGATAACGTCTCTTCCGGGCTCTCCTCGGCCGAGTAAACAGATGCAAGGACCAAAACTTCTCTGGGCGCTACGGGTGTGGTTTACTGGCTATCATGTTTTAGCTTTTGAGATCTCTCGACAAAAACAGCTCTTTTAGTATTTATGCTGGACGTCAAGGAGGAGGGAGGGGATGGGTACACGGCGTTCTTCTCCCTGGCGGCTGTGCCTGGAGAGGCTGGGCCTGGGTTAGCCTGGGTCACAGTATACCACTATCTTATACCAGTGAGAAGGCTGGGGCAATCCTTGCCTGGCCACATAACTGCTGGGGGCTGGGCTACCACTGCTGGGGCCAGGCTAGGGGTCAACTTGGTCCTCACAGGTCTTAAGAACAAGAGGGCGTGAGAGGAACAGGTGGGCTGTGCCGTGAGTGACAGAGGATGGGGGACCCTCCGGGCCATCAATCTAGCCCCTCAGCTCCCTTGGGAAAAAACACCCACACCTCCAACCACCTGATTCTGTCAGGAATTGAACTGCTCAGAACATTCAATGGTGGCGATGCATGTGCCCACGGGCCTTGGAACCCAAGGCCGCTTGCATCTCCAGTAACCAGCTGGCATCTGATGGCTTTTGGTGCCCTGAGGCTTGCTGTCAATCCCCCGCCCTGCCCTGGGAACAGGAGGAGGCAGTGCCGTCGCCCTCTGCTGCCCGGAGCTTGTGCGTCACTCAAGGAGAGGTGCCAGGTGATCGCTTGAGATGCTCTCGGCATCTTCCCTTCCTCGGTCCATGCTCTCGGTGCAGGAAGAGCAATGGCAGTGGGAACGCTCCAGCAGGAGCTGGAGGAAGCAAGGGAGGGAAGGAAGTCAGGTGCCCAGAACACGGGTGCCCTGCAGAGAGGGCTGCACAGGCCCAGCTGGCTCCACCCCTTCTCTGCTGACGTCTGGCCTCGAAATAGACCAGGAACTGAGTAACCTTGGAGGCGGGACGGAGGGGAGACGGCACATCAAGCTGGCTGATTAACAAGCTGTGTTGAAATGGGTTTGAGAAGTGACATCAGCAAGCCCCCAGCTTCCTCCCTAGTCGGGGGTCAGAGTGAGACGTCCTCTCCGGGGAGCTGGCACGCTGTGGGGTACAGAGCCCCCAACCAGCAGCTTCAGAGGAAGCTACAGGGGAAGCCTAGAGCATCACCCACTAGGGACATGGGAGGTACCCATCAGCCGCAGGTGACAAAGCAGCCCCGAGGCAGTGGGCGTGCAGAGCCCCTCTTCTCTCTAGCAGCGCCTTAGGTGTGGACTCCAGGATGTGGCAGCACCAGGCCAGAGACCTGTGGATGGCCCAGCCCCTCTCCTTTCCCTGCAAGAGGCTGGCACGGGAAGACCCTGACAGCTGTCTCCACCAGTGCTGTGGGAAGCAGTTCTTGAAGGAAGACCAGAGTGGGCCTCTCCCTGGGAAACCTTTTATCACTTCGAGAGGTCTGCACCAACAGGTTTTCTCAAAGGGAAGAGCACACAGAATTCTCCTCAGAACTGGTTGGAAATGCAGATTCCTGGGCCCCATGGCCTTAGAATATGCTGCATCAGGCCTGGCGCAGGACCCAAGGATCTCCATTTTTATTAAGAGCCCAAAGGCATTCTTGCGCCAGTGGTCGGGCAACCAGATCTTGAGAAACACTTTCCTGATCCAGGGGAAGGGGACCAGCTGGGAAGTGTTCCCAGAGACCGTTCACCTGCCTCTCAGGTGAAGCACAGCCTCCCTGCAGAAGTGTGGGAGAAGGTGCCACAACTGCTTGGACATCACAGACCGCAGAGGCCTCCCGGCCTCAGCCAGCGCCCAATACCCGATACAGGGCCCTGCATTCTCTTCCCATCAAGGTGTTCAGAAAATGTCTCAATCCATGGTTGAAGGAAGTTCTTGCCACAGCCAAACTACACATGCCCCGCGGAGGCTCATGACCGTTCTAGAGTCACACTCACATGGGGTATCTGCTGCCGCAACCCCAGTGCCTCCTTTGTGCCTGAGGCTTATGAAAATGTTCCTTGGTCCACTGTCAGCGAATCCACAAGACATCTGGGCTTATGCTAATTCATCTGATATCATCATTAACGTGCACCCTAACCGTTCAGCTCTGTGTAAGGGCTGTCCCAGCTGAGTCCCTTGTACCTCTCTGCTGGCTGTAAACCCTCTGGGGTTCTGTGGCTCCTCTCCTCAAGGCCAGAGTGCACTGCAGAGCGCACACTCAGCTATTTCTTCTCTGCACACAGGTGCTGCTTTTGAGCCAGTGTGCAGGGCCAGCACTGCTGGCTGCGACACCGGCCACACGGAGGATCATGGCTATTTCTTTAGAGTGAGTGCTTTATTTAATTAAACAATTACTGCTAGGGCCCTGGAGCGCTATTTAGAAAGACATCAGGTTCTGCTTATGATATGCCCCCTGTAACAGAGCAAGCATCGTTCAGGGAATAGCACAGCCTCACAAAACTTGGCAGGGCCACCACAAATGCCACAGACTGATCTACAGGATAAAAGGAGTAGACAGACACGGAGCAGAAGAAAAACAGTGTGGTATATACAGTTTTCATTTTAGTTAGCACAAAATATTTAAGAACATTCCATGTTACTCCCAAAATACTGGGAGGTTGCTAGATTCCACAGACTATGGAGGTTTTTTGGCACTTTTTTTTGTGAAATGAAGAAAAAAATAAAAAATAAAAAAAGGTGGCAGGGAGAGATCTGAAATCAACAACTGGGATGTACCCTTAACAAATATAATAAAATTATTTTTAGTTCTTTGCCCAGAAATGGGAGTTCTGGAAGCAGAGCGGGTGCAGAGTGTGGGACGGACTGGGCTGTTGAGCTTTGGGAGTCTGCCCGGGGCTCAGTTTCTCCAGGGGAATGACGGGAAATGCGTGTGCACACACGGGTCAGTGGCCAGGATCAGCCCAGGTAGCCTGGGAAGCAAGGCACACCGGGTTTTTATCCCTGACTGCACCACTCACAAACAAGGAGGGCTCAAGCCTTAAGCTCAGGGTCTGACTGGGATCAGTATGAGACCTGCAAAGAAACAGTCCTGAAAAAGCTCAGCGCAGAAGGTCCCCAGCAGGAATGGATACTCCCCCACGGAGCCCTACTTGGAAGCTTCCCAACCAAATTGGCCTGTGCACAGGTGTGGGGCTCGGGTATACACTTATCAGGCTCCGCGGAGCTCTCCCAGCTCAGGGATGTGGATGGGGAGAGGGGAAAGGGCATCACTGGTTACTTCTTTCAGGTGGGCTGCCTATGATATCCACCCTAAGCCCTGTCTGCCTGTTTCTCCAGCAACATGAACTGGGCTTTGGGGTTCTGCACCTTTGCATATGAATACACGGATACCTTCCTTTACACAAGAGAAGGGATCCTAAAGTTGTTTTATAAATGCTTAATTTTCACAGAATAACATTTTAAATACACTAGGGAAACTAACTACTTAAGAGAAATCTGAAGCAAATCCTTCTGTAAAGTAAGGAATCACTTTGTAACAAGTAACTACCCTCCCAATTTATTTTATACCTTTGGATTTTCATATAATGGGGTTCCTAGGAGTTAAGAATGGTGGGTATGTGGGGGTCAAGATCATGGCAACAGATCATTTCCCATCTCCATTCACTTCCTGGGTAAACTGGTGAATGGGGGTGGGGTGAGGGATGAGCAACCAGGTAAGTTACACTGCCGTTTTCCCCACGTGCCTGGGAGTAAAACTGGGTTGCTGTGGGCAGGTGGTCTTTGCAAGGCTGTACTCATTATTTTACAGACAATGGAGATGGGGTAAAGAAATATGGTTTAGGCTGGGCGCGGTGGCTCACACCTGTAATCCCAGCACTTTGGGAGGCCAAGGTGGGCGGATCACGAGGTCAGGAGATCTAGACCATCCTGGCTAACGTGGTGAAACCCTGTCTCTACTAAAAATACAAAAAAAAAATAAGCTGGGTGTGGTGGCAGGTGCCTGTAGTCCCAGCTACTCGGGAGGCTGAGGCAGGAGAACGGCGAGAACCCGGGAGGCGGAGCTTGCAGTGAGCCAAGATTGTGCCACTACACTCCAGCCTGGGTGACAGAGCGAGACTCTGTTTCCAAAAAAAAAAAAAAAGAAATATGGTTTAGGCTAAGCACCCCAAATCCAAAAATCCAACATCTGAAATGCTCCAAAATCTGAAACTTTTTGAGCACTGACACGATCCTCAAAGGAAATGCTCATTGGAACATTTTGGAATTTTGGATTTGAGATGCTCTACTGTAAGTATAATGCAGACATTCTAAAATCTGAAGAAAATCTGAAATCAGAAACACTTCTGGTTCCAAATATTTTGGGGAAGGGATACCCAACCTGCACATTCTACCAGGGCCAGAGACACCCCACTGACATCCTGTGAAGGGGCTATGTCAGTCGCCAACTCAGAAGCAAGAATGTAAGATCCCATCACCCCTCAGGACCTCGACGGAGGCCCATGAGCAGCTTCTGAGCTGGGGAAGGGAGTGGTAGGGGGAAGAAGCCAATGCCTGCTGTCTTGTGACCCCGAGTCCCCCAGTCTGGCACCTGTACTGAGACCATGGAGGCAGTGGCACAGGGGACTAGGCATCGTCCTCTCAACTGGCGCACAGGTATTGGCCAAGGTGGGGACAGGTCATGGGGCGTGATGGATGGTGGGCATAATGCCAGTCAACCGAACCCACGTCCCTGAGAGTGACATTAAAAACAGTTAGCCGGGCGAGGTGGCAGGCGCCTGTAGTCCCAGCTACTCGGGAGGCTGAGGCAGGAGAATGGCATAAACCTGGGAGGCGGAGTTTGCAGTGAGCTGAGATCCAGCCACTGCACCCCAGCCTGGGCGACAGAGCAAGACTCCATCTCAAAAAAAAAAAACAAAAACAGCAACCCTCTCACTGAGCAGGAGGAGAAAGCATGGGCACTGGGGTGAGGGTGAAGGAGGCAGCCACAGAGTAACTCAGGGAGGCGTCACCCAGGTGTCCTCAGCAAGGTGAGGGGATGGGCTGGGGCAACTCGGGGAAGAAAGGAGGGACGGGGGTCTTGCTCAGACAGGAGCAGCAGTGGCGGAGGAATGGGTGGGGTGGTGGGGGCTCACGCTGTCCCCGGCTAGGAGTTAGAGAGACAAGCTGCAGTGTGGGAGTGAGTGACAGGCAACCTGAATTTCATTTAGGGAGGGCTGGGGTAGGGGGATGGAAAGCACATGGAAGGACAAGAAGCCATTCCTGGCCTAAGATATATAGACAGCTCCTCAGGAAAAAAAGCAAGCAAGCAAGAACAACACAGGCCTGTCCCTGTATTATTGATTTCCTTGAAAAAGAAAGAGACAAGCTAATCCTCTGAGGTCACCATTTCAGTCTGAGCACGGTCACTGCCTGAAGTTAAGAGTTCACCCAGCAGCGGGCGTGGTGGCTCACGCCTGTAATCCCAGCACTTTGGGAGGCTGAGGCCAGGCGGATCCTGGAGTCAGGAGATCGAGACCCGCGGTGAAACCCGTCTCTACCTAAAAATACAAAAAAATTAGCGGGTCGCGGTGGCAGCGCCTGTAGTCCCAGCTACTCAGGAGGCTGAGGCAGGAGAAGTAAGCGTGAACCGGGAGGCGGGCACAGTGAGCAGAGATCAGCGCTCCACTACACTTCAGCCCTAGGCGACAGAGACTCCGTCTCAAAAAAAAAAAAAAAAAAAAAAAAAAAAAAGAGTTCACCCAGCATTAGACTCCCAGCTCTGCTTGGGTAGCGGGTATGGGCATGTCCATTTTTGGGGTGTGGGGAAGAAATGCATTCTTCCTTGAAACCCAGTCTCATGGGATGACTGCAGAAAGCTCAGCATGTACGGGACACACAGGACCCGGGACACGCATCTTAGGGGCTCACAACCCCACACCAAAGCTGGCTGAAGAAATCTTGAAGGCTCACCAAGTCCAGCTCCTGGCGGTGGTGGGCACGGGTTAGAACGACTGCACTCAGCGCACCTGCAGTGCCACCAGGTGTGACGGGCATCTCTCCACAGGCGAGAGGGGAGGAAAGAGTGAAAGGCAAAACAAACCCGACCTTTCTAGAGTCTCCAGAACTGAATGAGGAAGAACTGACAAGAGGTGCGTTGGGAGGGAGAAGAAAGAAAAGGAAAGGAAAGAATATGGACTTCGCAGGTCACCCCAGTGAGCCCCGACATGGTCACCATCCTATTAAGGAGGCACCTAGATGTCCCTGACCCTGGAAACAACACCCCTCCCCCTCCAGGTATCCTGGAGTCTCCTCCTGACTCGTCTTGGTTTGGTGTGAGGCTGAGTCCTAACTCACATGAACCAGACGAGAGGGTGAATGTTGCCCAGGAAGGGACACCCTTGACAGGCTCTCTACTTTCTGGGCTGAGGGTCCTGCATTCCGTTTCTAGATGGGCCAACCCACTAGACTCCTCCCAGAGACAGCTCGCTTATCCTGTCTACGTTCTTGCTGGGCCCTACCCGGGTCACCTTTGCTGTCTGACTGCGCTTCACTCCAATCCCCTCAACGCTGCACAAACCTGGGGGCAGTGTTCACCTGTGTTCTACTGGAGTTGTGCTCTGGGGGCACCACTCATGTTGAAAGCAACAGGAGTGGTGCCTGGGAGGCAGGCGGCACAGTGTCCCCAGAGTCTCCAAGTCCGGTGAAGTCCCTGCTGCTCCTAAACCTTGTTGCTTCACTAATTTTCCTTCCTCACTGGTCCTGAAGGCCTCAAAGCCACCTCCTGCCCCAGCACTGGTAAGAATAAATATTCAAGTGAAGGCAGCATTGACCCACTTATTAGCAGATGCCACAGCCCCAGGGCACAGTGGCTGACGCTGGAAGACAGAGACCATGGCAGGGGAAGGAAGTGTCCTTGGGAAGAGGCACTTAATTCCAACAGTACTTGAGTGCCCCGGAAAAGCTGGCCTTGCTATCTAGGAGTGGGGGCACCAAGGCAGACGGGGCATCAATCAAATTGGTGACAATGATGGGCAGACGTGCAAAGGTGCTCACTCACCAGGGAACATGCTCAGCTGTGTCACCCCAACTGCCTGAAAACGTCAGGCTCCCAGGGCTGATAACAGGTGCCCTGTGCCCCGGCCTGCACATGGCAGTGGGGCCCACCCCCAAAGCGGAGCCTATGGAACTGAGTCTTGGGCAAGTGGAGCAAGCCTGTGTCACCAGAGCTGAGAGGCCAAAGAGCTGAGCTGCTGTCTGTCTGCTTCAGCTCCGGGATTCCAGGAGGCTCTCGTCTGAGTCAGTTTCCCCTCTGTGAAATGGGATGACACTGTGTACTTTACTGTGTGGCTGGGAGTCAAAAGTCACTGGTATGCGCTACACCGATGCAAGGTAAACCGTGGGAGGGCAGGGCACTCACGGCACGCATGGCACTGCCAGGCGGGCACATCACTCCCTCTCCACCCTCACGAAAAGGATATTTTCTCCTTGAGTGGTACTATTTTAGGAGGAAGCCATTTGGTTTTGAAATGGGGACTGCACACCATTTTAAGTGTTGCAAACGGACAAAGGCCAGTGTTGCCATGGGAGAGGGAGCCAAGATGGAATCCTGGCAGAGCGAGAGAAAACAGGGCTGTAGCGAAGGCCTGGAAGGACCCTTGACCCTTCCGGTGTCAACGTGAGCCTGAATCTGAGACTGATCTCACCCTCTAGGAAGAGAGGCTAGCAGACAGAAATCCCCCTGGCCCTCCACTTCTTCCAGAGGGTGTCTGGAGGGAGCTTGGGAAGACTCTCTCTGTCACAAGGGGTGGCAGGTACTGGCCAGGCACTTGCAGGCTGTATCCCTCTCCTGAGTCACCTGTGCCCTGGAGGTAGATCTCACAGCTCCTGTGTTCAAGGCAGGATAGCAGGCCAGGGTGACCTTGTCCTGTCCCAGGGCAGCCAACGAGGGGCCCCCTGCTCAACACGGCCAGTTTGCGGCCGGGTCTCCAGCCAGGCATCAGCTCCACTCTGCCATCTGCGCTCCCGGCTCTGTTCGGCCGGGGCCTGCCGGGCCACCTGCGACCCAGCAGCATCTGTCCACCTGTGAGCGGTGGATGCTGCTTAAAGCGTTCTTCCTAACGGTGAGAGGCTTTCAGCACCTGGGAGTCCCCACTGTCCCCTCTGACACTGCTTCCCTCTGACTCTCTATAGGAGGGACGGGTCCAGGCAGGGGACAGGAGTATCGGCTGGGAGGTGATGCAGGAATGAGGAAGTGCAACAAAGGCGCTGGGCAGTGCCCTTGATCCCAGGAGAGAGTGACACACGCCTGCGTCCCAGACACTTGGGACAGTCTGAGTCCCAAACAGAACTGGTTCATACGCAATCCTATCACCTTGCCAGGGGCCCCTGGCCCCTTCATGCTGTAGAGGAAGGAATGAAATGCCAACTTCTGACTGTGCTGCCTACCAAAGCCGGAGAAACTGCAGAAAGAATCCTGAGACGTTCCCTAGCCTGGAGGCAAGGTTACCCGTTTGAAAGAGCTGGAGCATCTCACACATTCCCATTTGATTTTTCAAAAGAGCAGGAGGGTTGGGTGGGTGGGGGCCTGAGAATCCAAGGTCAGCTGACAGTGGATCCTGATGATAATCTCCATGGGCTCTAATAACAGGGCAGAGGTCACCGCTGGCTCCAGCTGCAGTGGCCTGCTGGGACACCCCAGAGAGCCCACTGAAGCAGCCAGTAATTCAGGGGACCTGTGCCCCATGACACCCTGCTCTGTGGCTCCTCCAGGGAAGGAGAGGGAGAAAGTGACTCCTATCAGCTATAACGGGAAGCACAGGATACGGACAAGGGTCGTCAGGCGCAAGGAGGGGGGTTGGAATTTTCCACTGGTGAAGGTCAAGGGCTTTGGGAGGTCACTGGGAGCTGCTGGTAGAAGCATCTCCCTTTTTGTAAGTAATCACAATGCTACACACAGGCCAGCCCTGGAGACAGTTACTACAGCAAGGATTCTCACTGTGCGTGTACATCTCAGGAGCATTCCTGGGAAGACACAGAAGAATCGCTTCCAGACGACTTTCTGAAAGTTAGACCACAATATAAAAGTCTGTATCTCTGTCCCCCAGAACCACTGTTGCAGAACAGCAATGAAGAAGAGGTTATTAGTAGGCCCTTTTAAAAATGCAGGCTGGGTAGGGGCTTCATCTACCTGAGACAAACAAGATCTGCGTGCAGAGTAGGAAGGAGTTTTCAATCCTCCCCTGACCTACTCGCTGCCTTGCTGAACACTTTGAGTGAAGTCTGGCTGGCAGCAAAATCAGAAACAGCTGGTGGTAAAAGGCAGCGTGGCGTCCCTAGAAGGGATGGACAATCTTCTGAAACAGAATGACCAGGGGGCAGCGGGTAAGGACAGCCCTCCTCCTCTGGGGCCCAAGGGGCCAGTTGATGGAATCTAACTCCCCTGACCTTTACAAAGACACACAGGGATAAGCCCTGCAGGTCAGACTTGGGAGGGGAAGATGCCATCATCACTTGCAGGAGAGCTCAGGACTGAGGGAGGACACTCACATCTTTGCCAACCTCTTCCGCCAGTCACTCTGCCCCTTCCAACTCACTGAGGGAGGGGAAGGGCCTGCAGAGCAAAGAAAGCACCAGAGTTTGGGGTCAGGGGAACAGCAGGCTACTGTTCTGCAGAACTCACACCCTGGGAGCCACATGCAAAACTGTGAAGTGACTTCTGAGACAATGCCAAGGCCCATCTGCCTTGATTTCTCCAAACTGGGTAGAAGAGCCCATGCAAACCAAAAGCCTCTGAGCAAACAGAAGTCCCCAGCAGGGGACTGGGCTATGGGGGAAGGATACTGTCACTGGCCCAGAAAAAAAAAGGCTCTCGTGGGCAGTCAGGGTCTCCACTCCTGTTCTGCGGCCTCTGCTTCCTGTTTTCGTGGCTTTTGCAGGCTCTGATGACAATTAGCTCTATGAGTTATAAGTGCAATATCTGGGAGATGAAGGCAGTAATTAATGCCCGTCTGTTTTCCTGAAGGGTTCCTTCTGTTCGGTCAGAGAGTTATTGAGATCCAGGGAGGGAGGCTTCCATCATGTGGAAGGTTTATAGGAATAAGTGAGGGAACCATTTAACAAGGCAAGAATAATGCTTCTAAATAATTTATCAGGCAAATAGCAGCAGCCAATATTCCCAGCGCGTAGTATCCGTTTTGCTGGTGGGCGGGGATTTTGCCTGGCACGGTCTTTAGATTCCAGCAGCCTCCCTAGCAAAGACCCACCAGACTGGCTCTGCTGTGGCTGCTCTGCCCTGAGCATCGGCCACCGTGTCTGTCTGAGCCACTCAAACTCTGTCCTCCATCCCCTCCTTCTGCCCATCCACCCTGCTAGAGATCCAGACGGGGCCTTTCACTTACTAATACCTCTGCTAATTTTATCAATCATGGTTTGTTGAGTGTGAAGAGGCTAACGAGCCTCAGCTGTGCTGCTAGTGCCTGGGCTCACCCCTCCGGCTGCCATGCTGGTGCCTTTTCCCGCCCCAAGGCTGGGGGAGGTAGAGAAGGGTGCCAGACAATTAACCTGCTACCAAATTCCCACCAGACCTGCAACGGAGGAATCAGGGACGCAGCTCTACTAAAAGACAAACTGCTAGCCACAGATGAATGTGCAGAAGAAACACCGACCATTAGCTGACTGCTCCAGAGATGCAGAGAGGAAAAGCAACCTCTCCACAGCCCAGGCCGTAGGGCTCCTGCAGCACGGCTGTAGAGTGGGACTAGGAGGGCAAGAAAAACCATTCAGTGTCCCCTTGGGGTTAACAAATCCAACCCCAAAGAGCCTGCAGGGCCTGTGGAAACCTTTCCTCAGATAGGGATAATGAAGTCGGGAGGCCAGCTCCCTGAAAAGCTTGGCTGTCTCTTGGTCCCTGCCTCCCTGCTCCAGATCAGCCAAGTGGCCACGTGTCACACTGTGTGTCACCTAGCACACCTAAATTTATGTCAGGGCTGAGGAGGACCAAGAGGAAGCAGAGAATATTAACAGATACTGCAACAGTTGAAGAAAAACATTTCTGAGTTCCACCCCCAAAGTAGGCAGAGATAAATAACTGTCTCTGGTTTTGTATCTTATTATCCAGGACCTGTCTGGCATATTATTCAGCTCCCTGCCCCCCGCCAACAGCACAAAGCAATCAAGAACGAGCCTGGAGATTCATCGTCTTCTCTTGTCCGCTGGGAGGATGAGAGGAGGGAAGATAGGAAGAGAGTGGGCTGACCCTTCCCTATCTAGAGAGGATGTTTACGGCCAGACCCAGCATCGAACTATACGCTCTTGAGCTGGCGAGGAGTAAGGTCAAAATATGGAAAGTTTCTGGAAAAAATGAGATGTGGCACTCCTGGAGAACTCTGCTGAGGGTGGTCCTAGAGCCTGAGCTCAGTTTACAAGTCACGGTCCTGAATCTGGCTATGACCTGAGTGCCTACTCCAAACCACGCTTGACTTTGAGGCCTGCTGCCAGGAACCTTGGGGGCTAGACTCTTAGGGACGCGATCCATTTCTGCTTGGGGCCAAGGCCCCAGTGCTTAGCCAGAGTGTGGAGAAGGGTAGACCCTCCTCTCTGGGGAAGCGATTCTACCTGGAAGTAAAGGCACTTCAGATGCCCTCAGCTGCCCAGGCTGGGCTGGGGCAGGGGCCACAGAGGCACAGACACTCACCAAGTAGATGCGGTAGGCGTCCACTCGGCGCAGGGGCCCCCAGCACCGGTCGGTGTCATTGTATTTGGTGTCTGCTTCCACACCGCAGGAGTCGTTGCCAGCGGCGCTGCTGATAAAAAGAATGACAGCAAGCCCAGGCTCAGCGAGGCCGCCTGGCTGGGCTGGGGGAGACAGAAGCCACTCCCTGCACAGCTGCCTGAGCACCAACAATCAGACTTTTCACAAAGCACTTTGCGGGATGCATCTCTGAGGACGCGCCCTCCTTGTTCCTGCAGCACCATTTCCCAATGACTCAGGAGCCCTTGGTGGGAACCTAGTGGGGCAGGAAGGGGACAGTGACATGAGCTAAGGACAGACAGCATGGCTGGCTGTGGTCTGTGCAGAAAAGGGCCTGGGCATCTGCATTCCCTAGGTGCAATGAACTCACTTGGCATGGTGCTTCTCCCCTGGACGCTCTGCTCTGACTGGCCGAGGAAGCCCCTTTGGCTACTGCCAGCCTGGGGATCAGGAGGGTACTCACCAGGTCACCTGCATGAGGGAGAAGGGCACGGCAGCAGCATAGATGGCAAGGTCCCCATACAGGTAAACGATGATGCAGAAATAGAACAAGTTGACCCCCACTGAAAGGAACACAGCCATCAGTCAGGCAGCTACAAAGAGATGTCTACATGTTTGTTTTTTTTTTTTTTTTTTGACTAAATCTCTACCTCTTTCATAGCTTTCAGTTCTCTGAGCTGTTAACTTTCTACAAAAAGTGGAAAAATGACCCCAAAGTCCTATTTCTTTTTCTGGCTGGCTACACTGTGATGCTGACAAGAGACAGATCGGCTCATGACTCTCACCTGAGAGGACTCAACGAGGCTGGGAGGCTCAGAGAGATTTTGAAGCCAGATAGGTGCACGGTGAGTGTGAGGCTTGGCATGGCCAGGGAGTGAGGAGGGAGGAGAGATGCCCCGAGTCAGGAGCCTGACCCCCGGGGTGCATCAGGGCTGGTGGCCCCCTCTGGTGTCAGCCAACACTGGGCTCTAAGACAAGAGATTGCTACTAAAAGAGTTGAAGCAAAGAGAAGTTGACAGAAAATAGCCCAGCTCTCTGAAGCTGGGATCCAAAGGGCAAAAAGCCCTGGATTTCCAAAGGCCAAGTGCCTCATTCTGAATCTGACTGATCCCAAGCACGTGGTGGTCTGGTGTGCTGGGGAGATGGTGCTCAAGACAGGCCCATTTCCTTCTTACGGGAAGCACTCCCAAGGGACAGCGCTGACTCTGGATAGTGCGTGACACTGACACTCCCACTGCAGAGGCGACATTCCTCCCCTCCCACTCCAGCAGGAGGCTGAACGAGAAGTTGGGAACACAGGACTCTAGTCCTAATCCCATCAGACTTGTTTCAGGACCCCGGCAAGTCCATGAACGTCTCCTAACTTGTGAGGGTGAGAAGAATCCCACCTGGGCCATCTTCCATAAATGATTCCAGATAGAAAAGCCAGGTGCAACAGCTCTGAAAAAAGTGGCAGGGGCCTACGACCTAAGGGTTACTGCCCAGACAACCAGTCTCCACCCTTGCTCAGACTGAGGCTCACGTTTTTGATGTCACTGGTCTCAAGCTGCTGGTTTCTCTGAGAACATAAAGAAAAATGAAGTGACAGTTCCTTTTTAATCCTGGTGGCTCAGAAGAGCCTGCAGGGTCCCCAAGGGAAAGCCTAGGACATGTTACTCCTGGGCCATGTGAGGTCAGCTCTGTTCCTAGGAGTCTGGCGGGGAAAAGACTAAGAAAACGTGATCCTCAAGGGGACCCAGGAGGCCTCAGCACCCACTTCTTGAATATGGCATGTCCTTCCCTGACATGTCAGAGACAGCCTGACGTCCAAGCTTAGTGGCCTCTGGGGTTAGCCTGTCACTCAGGCCCAGGCTCCAGGTACAGCCTGCACTCCAGCTTGCTTTCTGCTCTGAGGGGACACATTGTCCCCCACCCCACTCCCAGCCTTTCCTCCACCTGCCAATGGACTCTGGCTCTGTTTACAAACTGCCATTGGCCCTCCCTGGTCAATAAACTTCATTACTAGACACAAAATAAGGGATCAATGAACTTCCTGAGAAGACATCAATGGCCAGGCCCGCATTTCTGATGACAAGAAATGAACTGGGACTCTAAGGGAGCCTCCTATAGAGGAGGCAGCCCCACCAAGGGAGAAGATGACAATCTGGCAGCCTGTGAATCAGGAACGGAGCAGAGCGGAGGTTTTCAGCTGGGGTGATTTTGCCTCCCAGACCCTACTGGGAACATGTGACAATGTCTGAGGACAGTTTTGACTGTCATAAGTAGGAGGTGCTACTTGCAACTAGCAGGCAGAGGCCAGGGATGCTGCTCAGCACCCTACCACGCACAGAACAGGCCCACAGCGAGGCATTCCCCAGCCCAAACATCAACAGGACTGAGCTGGAGAAACTCTGGGGTAGAGAAGGAGACTCCCTCTAAGTGTGAGGCTGGTCTCAGACAAACGTCTTTATTTTCCATTAGATTTGGGCAAATTAAGAGTCTAGTCTGTGGTGGGGGGAAAAAAGGCAAAACTGCTGGTTCCCAGAATTCTTACAGAAATCAGGGCAGATTGCAGAACCCGAAAATGAGAAAGGAGGTTTAAAAGGCATGCGTCTTCCTTCCAATGTGCACTTTATTTTAAAGCTTGCATTTGGAAGGGGACTTTGCGTGGCTGCCAGGAGGAAACGCTTATGCTTGCTCAGGCTGGTGAGACGGGAGGAATAGAAATGGAACAAAGGAGAAGCACAGATGTGGGCTGAACCTGACCAGTTGGTTTTGCTGAATTCTGAAAACCCTCTGTGAGGTCGGTCCAGCAGGGAGGGTGAACTAGGCCCTAGGGCTGCCTTTGGCTGATAATCACATTGCTTCGCCAATGACAAACTAAATGCTTAATGTCCTAAAAGCAGTCAAGGAGATTCTAGTTCCTACAGTCCCCCCCGGCTCTAAGTTAAGTGCAGTCACATTTAAGACTAGAAAGAGGCCGGGCGCAGTGGCTCAAGCCTGTAATCCCAGCACTTTGGGAGGCCCGAGGCCAGGCGGATCATGAGATCCAGGAGATCCCGAGAGACCATCCTGGCTAACAGGGTGAAACCCGTCTCTACTAAAATACAAAAACTTAGCCAGGCGTGTGGTGAGCCTGAATCCCAGCTACTCAGGAGGCTGAGGCAGGAGGAGTAAAGTGAACCGGGGCCGGGCTTGCAGTGAGCTGAGATCCGACCACTGCACTCCCTGGGTGACAGAGGCGAGACTCCATCTCAAAAAAAAAAAAAAAAAAAAAAAAAAGAAAAAAAAAAGACTAGAAAGGAATGGTAGAGACTGGCCTCAACAAATGGGGCTTTGACAAAGGGGCAGAAAATCTTCCAAGACAGTTGCAAGGGGAAGGATGAACTGAGAATGTGACTCTCAATGAAATGGAAATAAACAGGTCTCGGCATTGAAAACTAAACTCTTTTTTCTTTTCTTTTTTTTTTTTTTGAGACAAGGTCTTCTGTGCAGCCCAGGCTGGAGTGCAGTAATTAATGATCTTTCGGCTCACTGCCTCCCGGGGTTCTATATTACTTGCCTCAGCCTCGGCGTGAGGACCACGGAATGCACCACCAGCCAGCTAACTCATATTTTCACTTGAGATGGGGTTTCACCATGATGGCTTCAGGCCAGTCTCAACTCAGAATGCTCAAGTCCGCCAGCCTCTAAAGTGCTGGGATAAACATAAACCCGTGCCCGACCACTAAACACAGAAATAGCTCATATTCCAAAAGGGCTCCAGATTTGCCATGAGACATAAGATGTCGCTGGAACACCTAACAACTCAACCCCAGAGTTGGGTGGCTCCCTTATGGTTGTAGCCAGATCCCAGGAAGGAGCAGATTCAGCAGCACACTTTAGGGCTCCGGTCTCACTTGGCAAGCCTGGGTGTGGGCTCCTGGCGCCCTCTGCCGGCCACTGGGAAACCAGACCCAGGCGTGCGTGTAGCAGATCCCATCGCTGTCAGGTGTTATTCCAGACAGAATCGGCCAGAAGAGGGCAAGGTCAGAGGCGATCAAGCAGGAGGTGCAAAACCATCAGTGGCCTCCATCAGCTTCCTTCGCAGGAAAAGGAAAAAGCTTCTTTTGTAGCTGCCTGGGGCTCCTGACCTCCGCTGGAGCATGCCTGGGGCTCCTGACCTCCGCTGGAGCAGCTGCCTGGGGCTCCTGACCTCCGCTGGAGTAGCTGCCTGGGGCTCCTGACCTCCGCTGGAGCAGCTGCCTGGGGCTCCTGACCTCCGCTGGAGTAGCTGCCTGGGGCTCCTGACCTCCGCTGGAGTAGCTTCCTTGGGTTCTTGACTTCCACTAAAGAAGCTGCCTCTTTGTTTTTAATGCCCACAGAGAGGGAGGAACCGACGAAAACAGGTCAGCAAGGTGGCTTCCAGGTGCTGAGGGAGCAGCTCTACCACCTGCTCTGCCCCATGGTCTGGCTGTCAGGGTGGAGCCCTCATTACAAGGGCGCAGGTCTGCAGGGAAGCACCAGCTCCCCATTTCCCCACACCCCACCCCCAAAAGAACTTCTACCTTTATTGAAGAACATGGAGGCCATTTGTCCCATTTCCACCCGGTCTGTGATTTCAAATGGGTTGGGAGATCCACGTTTCTCTGTGGAGCCAAAAGAACAACAAAGAGGAAGTGGTTCTTCACGGGGAGAGCTTCAGAGGGTGGTGTGGACCTCACTGAATTATCTAAACCATGAAATCCCCAAGTGTCCAAACTCGAGAAAACTTTTCCTAATGTTTCCTGCTTGACATGGTTTAACACAGTCTTTTTTTTTTTTTAAAGGGAATTCAGAGATGCTCCTGCTGGGGTGAAAGGGAGAGCAGGCATCAGAGCCCAACCTAGCCGACCAGGAAGGAGACAGCAAGGCAGGGGCGTATATGAACATGAGGGCACAGGGCAGGAGGAAGAAGAGACGCCACAGAACGACATTTACTCAAGCTTCCAGGGTGCACCAGGCAAGGAACCAAGAATTTAATCATCTCAGGAACAGGAAGGGGGGTGGGGGGAAACTGAGGTGCAGAGGTCAAGGAACTCATCAAGCAGCAAATCTGAGTAGTGGCTAAGCCAGCAGGGGCCAGGCCTGTGCCCAGGACTGAAACCCTGTGATCTTTTGAGTCTACCACAGGGCCTGCATCAGAAACCAGGGACAGGAAATGCCAGAGTCTGCGGGGAGACTCCCCAGGGCCTCTCCACGAAGAAAGGGAACCCTGTGGTCCAGAGGGAAGTGCAGGCCCGTGAGGACCCCAAGACTTACGCACAGACAGGATGGGCCGCTTCTCTGCCCGCTCGTAGTTGTCCCGGATGAGAACATCGCTGTCTGAGGCTGTGGAGGAGTCGTCATCTTCCTCCTCCTAGGAGGCGGTAGGATGGATGAGGAGGAGGGAGAAAAACAAAGGAAAACAAAAAAGCACATCAAAAAAATACAAAATGTTAGCCAGGTGTGGTGTCATGTGCCTGTAGTCCCAGCTACCTGGGAGGCTGAGATGGGAGGATCACCTGAGCCTATGAGATCGAGGCTGCAGTGAGCCATGATTGCAACACTGCACTCCAGGCTGGGTGACAGAGTGAACACCCTGTCTCAAAAAAAAAAAAAAAAAAAAGAGAAAAAGAAAAAAAAAGAGCACGGAACTCTACAGAAAATCCCTGGGACAATGGTGAACCTGCTTCATTTGTTCTTATTTTTTTTTTCTTTTGAGATGAAGTTTTGCTCTTGTCACCCAGGCTGGAGTGCAATGGCACGATCTCAACTCACTGCAACCTCTGCCTCCCAGGTTCAAGCAGTTCTCCAGCCTTAGACTCCCGAGTAGCTAGGATTACAAGCACTTGCCACCACGGCCAGCTAATTTTTGTATTTTTAGTAGAGATGGGGTTTCACCGTGTTGGTCAGGCTGGTCTTGAATTCCTGACCTTGGGTGATCCACCTACCTCGGCCTCCCAAAGTGCTGGGATTACAGGCATGAGCCACTGTGCCTGGCCTCTTTTTTTTTTTTTCTTTTTGAGACACTTGCCACTCCATACCGTCTCACTCTGTCGCCCAGGATGGAGTGCAGTGGCGCGATCTCAGCTCACCGCAACCTTCATCTCCCAATTCATGCAATTCTTGTACCTCAGCCTCCTGAGTAGCTGGGATTACAAGCACACATCATCACGCCTGGCTAACTTTTGTATTTTTAGTAGAGCTGAGGTTTCACCATGTTGGCCAGGCTGATCTTGAACTCCTGACTTCAAGTGATCCGTCTGCCTCGGCCTCCCAAAGTGCTGGGATTACAGGTGTGAGCCACCGCACTGGCCCCCGTGTTCTTTCTGCAGGGTATCTGTATCTGATTAGGAAGCTCTCAGCACAGCTATGCTGCCCCATTAGAGGTGGTGGAGACTCACTCGGGAAGAAGAAACAGCACAATTCCTGAGTACAAAGGTTTCAAACAGCTGAGCTGGGTGCGGGTGGGGGTAGGAGGGCCTGAGGCTGAGACGGGAAAGTGGCAGAGGCTCCATCTGTGCTTTAAGCTTTAGGTGGCTATTAAGCTTTAGCTCTGGGACTGGGGTCCGGGAGCAGTGCCATGGACAGAGCCCGCCGTGCACTGAGAGGAAAAGAATGGGCTGCTGAGAGCGCCTGTTGGGTAGCTGGTGGAACAGAGGCATAGCCCAGAGACACACACACCTTGAGGTTCTCCATCCTCTTCCAGCGGAGCTGCGCGTTGGCTGCGGCCATGGCCTCTATCACAAAGGTGGTGGTCACGAAGCTGAGGGGTCCGAGTGCCCAGCGCCAAAGGCAGACAGGAAGTTGGAGGAGACAGACAGAAGGGAGACACCATTGTAAGAACCGACCAGACCCACCAGCCCGGACCATTTTCTTTCCTGAGAGCTGTTCCCTAGAGATGGGCTTTACCTGGTAAAAAGGTGTGCGTGCTTTGATGTTGCTGTCTAAGGTGAGAACGTGTTTCCGGTGCACGAGAGAGAGGGGCGTGAGCTGAGTGATGGGAGGGAAACTACCCAAAGGAGAGAGGGAGCTGGGGGCAGAAGCGATGCTGGGACAAGCTGTGCTGCACACCCAGGAGGGGCTGTGGGGGACAGATGCCAAAGGATGCTCTCAGTGAGGGGAGGCTGCTTCACAAAGGGCCCCCCCAGCTTCTGGAAGGACAGCAGGCAGCTTTCACCTCACCTTGCAAGGACACAGGCGAATGGTCACCTCCCAATTACATACACTAATGGAAGGCGCACAGGCATGGATAATTGGAAATGGGCACTCGGCTCCGGAATCCATCCCTTTTTTCTTTGGCAGTACTTTTTACTTTCCAAATAATCTGGCTAATATTAAAATAAGCTTGCACTTCTACGGACCAATTCGAAAGGGAGATTGGGAGGTGGCCTCAGATGCTTGCCGAGAAGTCAGACTAGATTGGAAAAATCATCTTTTCTTTTCCTCTTAAAGAAACTTGAGAACTAGATGACAGCTGGAATGCATGAATGCTTTTGTTAACGGAGAATACAGAGGTGGGCTGCCTTCCTGCTAATAAAACCTGAGGTATGGATCCATCTCTGCCATGGAACAGCGTGGGACGAACACTCATCTCCTGCTTTCTTGAGGCCAGGACAGCTCTGCCATCAGACTCACCCCTGCCCCTCCCTGAGTATTGACAAGGGATGGGGGGCTGACTGCTCGCCCCGAGGTCAGGTGGCAGGAGGCAGAGGAGTCGCTTGGCCCCACATCAGTTAAACCCATACTCACTCCCACTCTGGGGGAGCAGCCAGCTTTGAAACCCCCATTCCAACTGCCTCAGCATCTCCAAGAAAGGTTTCTCATTATCTTGCCTAAGTGACCATTTTAAGGGCTTTGGATTTACCCTTCTTTTTGGAAGTGAAATTAAAATCAATCTTAATTAAGGCATAAAGAGACTTCTCATGGTTGCGGAAGGCCAACTCATTGATTACGTTCAAACACAAATGAGTTGAGCAAGGAGTGGGGTGTGGCACCCCCTGCCTGGGAGCCCCTAATGAACACTTCCCATTCGATGGCTGCCTGTGCTAAAGGTCCTTTAAAGGGGACAGCAGGGTCATGTAAGGACAAAGACTTCTAGAGCTCTTGGCTGCCAGGGCTCACAGTAGATAATGAACCAATAGTGCCCCAAGATTCACTCTTAAAACTCCCCAAAAGAAATGCATGAAGGAACTGAAAACCGTGGGTGCTTTCCTATCCCATTCAGCTTCTTGTACGTCTTAGTTTGCTCCAACTACTAAGCTCCATCTCATCCTTCCACCAGCACCCACCCCCTCCCCATTCAGATCCTCACTTAGATGCAGCCCTCCCTAACCCTGCTTCACCCGGCATCTTAGTCCCCTTGCCCTGCTATGCCTTCCTCTTTCCACAGCACTCATTGCCTTCCAGCTCACTCTTCAATTTACCCATTTATTATCCTCACTGCTCACTGTCTGTCTCCCCACAAAATAAAGTCAAGTCTGCACAGGCAGAGATTGTTGTTGGTGAGGCTCCCTCAGTACCCCGAAGGGTGCTTGGTGCACAGATCAGGGGTCGCTTCTCTCAGGGGAGGTATTTCCAGGTGCTCCTTCCCATCTCTTTTTTGCAGCTTGTGGATTCCTACCTGGTTGAGGATGGAAGTGCCTAGTCCTAAATCCCTTCCTGGCCTGGGGCACTTGCTGACGACTTCAGACCCGTCCCGTCCCCACGTGTGTGGGAATCCTGAGAAGAGCCTCAGGTGGAACCCACCCTCCCTGAAGCACCGGCTGGTGAGGCCCACACACCTGGCTCAAGGAGTAGGCGTCCCTAAAGACCTGGGGAGGTACACGACAGGCGAGTGCCATGCTTGATCATGCACCCAGGCGTGTGTTTATCACCTAATTTGTGAATTACCTTAAGTAAATTCTAAATTCCAAACTGATTTCCTATATCACCTTAAATGTTTGTTAGATTCTTTTTCTGTGGCTGGGTGGTATTTTCTCAGATGGCAAAACTTGATGGTAATGTTAATAAAGCATACATTTAATAGCAGGGGAGGTAAATCTGCCAGGGAAGAAATAGGCCAGCATCATATGAAACATTCCAAAGCCTAGTGGACGTCCAGGTTTTTATCTGACCAGGGCTGTGTAACCGCTCCACTAACACAAGCCACCAGGAGGCCTCTGTGACTACTGTCTCCTCTCTGACTACCCTGGCAGGGACTCACTGAGCTAGAGACGGGGTAGACAGGTCTTCCCACCCCTCAGTGCCCTCATGTTCGGGCTTCCTGGGCCGACTGCCTCCTGCTCCACTCCTGGCCCCTGTGGGAAAGCCCCCACTGCCTCTCACCTCATGAAGCCCAGGAACACCAGCAGGACGAGGCTGACGAGCCACCCGGCGGTGGCGAAGGCCTTGGGCATGGTGAGTGCACCCGTGCCCACGATGAGGTTAAACATGTACACCAGCCCAACCTGGAACCGACAGAGGCGACATTCAAGCCCAGAACTTAATCAACATCTCCCCTTAACAGTTCCCAAGGAACGACCCTAGTGATGGCACTGCTGTGGAGGCCAGAAGGCCAGACTTTAGACAGGGAAGGAGGCAGGACAGGAGAATTACACCTGGGGTCTAAGGAGCCAGGCCTTGCAACCACAGAGCCTGTTAACCAAACATGAATACGTGGATGACTCAAGCCCTGGGGTTCAGTTTCATCTCTATTCCTACTGTCATCACTGCTGTCCCCTCCTAAAGCTGCATCGCAGATGCTAGCACTCTGCTCAACCAGGCTGTAGGCTTCCTGGGGTTAGAGCACCACAGGCGGGGTACCTGGCACGAAGGTGAGCGCATAATGCTGACCTCGAAGAAACACCCACTTTTCCAAGACCACTGAGCATGTGGGCTCAAGGTCCTTGCCATTGTCTTTTGGGACATGGATATTCATGCTTCCCTTTCTCCACCCCCTCCCCATATCAACTTCAGGTTTTCTCTAATAGATTTGAGATATAATTCACATACCATAAAATCCACCCATTTAAAGTACATACATCAGTGGGTTTTAGTAATATTCACAAGGTTGTGTGACCAGCACCAGCAGCTAATTTCATTTTATCACCCCACAAAAAAACCCATTTCCATTAGCAGCCACTCCCCATTCTTGCCTCCCTGCTTGCCCACCCAACTTCAGGGTGATTTCTCAGGTCACTGACTTCAAGTTTTTAAACCAACCCACAGTTTACAATGATTCCCTTTCTAAGATCTGAACCGTGAACTTCCTGTCTGACCCAAGCCCCTACCCTTCTGTGATGCTCTCCAATCCCCCAGCCTCCTCCCCTGCCAATCCTCCCTCCCAGAAGCCCACCCTTATTTTGGCATCATCTGCTTCCTTTACTGGTGCAATCAGCAGGCTCCACCAAGCACACGCCTCCTTTCCTCGTGTATTTCTCTTAGTATCAACCTTTCTGCAGACCTCAAGTCCAGCTGCCTGCTAGTCACCTACACCTAGACACCCCATTAGTAGCCCCATCCTCCTTCCCTCCCCCCCAGATCACAGTCCTAGTGACTTTATTTCTGGAACTTCTTTGGTGGCTAACTCTGGCTCCTATCCTTATTTACAATTCAAATGAGTCTTTCTGGCCTGGACTGGTGCAGTAGACTCCTAACTGGTCTTCCTGTACTCTGCTAAATTGGGTGACTTACCGTATGCTTTACCACCTGTTTCTGATCATTAAAAAAGACAAACACCCCATCTCTGGGAATGCTCACCCATTTCTCATTTTCTCTTCCTGTTCTTAGAAAGATGCGCTTTTCTTTATTTTAAAAGTTTTCTAAGATAGCCACACGCTGAATTTGTGATCAGAAACACACAAATTGCTGCTCATTCTCCCAGACTCGGTCAATTATGTTTTTTTTTAAAGCATGAAGAGGCCAGGCACGGTGGCTCACGCCTGTAATCCCAGCACTTTGGGAAGCTGAGGCGGGCGGATCACGAGGTCAGGAGATCGAGACCATCCTGGCTAACATGGTGAAACCCTGTCTCTACTGAAAATACAAAAATTAGCCGGGCTGTGGCGTGTGCCTGTAGTCCCAGCTACTCAGGAGGCTGAGGCAGGAGAATTGCTTGAACCTGGGAGGTGGAGGTTGCAGTGAGCCAAGATCGTGCCGCTGCACTCCAGACTGGGCGACGACAGAGTGAGATTCCATCTCAAAAAAAAAAAAAAAAAAAAGCATGAAGAAATAGAGATGGCCAACTCCCACCTTGGGGCTATTGGCTGGGGGAAGGAGGGGCTGGGCAGTGGTTAGAAAAGACAGGCTTCCCAGCAGGTGCTAACTGGACATTTGAGAGCAGGACATAAGGGAGGCCACCCTGTGGAGAGGAAAGCTCTCTGCCTGCAGTACATGAATACCTGGCACAGGACCAAAGTCCTCTCGTGCCATCTCCCCAGCCCCTCAACTCCTACCCAGCCTTCAGGGCCCATTCCAATGCAACTTTTTTTTTTTTTTGAGAGTGAGTCTCGCTCTGTCGCCCAGGCTGGAGTGCTCACTGCAAGCTCCGCCTCCTGGGTTCACACCATTCTCCTGCCTCAGCCTCCCGAGTAGCTGGGACTACAGGTGCCCGCCACCACGCCCGGCTAATATTTTGTATTTTTAGTAGAGACGGGGTTTCACCGTGTTAGCCAGGATGGTCTCGATCTCCTGACCTCGTGATCCGCCTGCCTCAGCTTCCCAAAGTGCTGGGATTACAGGCGTGAGCCACCGTGCCCGGCCTCTAATGCAACTTCTACCACAAAGTCCTTCCCAGGCTCCCAAAGTTGTCCTGCCTCCCGCCTTTGAATCCTTGTGGCAATAACACTTTTTATGCCCTCTCTTGGATTTCAGATATTGGCATATTTCTCTTTTCCGTGTTACTAAACATGAAGCTCACTGTGACTGTGGGCTGTGTCTCACTTCTTTCTGCATTTCTCAGGGTGCCTGGCACACAGGCTGGAGATGGGAACACCCAGCTGATTGCACTGGACCCTGCTTGGGTTATCTCTGACGTGAGGCTGAGAGTCTTCATCATCCAGTTTTGGACATCACAATCTCAATTTTTATTTTTTGAGACGGAGTCTTGCTCTGTTACCCAGGTTGGAGTGCAGTGGTGTGATCTTGGCTCACTGCAACCTCCGCCTCCCAGATTCAAGCGATTCTCCTGTCTCAGCCTCTGGAGTAGCTGGGATTACAGGCACCCACCACCATGTCTGGCTAAGTTTTGTAATTTTAGTAGAGACAGCGTTTCGCCATGTTGGCTGGGCTGGTCTCTAACACCCGACCTCAGGTGATCCACCCGCCTCGGCTGCCCAAAGTGCTGGGATTACAGGAGTGAGCCACTGCGCCCAGTCCGCGACCTCAGTTTGATCCCACAGACAAATCCCAGAAGGATGAAAACAAGTTTGAATCATCTTCCTACTGCCTTGCTTGGATCACAACATCATCATGATATGATTCCCCTCTGGGAGTCCTGGCTTAGAGTGGTGCTGCTAGAATAATTTTGAGGGCAGAAGCTGGGCGAGACAGGGAACACACAGCCCACTGCTGGTCTTCTGAATGGGAAGTTCTGGCTTTTCACAGTAACTGTGAATGTCTATAACTAACTCATGTTTACTTTTGCTGAGGTTAGTTTCAATCACTGGCACTTTCATGCTCGTGTGTACAAGGGTGGGAATGGGTCATCTAGCTAGTTCAGTTCTGTTCATTTATTCAACAACAAACAAGAGCCTTCTACAGACTGGGCCCTGTGCTTGGAACTGAGGATATGATAATAAACCAGACAGATATGGCCCTTGAACTCATGGGGCTACATTCTAAGGAGGAGACAGACAACAGGAAAACAACTACAGGCCAGGTGCGGTGGCTCACACCTGTGATCCTAGCACTTTGAGGTGGGCATATTGCCTCAGCTGAGGAGTTCGAGACTAGCCTGGGCAACATGGCAAAACTCCATCTCTACTAAAATACAAAAAATTAGCCGGGCATGATGGTGCACGCCTGTAATCCCAGCTACTCGGGAGGCTGAGGCATGAGAATCACTTGAACTCGGGAGGCAGAGGTTGCAGTGAGCTGAGATCATGCCACTGCACTCCAGCCTGGGAAGAAAACAACTACGGTTTCAGCTTGACAGAGGCGTTATGAAGCAAAGAATCAGGGCGCTGTGAGACGACACAGTGGGAAAGCACTGGAAACAGGAAGGGAGCTGGAGGATGAGAAGATGCTGCCCAGGCAACAGACGAGGGAGAGACTTCCCGGTCCAGAGGCCTACAGTGGGAAAGAGGCAGGTAGGCTGCAGGAGCTTTCAGAAGGCCTGTGTGGCTGAAGCACAGTGAGCTGGGCAGGGGTGGGGCTGGAAGAGGCTGCAGTCAGACTGCACAGAGCCCTTTTGGATGGGACAGGGGATTGGATGTTTTGGAGCATTTGGAGCAGGGCACTAACAGAACAGACCCCAGCAGACAACCTAACATCTGCCCTCCCTGCAGCTCTGTGCTCTGCTTATCGCTTCTGTAAGCAGTAATACTTACAAAGAGATAAAAACCTTATTTCTTTATGGAGAATGATTTCCCATAATGGAAGCAAAGAGAAAGCAAAGAGGCATAAGAAAGTGATAGTTCTAGGCTAGGTATGGTGGCTCATGCCTGTGATCCCAGCACTCCTGAGGTGGGAGGATGGCTTGAGTCTAGCAGTTTGAGACCAGCCTAGGAAATGTAGCAAGACTCTGTCTCTACAAAAAATAAGAAATATTAGCCAGGGATGTTGGTAAGCACCTGTAGTCCCAGCTACTTGGAAGACTGAGATGGGAAAATCACCTGAGCCCAGAAGTCAAGGCTGCAGTGAGCTGTAATTGCTCACTGGGTGACAGAGTGAGACCCTGTCTTAAGAAAAAGAAAGTAATGGTTCTTGGGCAAAAGTTTTATAGAGAAACTAAACAGTATAAGAGGCATTTGTAAATTCAGGGAAGCTTAAAGGTCTTGGGATGTAAAAGTCAAAGGTCTCTTGTGGATCAGGGTTTCTCAGCTTGGGCACTGTGGAAATTTGGGGGCCAAGTCTTTTTTCATGATGGGCGCCTGTCCTGTGCATTGTAGGATGTTTAGTGACATCCCTGGCCTTTGTCCACTAGGTGCCAGTAACAACCTCTCTCCAACCATTAGTGTCCTGACAATCAAAAATGCCTCTAGACACTGCCTACTGTCCTCTGAGGGGCAGAATCACCACTAGTTGACAACCACTGCTGTAGAGAGAGGTACAATGAAATAAGCATGCTCCCAAAAGAAACTTACGAACCTTTAAGAACTTTACAAAGAAATAAATGAAGAGAGAAACTACAGTTGAGAGCAGAAATGGGTAACTGCAGTTGTCTTGCTTTGTTGCAATTTTTTCAGTTCCAAAGCAAGCCCTGTGTGTTTAGTGGGCACTCAGGGAATCCTGCAGGGTAATGTAGGACTTCTCTGCTTTCTGAGGACTGCGGCAGTCCTAGTAAGCATTCAATCCTCTTTACCTTCTGTAAAGGTAATCAGTGAGGGCCAATCACAAGGAGCAGACATAGAGGCAGGAAGCAAATCTGGGCTGAGCCACAGGCTGGGTCAGGAGGGGTTGTGGGGAAGGAAGAGAAAGGAGACCTTCTCTTTTGTTGGTCGTGGGACGGTTCTGTGGGCCAGACTCTGGGAAGTAGTGGCAGAAAGCTGAGGAACAGGCTCTACTGCAGTCTCGATAATGAAGACCAATGCATGCGTCCTAAACTGAGTTACCTCCAATTCTCACCTCTTCCTCTGTGGCTGCACTGGAGGCACAGGCACTGCTCCTTGGGACTGCTGGCCTGCTCTCCTATGCTCTAGAGAGCTCAGTGCAGCATCCCACATGCCTCACCTCCACCCAGTAGCCTCACTCATGACCTGCATGGGGCAGACGTCACCAGTATCTTTCAACAGCTTCCCTTCTGACAGTTGTCAAAGGAAACAGAAGGCAGCAAAGATGCGGAAGCAATGACTAGGATTTCAGGGTGTGAAACAAGCACTCTCTCCTTCGAAAGCAACCACAACAATCTTGAGCAGGAACCAGCAGGCAGAGGCACCCTCAGTGGCTGACCCTTCTGTCGGGCGTGACCTACGGCATCCTGTATTTTGATCACACGACAACCACTTCAGTTCTGTGTCACTCCTGGTCCTCATAAATGGAGAAACAGACATGCCTGTCCTGAGATCCCTTACGGGGACACGTACCTGTCTGAACCATGTTCCTGTGTTCAGCACTATCCTTGAGAGAGTGGGACATCTGAGCCACCTAGGTGGCTCATCTACTTGTTACAAATATTTTAGGCAGAATAATTCAAGCTAAAGCGAACATCCTTGGAACTCCTGAAGGGGAAAAGAACTCAAAATGAATGGGCAATAAAGAACTAAGGAGAGGCTTTGTCTTGTAAATGACCATGCGCTGAAGCACATGTATGAATTACATGCCCCGTTTCTTGGTTTTCCAACGCAGCCAGAGCAGAGTTCTGTTCACATTGTCTTGAGCTGGGGCCTGCTGGGGTAGTCAGAGCAGCATCAGCAGCAAGTTAGTTCCACACCTTATCTGAGCTCAGTGACAACAAACTCTTCTGGTCTTACAGAGGACCAAGAATTGTTCCAGGATGGGGGAGTGAAGGAACCCTCAGGAAGCAGGCATCTTCTCCCCTCAGAACACTGACCACTATACCTCCTGTTTGATGCCACATCATCCCCACCCCACCCCACCTCCTCCCTACATCTCTCTTCACCAGCAGGATAAAAGAACACAAGCACTTGTTTATGGCCAATGCCCAGAGCTGGCCCTCTGGGCAACAAACACCCTGAATGAAATAAAACACATAGGAGATGGAGAACAAAAAAGGGCAGAGGGCACTGAAGCTTGCGGGCCTAACTTCCTGATTTCCTGTGGGCACGTGACCTGTGAAAGGACCCCTTAAACAACTGGACACACAAGAAATGGGGACATATCAAAGTGTTTTCCTTACAAAACTTAGTTACAGGGATGACTCATTTCCTTATCTTTAAGTTTACAGATGTTGTAAGAAAAAGCAGGAACCGTGGTGACTTTTATATTAATAGACAGCATGGAGAGTTCATCGCTGACAGCAGGAGGCTGAGAGCTTTACATAATTCCACAAATGAGAGGGACACTATTCATTCCATTCCAGGGTTCATGAAAGACTTCCCCTGAGAGGCCGGGTGCAGTGGCGCACAGCTGTAATCCTAGCACTTTGGGAGGACGAGGCAGGTGGATCACCTGAGGTCAGGAATTCAAGATCAGCATGACCAACATGGTGAAACCCTGTCTCTACTAAATACAAAAAGTTAGCCAGGCATGGTGCTGCAAGCCTGTAGTCCCAGCTACTTGAGAGGCTGGGGCAGGAGAATCGCTTGAACCCAGGAGGCGGAGGCAGTGAGCTGACATTGCGCCATTGCACTCTAGCCTGGGCAACCAGAGTGAAACTCTGTCTTAAAGAAAAAAAAAGGCCGGGCGTGGTGGCTCAAGCCTGTAATCCCAGCACTTTGGCAGGCCGAAATGGGTGGATCACGAGGTCAGGAGATCGAGACCATCCTGGCTAACACGGTGAAACCCCGTCTCTACTAAAAATACAAAAAAACTAGCCGGGTGAGGTGGTGGGTGCCTGTAGTCCCAGCTACTCGGGAGGCTGAGGCAGGAGAATGGCGTGAACCCGGGAGGCGTAGCTTGCAGTAGGCCGAGATCGCGCCACTGCACTCCAGCCTGGGCGACAGCGAGACTCTGTCTCAAAAACAAACAAACAAAAAAAAAAAAAAAAAAACACTTCCCCCGAGAAATTACAGAGGTGAAGGGTGAAGAAGGTTCCTTTACTGCCACACATGAATGGCACAGGCCCAATAGGAAGACTCTGGAATCAGGAAGGCTTTCTTCCAGCTGTGAAGGAAGTCTCTCTAAGACACTTCCTTGTGGAGACACTTCCTTGTCCATCACACCACAATGCTAGTCTGTGAAGCTAGCAGAAAAAGACCAGGGATCCCCAGGCTAGGAAGCTATGTACGAGGCAGGGCAGCTGTTGAAGGCAGGTCAAGTTCTAGAAAGAAGACTCTTGCTACTTAGGGCAGTGTTGCTTTTACCTGGGATAGTTGGTAACAACCTGAGTCAACCATCTGATTATTCCAACCCTCTGGCTACTTATCCAGACAAGATGGCCCTGTGATGTAACAACTATGACCAATTATACGTTACATAGAGAAGATAAATTGAGTATGTGTTGGGGGCAGCGAGAGGTAACACAGACCTAAGACAGTGAAATCAATCACGCTAGCTGTTCTAATTGCAGAGTCCACCAAACTGTAATTAGAAGTCTTTGTATGCTTTCGCTGCTTCTTACGCCATCCAAGACTATAAAAGTTGTGCAATTTAAAATTCAGTAAAGATCAAAGTGATTTCCAACTACTGAGATGAGCAAAACCCAGAGTCAACAGCTGTCAATCACTGTTCATCTGAAGGGCAGCACTGCAGGCAAGTGGTACCCTGGAGATGAACATTATTTATTTATTTTTGAGACGGAGTTTCGCTCCTTTTGCCCAGGCTGGAGTGCAATGGCTCGATCTCAGCTCACTGCAACCTCCGCCTCCGGAGTTCACGTGATTCTCCTGCCTCAGCCTCCCGAGTAGCTGGGATTACAGGCACATGCCACTATGCCTGGCTAATTTTGTATTTTTAGTAGAGACAGGGTTTTACCATGTTGGCCAGGCTGGTCTTGAACTCCAGACCTCGGGACATCTGCCCACCTGGGCCTCAAAAATTGCTGGGATTACAGGTGTGAGCCACCGCGCCTCGCCCAGGATTAACATTACAAACAGCACGGCGATTTTGTTTGGTTTGACCACTCTGACAAACACCTTAAAAAGAGAATAAATCTGACTTACATTCTGAGCCACCAGAGTAGCCATGTAGCCGCTGCCCCATGGAACTCCCCCATCCTGCTTCCACCACTGTTTGCTCAAGCAGCAGCACTCACTAGTCCCATCCCCAGGAAGCAGTGTGCTTTTCTAGAAGCCAGGAACACTTCAGTGAGCAAAAGGTTCTATATGTCACACTTACGTAGGAAGAATAGAGTTCCCCGGTCTCTGTAATTTCACCCGCCATTTCCAAAAGTGAGGAAGGGCTGGCAGCCGAGGTTCCTTAGGTGCAGGGGCAGCGGCTGCTGCCGCTCCTTAAAACAAAAGAGCGGAGTTCACCTGTCGGATGGACTGAGATAGGGGTGGGAGGAGGCTTGTAGACTTCCCCCACCACCTCTGGTTCTTTTATCACAGACACTTAGGGCCTCAGTATCTGTCACAAGACTCAACCCCGAGGGAGGGGTCACCCCGGATGACAGAAATCTGGACGATTTCTTCTAACTTTTCCCTTGCTGTGCATGGCACTGCTCTGTGCCCAGCACGGATGTTTTCAATGCTGCTCGGAGTGCAAGTGATTGAAGGGGCCTCTAAAGCCACTAAGTCTCACTCACCACAAGAGCCCCCTTTCCACGCTCTGGGGTGGTTATCCCCATTTAATTCCAGGAACCAGGAGCTCAGTACCACACAGGGGAGCCCAAGGAACTGTCTGCCGCCTCTGCCTAGGGCAGGGAGCTGGGGGCTTTCCTACATTACCCCTCCAACCCCACTCAAGGCCCTAAGGCCTTCTTTTCTTAACGGGGCCTCCACTCCCTGGCCCAACCTACTCTCTTAGGGTTCCCCACCCTCAAAGCTCCCTCTTTTCTCAAGAGCCCCACTCCCAGCCTCTCCCTCTCTCTGCCTCCTGGAGGAGTCCCGAGTCTGATGCAGCCCCGCCCCGCCCCAACCTATCCCATCCCGTCCAGTCCTCTCTCGCCCGTCCCGACCCGACCCGACCCGACCCGACACGACACCTGCAGCACAGCCAGCTCCGAAGTCACCACCTCCCGCCGGTAGGCTGCTGCCGGCGCCAGCTGTCCCGCACCAGCGTCCGCGGCGCGCATGCGCCCGCCCCGCAGCCCACCTTCCTCGGGCGCGCTGATTGGGCGCCTCGCGGGGGCGGGACCGGGATTGGGGCAAGGCGGCTGCCGTCAGCATGGCGGAAGTGGGCGGGGCGCGCTGTCACGCGCATGCGGGAGGGGCGGCAGCCGGTCGGGCCTGGGACAGTGGCTGGTTGGAGGAGGTGGATCACCCCTTCTGCAGTGGACGACTTCGTCGGTGGTGGGTGGGTGTGAGCTTGGCAGTACCCGGGTCCGCGTGGTTGGAGGGTCGAGGAGAGTGGTCTAGAACGCCACTTAAAGGGGAGGGCCTGAGACTAAGCCCGCCTTACCCTGAAGTGGTCGGGGGCGGGGAGGAGGGAGTGGGCAGAGCCCCGTGGGGTGGTCGCCACGGTGAGGTTGGAAGCAGGTTTAAGGCAGGGCTGAAAGTTGACTCTGGGTTGGAATCCCTGGACTGGGGCAAGTAATGGGAGCTCTGGAGATAAGGCTTGGTACTTGGTGCTTGGGTTTGAGGAATCGAAGTTCTGGGGAGTGGACGGAAGGAACCGGCAGAAACGGAGCCCAGGCTTGGCCCCCTGGGGTGGGAGTCAAAGATTGTTTAATTATCCTTAACCAGCCCGGTTCTCTTTCTTGCAAGAATTTTTGGAGTCTGTATTCTCTGGAGTGTCTGGAAGGAAAGAATGATGTAAGTCAACTTAGCCCCAGCAGGAACGCCGGAGCGCCCACCCAAAGTTAGAGGAAATTCAGGGTCCTGAAGTCTTTGCTCTCCCTATCTGCATGCAGGCTGCTACCATGAGGTTGAATCAGAACACCATGCTGCTGGGGAAGAAGGTGGTACTTGTACCCTACACCTCGGAGCATGTGCCCAGGTATCTTCCTGCTTGACATAGGGCGCGTAGCAGCATCCAGAGCTATGTGAGGTACAGCCCCAGTCTCAGGGCTGTTTCCCCTAAGAAGAAACATTGGTTGTGAGAAATAACTACATATGGGGGGGGAAAAAAAAGGCTGGGTGCCGTGGCTGACGCCTGTAATCCCAGGACTTTGGGAGGCTGTGGCAGGAGGATCACTTGAGCCCAGGAGTTCGAGACCAGCTTGGGTAACATAGCGAGACCTCGTCTCTACAAAAAATATAAAAATTAGTCAGGCATGGTTGTTCACAGCTGTAGTCCCAGCTACTAGGGAGGCTGAGGTGGGAGGATTGCCTGAGCCCAGGAGCTGAAGACTGCGGTGAGCTGTGATTGCACCACAGTACTCCAGCCTGAGTGACAGAGCAAGAACCTGTCTCAAAAAAAAAAAAAAAAGGCCGGGTGTCTCACTCTTGTAATCTCAGCACTTTGGGAGGCTGAGGCAGTTGGATCACGAGGTCAGGAGTTCGAGATCAGCCTGGCCAACATGATGAAACCCTGTCTTTAAGAAAACTCAAAAAAATTAGCTGGGCTTGGTAGCAGGCACCTGTAATCCCAGCTGCTTGGGAGGGTGAGGCAGGAGAATTGCTTGTACCAGGGAGGGGGAGGTTGCGGTGAGCTGAGATCACACCACTGCACTCCAGCCTAGATAACAGAGCAAGACTCTGTCTCAAAAAAAAAAAAAAAAGAAAGAAAAGAAAAAAGGCTGGGCGCAGTGGCTCAGGCCTGTAATCCCAGCACGAGAGGCTGAGGTGGGCAGATCACAAGGTCAGGAGATCGAGACCATCCTGGCTAATACGGTGAAACCACGTCTCTACTAAAAATATAAAAAAATTAGCTGGGCATGGTGGCGGGCACCTGTAGTCCCTAATACTTGGGAGGCTGAGGCAGGAGAATGGCGTGAACCCAGGAGGCGGAGCTTGCAGTGAGCCAAGATCGCGCCACTGCACTCCAGCCTGGGTGATGGAGACTCCATCTCAGGGAAAAAAAAAAAAAGAGACCAGCCTGACCAACATGGAGAAACCCCGTCTCTACTAAAAATACAAAAACGTTAGCTGGGTGTGGTGGCACATGCCTGTGATCCCAGCCTGGGCAACAAGAGTGAAACTCCGTCTCACAAAAAAAAAAAAAATTAAAAAAGAAAAAAAAAATAGCAGAAGCTAGGGACTGTGACTTCCTTGGAAGGAGCTGCCCATCCTCTTCCCTTTCTTTCTCTCAGCTTTCTTTTTGGCCTTTCAGCAAGGAATTGCTTTATGTAAACTAAAATGTGTAAGAAAAAGAAATTGTCTTTTCGCCTAATCATAAATTAGTGATGTTTCCCTGGTGCCAGGGATTATGTTCCGTTCTTGGAGACTTAACGTTAGCTTGTCCTTAAACTCTGAGCTGATGAGTTGTGATATCTACCATTTGAAAGGCCAGGACCGAGTCCTGATGGGATTCCTCTGGGGGCAGTTGGCACATGGCTGGTAGATTGGGGTAGGGGTGCTGTAGCTGGGTATTCTCTACTTGTAGTGTTCGGTTTGAGGGTTCCTGGTGCCCTAACTTTGTGGGGATCTGTCCAGCCGCCTTTGTTGAGGTCAGCTTGCCATATACTTCCCCTTCTGGAATGTGAAGAATGTTTGGTTTCAGACTGCTCCTCCGCACTGATCCCAGACAGGATAGGAAGTTGGACAGATAGAACTGACTCCTCCTGCTGTTCTCGTGTAAGACTAGCTTGCTTCTGGGTCTTGTGCCCGTGGCCCCTGCCTTAGGAGCAGTCATAACCGTTTGGGTCTTCTTTGAGCCCTATGTTAGCCCTGTGGGGTTCTGGACCCTCACATTATAAGGTGTCAGACATATGCCTCTGAATGAGTCCTCTATGTCTAAGGTCACCCCTCTGTCCCAGCAGGTATCATGAGTGGATGAAATCAGAGGAGCTGCAGCGTTTGACAGCCTCAGAGCCGCTGACCCTGGAGCAGGAGTATGCCATGCAGCGCAGCTGGCGGGAAGATGCAGACAGTGAGGAGTGCCCCCCACTCTCCCTAGCCCTGGTACTAGGAGGGCTGATCCACAGTCAGTCTCCAGGTTCCCTCCCTTTCCCAGTCCCGGCTACAGAAGTTTTGTGAAAAGCCTGAAAGGTGCTAGAACTCCTGTATTCTCATGCCCCTGAAGCCAGTCCCTGTGGCTGACCCTTCTGTCCTCTTCCCCACGCACTGCGTTGGGCTTGGAAGGATTTAGAGAAAGTAGGGCTGTAAATTTCCGCCCTGCCCCTCACATCCCTCACCACAGCCTAGTGTGGTGACCGTGCTCCTCTGTCTTCCCTGCTGTCTTAGAATTTGGTTGCTGGTTGGAGAGGCTTTTTCTGTAGGAGGCAGATTTGGACTTTTGTAATGAGCTGAAGGAAGCTCTGGGACCCCCTCTTCTCCTGGCAGACTCAGAGATGCTGGTGTTCTGCAGTGCTCTGGTTTGGGTAGGAATACCATCCTCTCTTCTCTCCTCTGGGAAGTGTGTGTGACAGCCCTGTCACCTCCTCCTCAGAGTGTACCTTCATTGTGCTGGATGCCGAGAAGTGGCAGGCCCAGCCAGGCGCCACCGAAGAGAGTTGCATGGTGGGAGATGTGAACCTCTTCCTCACAGATCTAGAAGACCCCACCTTGGGGGAGATCGAGGTCATGATTGCAGGTTTGTTTCACCTAGCCCTGCCTTCCCCCAACTCTTGGCTGTCAGATATGCTGACCCTGAGCCTGCAGAGGCCGCATAGGGTGGGCACTCACAGGGCTCACTGGGAGGCTCCATGTTGGTGAGCCCAGGGCCTGGCTGGGCAGCCTGCCCACCTAGCCCCCCTCAGCCTGGTGGTACACCCTCAGGCACATCACTTTACTCCTTGTGCTTAGGCGTGAACTTAACCCTTGGTATGGGGTACATTCAAGGATGGTCAGTCCCATACTTGGGGTGGGCTGGGGACCCTCAGAAAATAAATGGTCTTCTCTGGAGCATCTTGTCATATTACAGGGGGAGGCTCTCCTGTTTCTGCTCCTTCTTGGTCCTCAGTTTCCCCCAAGTGGCTACTGACTATCCCCGTGAAGCAGCATACTGACTCCATGAGGTAAAGGAGTCAACTTTAAAGTCAAATTGCTGGGTTGCAAGCTGTGAGGCCTTTCGCACTTCTCTGTGCTTGTTTCCTCGTCTGCAGAATGGTAATGATAGTAGCAACTTCAGAGTTGTTGAGAATTAAATGAGATGGTGTCTGTCAAGTGCCCACACTGGAGCCTGGCACATGGCATCAGTGCCGCTCCTGTTGTTTCTCCTAGAGCCCAGCTGCAGGGGTAAGGGCCTTGGCACTGAGGCCGTTCTCGCGATGCTGTCTTACGGTAAGAAAGTGTGAGCAGACAATGCGGGAAGTGGCCAGGCCCCATGTGAACCTTGTTCAGGTCTGAGGGTTGGGGGCAGGTGAAGGTTCCTCCTCTGCAGCTTGGGACAGGAGGGGTGGGGGTAGGCGCCTCCTTACTTGCCCCTCTCTCATCTCTGCGAGGAGTGACCACACTAGGTCTGACCAAGTTTGAGGCTAAAATTGGGCAAGAAAATGAACCAAGCATCCGGATGTTCCAGAAACTTCACTTTGAGCAGGTAAGGATGTCCTTGGGCAGAGTGGGGCCTAGACCTGGGTGGTGGGCCTGGTGGTGTTAATACTGTAACTTAGCAGGCTTTGTTCTCTCTGGCTCACGTAGGTATCTGCGAGCAGCGTTTTTCAGGAGGTGACCCTCCGACTGACAGTGAGTGAGTCCGAGCATCAGTGGCTTCTGGAGCAGACCAGCCACGTGGAAGAGAAGCCTTACAGAGATGGGTCGGCAGAGCCCTGCTGATGGCTGGGCCTTGTGGGCAGCCACCCTGTGTGAGCAGGGTGTTGGGCCCACGCACTCCAAAGACCAGAGCCCTGCACTGGGAGAGTGCTCCTGGCCCAGCCCCAGGCTGGGAATCACCTTTCGGGGCCCTTCAGACTGTGGCGGGGCTTGCTGTGGCCTCCCTCCAGCTGGCGGTGTGGCTGAGCAGACTCCAGGGCCAGGGCCAGGGCCAGTTCCCTTCTCCCCTCCTGGCCAAAGCCAGACCCAGACTCTAGGAAACTGGCATGGAGGGCAGGAATCCATGGGAGATGTTGGGATGAAGGTGGGAGCTGGAGGTGCAGGGGTACCTGGAGCATGGATGGGAGTGGAGAGACCTTTCTCCTTGGAGGCCAGAGGTGCTGCCCTGGCTGGGAGTGAAGCTCCAGGCATGGCCAGCTTTCCTAGTTTTCCCATTTAGTCTGTATCAAGAGCTACCAGGAGGCCCAGCCTCCATGTCTACTCAAGGGCAGCTTGGTCCTCTTGTCCTGCAGAAGCAGGCTGCTGTGACCCTGGGAGCTTGACCCGGGAACAACAGGTGGTCCAGAGAGAGTGTGGCCTGGCCCCTCAACCTAGCGTCCCTCCTCCTCTCTCCTGGAGCCAGGCTTGAGTTTAAAGGCATTAGTGTTGGATACAGCTCCTTGTGGCCGGAGAACACCCCTCTGTTGATGAAGCTCAGGGTGCACTGAGGAAGCAGAGGCCCCTCGGGGTGCCCTCCTGAAGACAGCGTCAGGCCATCAGCTATGTCCCTCTGGTGCTCTCACATCTGCTCTTCACCCTGCACCTCTAGGAGCAGCTGCACCTGACTGGCCACGTGGGGGCAGTAGAGGCACAAGCTCAGGGTGGCCGGGCTACCTGGCACCCACGGCTTACAAAGTAGAGCTGGCCCAGTCTCCCTCCACCTGAGGGGGGCACTCTGACTCCTAACAGTCTTCCATGCCCTGCCATCATCTGGGGTGGCTGTCAAGAAAGGCCAGGCATGCTTTCAAAACACAACCACAGGAGGCTTGCAGGGTATTTTCCAGGCAGGGAAACAGTCTTAGATAAGTAAGGTGACTTGCCTAAGGCCTCCGAGCCCCCTTGATCCTGGAGTCTCACACCAGACTGCATGTGAAAAACTGAAACTGAAAACATGCCTCAGTATAAAACGAACATCATAAAATGAACGTGTTGTTTGTCGTGGCTCCCTTCGTTCCACGTGTACCTCAGCAATGGGAGTTCCCTCGAGGCCACCCATTCCTTCCACCAGTCTTCAGGTTAATGAAGAGTCAAAGGTCCCCCAGGGCTTCCCCATCTGGCAGATGAGGTAGGGAGGGGCCCCTCCACAACCCCTGTCAGGGGGAATCTGTCAGGGGCCAAAGGGTAGAAGCAAGGGAATCTGTCAGGGGTCAAAGGGTAGAAGCAAGGGTGGGGTGGGGACAGGTCAGCTGAACAGGGCGCTGTTGTGATAAGGGTTTTGGATGGTTCCTCTAACAAGGAACAGATGGCCAGATAGTGACTGGTCTGCGGACACGGCCCACTCCCTGATTCCAGATCTTCGTGCTTTACTCATTCCCCTCTGCCCGGAGCCTGTCTTCTGAGAGGTGTCCTTTGGGTTGGGTGGAGACTAGCCTGGGGGCACCTTCCTTCTGAGCACCTGCCTGGAACTTCTCCGCCCTGCAGCCTAGCTCTTGCAGGCCACCTTTCCAGACCTCCACATCAGGCTTCAGGTGCCAAAGGTATCAGGGACCTGGGTCTTTTGTTGGGGATAGGGCATTTCGCCCTTGAAAAGTCCCTTCCACCCCACCTAGCCACACAGCATGTCCCAGGGCTCAGTGGACCGGTTTGTTTTCCCCTGGCACTGGACACTTGCCCTCCAATCAGGTCACAATGGCCAGATAAGATAGAGGATCTGGCACCAGCCCAGCCTGCCCCTGGGACTCCTGCACCCCACTGGCTGTAGGCAGAAAGAGTAAAGCCAAGTCCTTACATTCCAAACCCAGCTCCATCCTGGGACACACTTTCCACGCTTCTGGAATTACAGGAACCTCCCAGAGTCCTCTGAGCATGTCTGAGCTCCCACTTCCTCTGGTAAATGTCCCTATTAGTCAAGGGGTCCCTAGCCCACATCAGTGCTTACAGCCTGGGACACAGGCACACGGACCACCAAGCTGAACACCCGGCTGGGTACATGCATCCTCCTTCCCACAGGACTTCGGCAGCTAGGCCCTCTAGCTAAAGCTACTCAGGCTTGGGGTCACAGGGAGCCCTAGATGGCCCTCCCTCCAGTGTACGCCACCCTCCCAGCCAAAGACCACCCTGGCTTACCATTTCTCACTTTCTACCTATAAGGGGTCCAAGGCCAGAGGACAAAACTCCCAAGGAAGACACAGAGGCTGGAGGGTTTGGAGGAACCAGCTGAATTTCTGAAGTGTTTCCTTACAATGGTGGTACCTGGCTCAGGGATGGGCAGGGGTAGCCAAACCCTCCCCGTGCTGCCCAGTTCTGAGGGTGGGAGTAGGAACAAAAGTTTAACGCTGAGGCCACTGCCATGCCCTGGATGCAACAACCAGGAAAATCATGTTAATCAAGGAAACAAAAATTCCTCTAGACTCTGCAATACTGCACTCTTAACAACAACAAAAATCAAATGAAAGCAAGATGTGTCTGCCACAGCTCTCAGGATAACGGATGCCCTGTCCACTGAGAGTGGCAGTTCTGCAGTCAATGATCAGCCCTGGACCCAGTTATCACACGGGGGAGGAAGGAAAGGTGTCCTCTCGCCTGGTCCCACGATCCTGGCATGGTGCAGGTCCCAGCAATATCCCAGGCAGAGTGGCAAAGGGACACCTGGTAGGATGAGGCACTCAGTGAGGAGGAGGGAGGCAGAGTCTCCTTTCTAATTGCAGGATGACGGGAACACATTCACCTTCCCTAAGGTAAGGGAAGAACATAGTTCTCTAGAAAAATCATTTGTCAAGAAAGGGCATGTGGGTGCTGATTTGTACGTTGATTCAGGGGAGTAACTGGGGAGAAGGAAAAAGGTGGGGTGGAAGGCTGGCTCGGCCCTGCCAGTCACCGGGTGGCTGGCAGCAGGGCGCTCAGAGGTTGCTGAAGAGTTCGTTTTTCTTGCTCCAGTCCATCTGCGGGGCCCGTTTGCTGCTGCGCTTCTGGTGGGCCCTCTCTTTGGCCATGGCCAGGGAGATGTTGAAGTCCAGGATGGGGTCGGAGGAGGAGGTAGACGAGGGCGCTGTGGAGTCCTGTTTTGGGGGGCTGTCTTGGGAATTCAGCTGTAAAGAGAAGTGGGGGCAGGAAGTTGGGAGTCAGTCCCTCATTAGGCTCCCTGGTCCTCAGCCTCAGTGAGGTGGCTCCCTTGGGGCCGTGCCCAGGGAAGCCAGGTCACAAGAACAGAATGCGGCTCAGCATGTGACCTCAAAGGCAGGCTGGTGTGCCAGGAACAAGTGCGGCCTGGGAATCGGCTTCCTGTAACCCAGTTGCTACCCCCTGCATGGCTGGCCTACCTCCTCGCTGGTGTCACTGGAGGCGGATCTCACCAGGGTTGGCCTGGGGCTCTCTGAGGCTGCCTCTGCCAAGGCTTCACGACTGTTCTCCTGGCAGAGAGAAGAGGGGTGTGGGTTGTCACAGGATGGGGTGAGGGAGTCCTGAGGCAGGAGGGAGCTCCTGGGGAAGTAGGGGCCCCAGACTGAGAAGAGGTAGTGCTGATGCCCTGGCCACCCACCCCGGGTTCCCACCGCCTGAGCCTGCTGGGGCTCCTTTTTACATTCCTTCGAGGATCAGAGGGCAGGCTGGTTCTGCTCAGGCTGGAGGGATGGGAGGGGTACAGATATCATGGGATTAGCGCTCCCTCCCCCTGGGCTGCTCCAATGTGGCTTTTAGATACTGACTTGCCTTTTGAGCCAGTGACCAGGGAGGGGCTTCTTGGAATGTGGGGACACTGGAGGCCTCTTTGCTTGGCATGGGGAACCCATGTGGTGCTCCCTGAATCTCCTGTGGTCCACCTGACTGTTTGCCTGGATTTGACCCCAGGAATCCTGAAACCCTAACCCTGAAGCAGCAAAGGAGGGCCTTGAAGAAAGAAAGTAGATGAAACATTCTAGATCCAAAGATGAGGTGACAGAAGGTTTAGGCCTGGGTCCAAGGACCCTCCCCCTTGTCAAGTACCCTGGCAGGAGCTCCTAGGAAAGGGGAACCTTTGAGCAGACCCTGCAGAAAGTTCCTACTCTGTGGCCTGACTGAGTTGGCCTGTCCCAGAGTGAAGGCTTTGGCTGGGGCATCAGCTTGGCACCCAGCCCCTTCCTGGGTTCTTCCATGGCTTCAGCTGGCGCCCAGCCCCACCATCTCTTCCCCAGCCTCACCCCCTTTCCCTTCTGCCCAGGGAAGGGGGGAGGAGGGGCTTTGTTCTTCCAACCCAGACTGGAAGTAGCAGCGGCCCGGCTGCCCGTGGCCAGACACTGAAGCTCTGTTCTTGGGGGAAAGAATGGCCCCTTCTGTATGGTGGGGAGTTGGAGGCGGGGGCTTGTCACCCAGGATGGCGGGCTGCAGAGGGGCCCAGCCAGCCCTCTCCCTCCCAACAGCTTTGGCCCCAGGCAGAGGCCAAGAGAGTTCTGGCAGTTCTATAGCTTGGAGCCGAAGAAGGAGCTGGAACTGGGGACCCTGAGGTTTTGGCCTTAGCCAGAGGGCTATCCTACCAACCATAGCACCTTCTGACCTGTCTCCCGCACCCCCAGGATTGAAATCCAGAGAAACAGGGGACCCGCCCTTACCTTCTGTATCTCGCCATTGGTGAAGGGCTCAGGCAGGGGACCTAGGCGAAGGAGAGAGCAGAGGTGAGTCCGGAATGGGAATGGAATAGAGCGTGGAGAGGAGGCGGGAGTTGGGGTTGGGCAGATCATTAGATCTTGTTCCCTGGGTCAACATCTCAAACTTTTCTGATGTCCACCCACCATAAGTACATTTGCCTTGTTGTTTATTTAAAAAATTTTTTTTGTAGAGATGGGGCCTTGCCATGTTGTGCAGGCTGGTCTCAAACTCCTAGCCTCAAGCAATCCTCTCACCTCGGCCTCCCGAAGTATTGAGATTACAGGTGTGAGCAAATGTCTGGCCTATGTTTGCATTTTGATGACTCAGCACACACAAAAATTTTGTGTAACAAAAGTTTCACAAAGCAATACCCTTACTACAGTGTTCTTTGATATTTTTAATTTCATGTCATTAAAAAAAAAAAGTTTCTGGGCCAGGTGTAGTTGCTCACACCAGCAATTTGGGAGGCCGAGGCAGCTGGATCACTTGAGGTCAGGAGTTCGAGACCAGCCTGGCCAACATGGTGAAACCCTGTCTCTACTAAAAAAGACAAAAAGAAAATTAGCTGGGCATGGTGGCACACACCTGTAATCCTAGCTACTTGGGAGGCTGAAGCAGGAGAATCGTTTGAACCCAGAAGGTGGAGGTTGCAGTGAACCAAGATCGTGCCACTACACTCCAACCTGGGCAACATAGCAAGACTCCGGCAAAACAAACAAACAAACAAACAAACCCTGCTGGTCTCTATCTACCAAAATGATCTTATGAGGCACTGGTGGGTCACAAGGTGTTTAAAAAATGCATTGTCCCGGATGGAGATGAAATTCCAGGATGGCTGCCTAATTCCTATCTGGGAACTCCTACATGGGAAGCTTGTTAAAGTATAGATTCCTGGACCTTGGCAGCACAGATTCTGGTTTAGTGGGCAGGCCTAGGAATCAGCATTTTCCAAACGCTCCCCGGGTGATGATGATGACACCGAAATTGGAACCACACCCCAGACTACAGTTAGTATCTGCCTCAACTGAAAGAGAAAATAGTCCAGGCTCGGTGGCTCATGCCTGTCATCCCAGCACTTTGGGAGGATGAGGCAGGTGGATCACCTGAAGTCAGGAGTTCGAGACCAGCTTGGCCAACATGGTGAAACCCTATCCCTACTAACAATACAAAAATTAGCCGGGTGTGGTGGCGTGCGCCTGTAATCCCAGCTACTCAGGAGGTTGAGGCAGGAGAATTGCTTGAACCCAGGAGGCGGAGGTTGCAGTGAGCCGAGATCGTGCCACCGCACTCTAGCCTGGGCGACAGAGTGAGACTGTGTCTGAAAGAAGGAAAAAAAAAAGGCCAGGCACAGTGGCTCACACCTATAATCCCAGCACTTTGGGAGGCCGAGGTGGGTGGATCACAAGGTCAAGAAATCGAGACCATCCTGGCCATATAGTGAAACCCCATCTCTACTAAAAATATAAAAATTTGCTGGGCATGGTGCCGCGTGCCTGTAGTCCCAGCTACTCAGGAGACTGAGGCAGGAGAATGACTTGAACCTAGGAGGCAGACGTTGCAGTCAGCTGAGATTGCACTACCGCACTCCAGCCTGGGTGACAGAGCAAGACTCTGTCTCAAAACAAAAGAAAAAAAAAAGAGAAAATAATTCCAACTCCTATTTGCCAATCAGGAAATGAGGGGGGACAAGAAGGCTCAAGGGGTGTGTCCTGGGTATCCCCTCCCCAAGCCAGTGGGAAACCTGGAGGGGTCAGAGGGAGAGAAGACAGGTCTGGGGTCACCTTCACTGGGCTCACTCAGGGTAGGGGTCCCACATGGCTTCAGGGGTGGCTGTGCCATCTCCAGGGACTGGTCAGCGTAGGCGGGCTTCTTCTGAACTCTTAGCTTAAAATTCCTGGTCATCTTTTCCCTGTCCCCAGTCCAGGACACAGCCAGAGATACCTGACTCTCATCTTCTCCTCCCCTCTGACACCCACAGCCTTGCTGGGACACCAGGGACACTCACTGTCCCCTCCCCATCAGCTCACAGTGGTCAGAGTGAAACCCTGGCTGCCGGACAGGGGGGCATTCCTCTCTATGGAAAGAGTGAGGATGCCATCCTGGAGGGACTCCGGGGAGGAGACTGTCCCCAGGCCTCTCCCTCTTCAGGTCCTTTGGCCAGAGGCTGCAGCCCCTCTAGCCCGAGAGACAGGCAGAAGAGGCAGGAATGTCTGAGGGAGCCAATTACCTGCAGGGCGAAGGGGTGGGGGAAGCAGGGGACTATCCCAGGAGCTGAGTGGAATCCAGATTCCAGCTGTGTCTTCCTCATATCAGATCCCTAGGAGGAAGGCTGGGGCTTCTCTGGGCCTTAGTCTCCCCATCAGTGGAGAAGGGGATTATCTGAGTTACCTGGTTTCCATGAACTTGGGAGATAAGGGTAAGGTGGTACCCCATCTCCCATGCCCAGAGCCAGCTAGGGACTTCCAGGGGCCATCCTCTTTTCTAGGAGCCTCCGGGCCTTGGATTGCGCCAGAAGGGGACAGGGCCTCCCCAGTTGTCCCTTCCAACTGGGGATGGGAGTCTGCAGCAAGACCTTTGTGTGAATCCCCTTTTGCACATACAACCTTGAGTCTTCAGGAGGCCCCACCCACTGCAAAGTCCCAAGAGGTTCCACCCACAGTATGGCCCAGTGAGCACCCCTGCCCGCTCCAGGGAGCCATCTTCCCAGGGAGAAAGTCCAGACCAAGGAGCAGAGCACTGCTTAACCCCTCCCTGCCCCAGTGCAGCAGCCCTGCCCTGTTTGGCTCGGGCCTGGGCAGGGGGAGGCGCCGGGCTTGGCAGGGTGATGCTGGGGGATGGGGGGGGCAGGGGCCCAGGGCTTGAAGGAGGACCCACTACTCTCTAGAGCCAGCAAGGCTGAGTTTCCAAGACAACCTGAGCGGAGGGAGGGGAGGCACTGGGCCCCGCCACTGGACTCTGATCTGACCAAGCAAAGGCTGGAGGCCTCCCCGGAGTTAACCCTTTCCTCACGTCGACACTGCCCTGAAAGTTTGCTGGTGGGGACAGGACTGGGGGCTCAGGCCTCCTTTGGGGCTGCAGCTTTGGCCGGGAGTCAGAAGATCTGTCCATTTTTCTCAGCGACCTCATGCCAGCTGACCCCATCACAAGCCGTCCTCGGAAACCCACTGCCACTCCCTACACTAGGCCCCCACTCCCCCAGCCCACACCTCTGGGCCTCCCATGAAGGAGGAGGAGGGAGCACCCACGCCGGAAAGCTGCCCACCCCTCGCCTGGGACCCAGCAAAGTCTTAGCCCTGGCTCACATTCCTGACTTGGGGGCCTCCAGCCCCAGGACGGCCAGCGGCCCCACCCGGCTTACCATTCAGGTGCTCCTGAGATGGGGTCACTTTGCATTTCTTGAAGAACTCGTCAGTTTCCCTGTCCACCACAAGCAGCTTGGTCTCGTCCCCGCCAGCCCTGATGGCGGACACCACGTCCCCATGCTGCTTCCCCTCCATGCAGACCCCGTTCACCTGCAGGGCGGGGTTGGGGAGGCGTTACGGGCACAGGCCTTGGTTCTGGGACAGGTAGGTGGAGGAGGGCTGGGGGCGGGGGCGGCCACCTTGGTTCTCAGCCAGTTTGCAGTTCACAACTTGGGGATACTGACCCCCATTTCTGCAGAGTCCTGAACTAGGCCAGGGGTCCTCCCGTGGACAGTCAGCTGGGGAGGCAGGATACATGGGAAGGGCCAACGAAAATATCCAGACGAGACTAAACAAACACAGCTGGGAGAGATGGGATGGGAGCGAGCTGGGAGGCCGGGGTGGGGCCCAGCCTGGGTAAGGACTTGCTGTCCGACTTCCCTCTCTGGACCTTGGTTTTCTCACGTGTAAAATGAGAAGTCTTGGGAGAGCTGATCTCTAGCTCTAAGGTTCTAAGACTGTGATTCTGGGACCTGCCTGAGCATTTGGTTCACGTTTCACCTCCCAGGAGCATACACTAGAGCCAGAGCACCGAATGAGCGAGTCTAAAAGCCTAACTCGGGGCTAGGCGAGGTGGCTCCCGCCTGGAATCCCAGCACTTTGGGAGGCTGAGGCAGGAGGATCACTTGAGGTCAGGAGTTTGAGACCAGCCTGGCCAACTGTAATCCCAGCTACTCAGGAGGTTGAGGCAGGAGAATCGCTTGAACCCGGGGGGCAGAGGTTGTAGTGAGCTGAGATTGTGCCACTGCACTCCAGCCCAGCCTGGGCAACAAAGCGAGACTCCATCTCAAAAAAAAAAAAAAAAAAAAAAAATATATATATATATATATATAAATAAAAGGCTAACTCAGGAGAGGGGTTTTGTTATTGCCACCCGCCTCTGTGTGCCTGGCAGCAGGGAAGCTCTGGAGATGTCCCCAGACATCTGCCTGATCGATGGGTGAATCACAGGCTGCCCAGTATATCTGCTTGGCAAGGAGGAGTTCAGGGGAGAGTAGAGGTAAGAAAGGAATCTGTCAGTCAGTTCATCTATCCTTCCATCTATCCATCCACCACCCGTCCCTGTCTCCCTCCCATCCACCCATCCATCCAGCCGCTCCAGGCTGGCTATGCCCATAGGCTAATCAAGCCCCAGGTGCTGCTGATCTGCAGGGAGCGGGGCAGTCAGATAGGAAGAGGGCAAGAAGCATCACCTCCACAATGCGATCCTGGGCCTGGAGACCTGAAGCTTCAGCTGGGGAGTCTGGGTCCACTGACCGGATGAACTGGCCTGGCTTGGACTTGTCGCTGTGCAGGTTGAAGCCATAGCCACTGGGGCCCTTCTTCATGGTACAGAGCCGAGGCCGAAGCTTGCGCTGCAGAGACAGGGGAGGGTCCATGGCTATTCCACAATGCCCCAGGTTCTGCCTTCCCTGTCCTCTGCCTGGCCCCATCTCCCCAAACAAGGAAGGTTTGGGAGGACGCAAATTTGCTTAGATCCCTACACAGCAATTTGAGAGGGTTCTGGCCCAGGACTCAAAAGACTTGTGTGGACACCCAGCACCGCAGCAACCTGCTTAGGTTATGTGGGTAAAACACTGTTCTGTCCAAGCCTCAGTTTCCTCTTCTGGGAAATGAAGGGTGAGACCAGGTTAGCTCTCACGTGCCTGTCCCTTCTGACAGTCTAAGGTGAATCGCATGCTGTGTTGATCGGGCCCCTATCCCTCCCCATTGGTGGCTCAGTCTGGCCCTCCTGGAGAGGGGGCAGAGTGTGGCACCCCTGTCAGCCTGGCTGGGGACCTGGGACATATGGCTGAGGACCCCCAGCCCCTTTGTACCCTGTTCTCTGCAGCAGGGGAGGAAGAGGCAGGTGTTTACTGAAAGCTGGGCCGTGTGTTTACAGTAAAGCCTTCCTCCATATACTCGAACTCTCTCTCACCCCCACCAAGCCAAATGGCCCAGCCAAAAGGGAGCCAGAAGGAGCAGATAACCAAAAACCTATTGTGCGGCACAGCAAGGGACCTGGATAAGACAGGGGGCCATCCTCAGGCGTTCCAGGACCTCCTCCCCCTACACCGCTGCCTGAGGGTAGAGGTGGCAACGGAAGCACAGAGACCCCAGAAGCCAAGGAGCCTGAATGGGGAGGGGACTGGGAAAAGCAGGGCTGGGCTAAAGGGAGCCCAGTGTGGCTGTGGCCTGGAGGGTGTGACCTACTAAAAGGGCACATGCAGATTTCTTTTGAGTGCTCGGATTCAGCTGAAAACAGTTTCCAACATGCTTGGTCCAAAGTAAGCAGCTCAGCTTAGAAGCTGCAGGCCTGGACACACAGTATGATGGAGGGAATATGGGTGTGGGCGGCTGAAGCCTGTGCCCAAGGACTACGCCTGAGTCCCTGTCCCTCTCCCCCTCCTCCAGGCCTGGTGCAGAGCCACTGGCTGCTGTCCAACCTGCTGGCCCTGCGTTATCACTCAGCACATCAGGCAATGAGCAGTGGATAGTCAAGGCTCCGAGCCAGGTTCCAGCTCCCCTGTTTAGGAGCTGTGTGACCTGGGGCAGGTCATTTATGGATCATTCTGACTGCCATCTGCCTCCCAGGGTGGCTGAGGCCCAGTGAGGTCATTGCCTTAAACACTTTCTAACTGTAAAAAATCCCTGTGCACACCCAGACTTTCCCATTGTTGTGAATACTAATGAAGAGTCATAGGAAGCTGGGAGTGAGATTCTGGTGGGGTGGGGGCGTGTGTGCCAGGCTGCTCTGAAACCCAAATCCCCAGCTGGGAGTGGAGAGGGCCGAGAGGAGTGGGAAGGCGTGCCCAGGAGGGTGTATGGGCCTCTGTCCCAACTTGCCAGCCCCGGGAGGCTGCCACCATCTGCAGCAGACTCAATCCCCAGCCTTTCGGTCTCTGGGGGTGGCTAGAGGATGACTTTGCATTCCTTTAAAGGCTCGGGCAGGTCTTTCTTCCTGTGTTTCATGCCCAAATCTAGGCTTGAGGGCCCCTCACCCCAACAACAAAGACGGTTAAGTGAGTGGTAAAACAGTGAGGGGCTCACAAAGGCTTAGGAACCCTGAATGAAGCCTCTTGCCTTGTTCTCCCTGGCCCATCCCCTGCCTCACTGCAGGGCCCACTCCCCGCTTGTTCAGCTGTCACCTGCCCCAGGCTCACCCCCGGCACTCCCACAGCCCTACGGGATCTTGTTCCGGGAGTAAGTGAGGCTCTTCTCCCCTAGAGCTAATCCCTTCACAAAGCTCCCAGCCAGGCCCTCCCCCAGGCCCTAGGTGAGTAGAAACAAGTCTGACCAGTTGCCGTCACCAGGACAGGCGCAGCTTTCTGCTTCAGCCAGACCGAGCTGCAGGACCTGGCCGACACCCTGAGAAAGTGGGGAGGGTGAAATCTCAGGACAGGCAGGGGGCAGCTCTAGTGACCTCCTCCAACCTCTCTCCACAGTCCCCACGCTCCCAAAAACCTTCCCATAACCTGGCTGGGGCTTGTCAGCTGTTTTTGAGACGGGGAAACTGAGGCTCAGAGATGTTGAGCCCACTGCCTGACATCACACAGCCAGAACTCCAACCCTGGTCTCTGACTTGGAACCTGTCCTCCTTCCACCACACTGCAGCGTGCTCCTTAAGGATCCAAGTCCAGAATGGGGCAATCCACTGGGAGGTGAGGTCCCAACAGGAGTCAGGCAGTAGAGGGCAGACAGCAGCTCTCTCCAGGGCATAGGCTGCAGCCTCTGCTGGAGGTGGGCTGGGAGCTGAAGAAACCACAGCCTTCCTTCCAGGTGCTCAGGGCCTCTCATAGCTGGAGCTACGGCCTGAGCTGGGGGATGAAGCCTGGCGTGGGTGATGGGACAGGGGCATGGCTGGACTGGGGGCAGGTGGCTCTGGGCGCTCCCCCCGGCTGGCAGGGCAGGGCTGTGCTCGCTGCCTTTGGGATGCCCGTCCTCTGGCCCTGGTCTCTGTGCTGTGGGCTTCCCTCACTGATCTTCACCCCAGTGCCCCTCGCCTAGTGACATATGGTGCCAAAGCTCCAGGGCCTCCTTTGAGCCTTGCTCCGCTCTGCCAGCACCAAGTCATGCAGTTCAAGGGGAAACGGGGGACCCAGACTGAGGGGCTCAGGTGCCCTCTGTTCCCTTCCTCTGCACTGGGACTGCTCCACTGTTCTGTCTAGACGTGGCTCTGTGGTGGCTCTAGGACCTGAGGGGGTGGCTGGACAAGGAGATGGGAAGCCCCAGGTAGGCCCCACCGGCATTTAGACAGCTCCAATGCACCTGTAGAGCCTCCTCCCCAAGTCCCTAGAGACTGCCTCCCCTCACACGGGAAGGGGGTTCCCACTCTCCAAGGGAGACCAGCCTTGTTCCTCCTCACCCCTCCCCCAGCAGGAGCCTCCCAGCTGTCTCCAGGAGGTGTCAGTGCCAGCTGCTGAGTCAGCCCATCAAGCCAGCCCATCCCAGCCTGGGTGGAGGCTGGGGCTGGCAGGGGGAGTCCCTTGGGGCAGCCCCCCTGGGGATCCGTGGGGCCTGGCCTGTGGTCTCCAGGCCCAGCACTGAGAGAAGATGGGGAGGTATGGGGTACTTGGCCGAGCTCAGCCACCATTGCTCTTGGACCCTCACCCCCAAGCTGGGGCAGGGTTGGGTTCTGCCTCTGGGGAAAGGGGGCAAATGGGAGTGACGTCCAGGCATGCTGGGCTTGGTGTGTGGCCCCCAGGAGCTTAGGAGGAGCCAGCTACAGAGGGGCCCAAAGCATGGTGGGAGGAGGAACCTAAAAAGGAACATAGCCCCAGTGAGTTCCAGAGGGCAAAGTGGATCTCCAGTGACGACAACAGCCCGGGAGACCCAAGTTCAAGACAAAATCAGGATCTGCTCAGAAAGGAGACGGCAGAGAGCCAGAATTGACAGGAGGGAACATGAGGCCACACAGCCGATGGGCAGTGCAGCTGGGCCGGGGTGACCCAGGGTTGGACAGGCTGGAGACTCTCACTTTCACACAATGCTGGCTGGCTTTCCAGAAAAGACCCTGCCGGGAGAGCTGACCCCAGACCCTTCTCCCAGGACCTCCTCCACCCTCAGGCTGCCTCCCTTCATCTGTCCTTTCCCCCAGGGAGCTTCACCCCACCCCAAGTGGCCGCCCCATCACCTCCACCCACCCCATCACCTCCACCCACGCAGTCCAGGGAGCGGATGGCGGGCACGGAATTCAATAGGCGCCACCAGCAGTCACCTGGAAAGCCGGGGAAAGTCGATACCCTAATCCCAGTGACCGTCTCTGGGGAGCAGGCCCAGGGCCGCTCCCTGCTCCTCCTTCCTCCCTTCGGGGAAGGCTGTGGGAGCCTGAGGCCAACGCCCCATTGGGCCCAGCCCCTCCCTGGCTGATGCCATAGTGATGGGCCCTACAGAAATAGCCAGCCCGCTTCCTTCGAGCCAGCCAGCTCAGGACCCCAGAGGAAAGCGGCTGGAGGAGTAGGAAGACCACTTGGGTGTCCAGGGGAACAACAGAGGTAACCCCACTTCTCAAGACCGCACCTCCCCCAGCCCAGGGCTCTTGTTCATGCAAAGAAGACCAGTGCCGTGATGCCCAATACAGGAAAATCAGCCCCAACAAGAGGATGGAAGGGGCAGGAGGGAGCCCTGGCTGTTCTCGGGGGGCTGGGGTGTGTGTGTCAAGAGTATGTTGGGGGTAAGGGCCATGTTTGTTCTGGGAGGCAGCTCAGTTTGTTCCCCACATTCTGGAAACAGGCCTGGGTCTCTGGTGCTGGCTCTTCAAGGAAGCCAGGATGGAGACAGCTGGCCTTGCCTGGAGAGCTGCGTGACAGGCAGCCTGGGGGCACTGGGAAGTGACCAGGGACTCCGGACACTCAGCCAGTGTCCACACCTCTAGGCAGAAGGTGTCTTCTCCTTACCCTAGGTGAGGTACAGGGGGCTTGGCTGTCACTGGCCCTGCCGAGTGGCCCTGATGTCACCTCATTTTACCCTACAGGACCTCCTTCCACCCTCCACATCCCTCCAGGTCTGTGCAGGCGGCGGGGAATGTTGGATGCCTCCATTTGCAAAAAAGGTCACTCACTGCTCCTAGCCCTTGATCTCCTCCCTCCTGTTTCTCAGTGGGAAGAGCTTTCCCTGGAGTCTGGTAGGGTGGGAACCAGGAGGGAGTCATACACTAAAGTGAGGGCTGCTGGTCTGACAGATACCCCCAGGACTCAGAGGTCTGAACCAGGTTCTCCTTCTGGCTAGTAACCTCTTCTTCCCACGGGGGCGGGAGGGGGCAGAGTCTGGCTCAGGTCTCCCCAGGGCTGGGCAAGCCTGGGATGGAGCAGGCTGGTACCGGGGCTGCAGCCCGGCTGGACACCATCCAGGGCTGGCCGCCCCGTGCCTTCCCTTCTGCCTCCCTCCTCATCCCTCACCCTCCTCCCAAAAGTCTCTGGATTTAACCCCCAGGGGCTGTCCCAAGGGGCTATTAAGAACCTTCAAGGAGCTTGTGAAATTGAGGCTCAACACTGAAGTAACAAATAGGAGCCGCTGGTTACTGAACACCTACTATATGTTAGGCACCGAGCTCTTTACGTGTATTTTCTTAGGAGTCAATTATAGTCCTACAAGGAAAGTATTATTGCAAGCATTTCACAGAAAAGGAAACTCAGCTTCAAAAAGCTGGAGTCAATTGCTCAAGTACACATGGCTGATGGGCGAAGGCAGGATTTCAGCTCGGATCCAGAGTAGCACTGTCCAGTAGATATATAATGCCAGCCACGTTTGGAACATAAGTCCAGCTGTGGCTCAGAATATGATGGGCAGAAACACCTGGCAGAGTCAGGCATCAAGCACAGACTACTCGTGTGGCCAAATGGCTGTGCAGGCACTGGAGTCAGAGGGCTGGGTTCCCAGACGCACCCCTGCGCTGTGTGGGAGGAGTTGCTAGCTGAGAGTCCTGGGACCCACCATGGTCACCTTAACTGATCAAGTGTCAGCCTCCATAGGCAGAGAATGGGGCCAATATCTGCCTCACTGTGGTCATATGGATTAAATGAGACAGGGAGGGTTAGTACTTAGTACACTGCTAACACAAATAGTAGCTACTATGTATTGAACACTTACTGTCAACCTACAAAATGGAGAAAACAATAGCTAATTTGTCTGGGGGACAATGAAATGCATATCGGCTGGGCACAGTGGCTCATGCCTATAATCCCAGCACTTTGGGAGCCAAGGCAGGTAGATTACCTGAGGTTAGGAGTTTGAAACCAGCTGGCCAACGTGCTGAAACCCTGTCTCTACTAAAAATACAAAAATTAGCAGGGTGTGGTGGCAGGTGCCACCCAAACTGGCCAACATAGTTAAACCCTGTCTTTACTAAAAATACAAAAATTAGCACAGTGTGGTAGCAGGTGCCTGTAATCCCAGCTACATGGGAGGCTGAGGCAGGAGAATTGCTTGAACCTGGGAGACGGAGGTTGCAGTGAGCTGAGACCACACCACTGCACTCCAGCCTGGGTGACAGAACAAGCCTCTGTCTCAGGGAAAAAAAAAAAAAAGAAAGAAAGAAAGAAATGCATATCAACATCTTTATGTCATAGGTAGAGCGCCTAAAGGCACATTACAAACCTAAGTTTCCTTCCAGGTAGGGCCACTCTATCTTAGAGCAACGAAAGCAGAGGAACACTTGTTATTGGAGTCTAGAGCTCTGGTTTCTCCTTATAAAGAGCGCTGCAGCATCAACAAGACCTCGGCTGAATTTCGTCTTATTTTTGGAGACGAGTCCCACTCTGTCACCCAGGGTGGAGTGCAGTGGCACGATGTCGACTCACTGCAACCTCCACCTTCCAGGTTCAAGCCATTCTCCTGCCTCAGTCTCCCAAGTAGCTGGGACTACAGGAGCCTGCCACCACGCCTGGCTAATTTTTGTATTTTAGTAGAGATGGGGTTTTACCATGTTGGTCAGGCTGATCGTGAACTCCTGACCTCAACTGATTTGCCCACCTCAGCCTCTCAAAGTGCTGGGATTACGGGCGTGAGCCACCGTGCCCAGCCTGAGTTTCTTATTTAATTCCCCACCCCACTTTCCCAGGGACCACTGAGATGGGACATCTGGGAAAGGGGAGAAGGACCTCATCTAGACATACGGAGTTCCTTGAGAAGGAAATCCCCATTCACCCCCGCCCCTCTTTTTTTTTTTGGTAGAGACGAGGTCTCGCTGTGCTGCCCAGGCTGGTCTCAAACTCCTGGGCTCAAGCAATCCTCCTGCCTCAGCCTCCCGAAGTGCTGCGATTACAGGCACAAGTCACTGCATCCAGCCAAGAAGCCCCCCTCTATCTCCAAGAGAATCATCTCCAGAATTACTGAGTTAACAGGAGCCTGAAGGTAAGAACCAGGGCTACACTGTTTTGCCAGCAAAGATCCAAACACACAATCACATACCCTGTCCATTTGAAATCCAAACACCCAGCAGCTCGACCTCTGTTCTGCCCCTACCAGAGCTCCAACTTGGTTGGTGTAAAACGGCCTGCCCGCCCTGGCAAAGAGGTTGATGGTCCTCCAGCTAACTGTGCCCCACCACCCACCTTGCTCCCTGGGGTGCCTGCACTCTCTGCCTCTGGGATCAGGGTCAGGGCTGGCCGGAAACACCCCAAGCTGGGCACTTTCATTTACACACCTGTCATGTCACCAAATCTTCCCAATAACCCTGTGGGCAGTGCCTTTCACAGAGGTGGAGGCTGAGGGTTGCAGGGAAAAATGAACTCCCAGGATCCCAGAGCCAGCACACAGCAGAGCTGGGATTCAACATTGATCTGGCTGACCCCAAAGCCTGGACTTTTGGCTTTCTAGTTTTCAAATGGAAGCTGCTAGCAGGCAAGAAAGAGGAGTTGGTAGGTTCTATCTGGAATTCCAATCTCTGGGTGGGGCGGGATGAGCTAAATGAGGACAAAGGTCCCTGACTGTTGTTATATATTCATTCATTAATTCAAAAACTGTTTTTGAGAGCCTCCCTGACGTGTGCCAAGGACTGCGCTGGGGATAGAAACACAAATAGGCCACAGTTGGTGCCCTTGGGCTTACCATGTAGTGGAGAAAAAGGTCACAAACAGATGATTAAAATATTGTGTGTTCAGAGCGATAAAAGATGTGAGGACAAAGAGGAGGCGGAGGCCGAGGCGGGCAGATCGCCTGAGCCCAGAAGTTCAAGACCAGCCTGGGCAACATGGCGAAACCCCAGCTCTACAAAGAATTTTAAAATTAGCTGGGCGTAGTGGTGCATGCCTGTAGTCCCAGCTACTAGGGAGAATGAGGTGGGAGGATCGCTTGAGCCCTGGAGGTCGAGGCTGCAGTGAGGCGAGGTTGCGACACCACTCCAGCCTGGGTGGAATCTGTCTCAAAAAAAAATGAAGGAAAGGAAATGCTAACTCTGCCTACTGGATTAAGGACAGGCTCCCTGGAAAGGGACAGAACGGTCAGGGTATGAAGGCTCAGAGGCTAGAAACGAATTCGGACCCTGGGTGTGGTTTTGGGGATAGGGAGGTAGTGGTAAGAACAGGATGACAGATGGAGAAGGGCCATGGAACAGCATATCACTCTTTAAAAAACAAAACAAAACAAAAATTTAATAGAGACAGGATCTTGTCATGTTGCCCAGGCTGGTCTCGAACTCCTGGGCTCAGGCGATCCTCCCACTTTGGCCTCCCAAAGTGCTGGGATTACAGGTGTGAGCCACCACACCTGGCCACAACATATCATTCTTAACCCACAGTGACCATTGATCGGGCACTGACTGGGTGCCAGGCTTGGCCACAGTGGCACTTGCCCAACTAGGCAGAGGCTGACCCAGTGCTAGCTGCCCCATGATAGATGTGCAATGATCACTGTGAAATATGTATTCATTCCAATACCAACTGCAAAGGCTGGATGAGCCTGGACTCAGTGCCAGGCACTGAGCTACCTGCTTTACACACAGCCTCGTGCAATTCCGAGGTAGCTGCCATCACCCCCAACAACTTACACAAGAGGAAATGGAGGCTTACAGAGGTGAAGTAACTTGGCTCCGCACAGCCTGGCTAGTACAGCTGAGCTGGCTCAGCTCTGCGCAGCCGGCACTCTGAACCCAGACTCAAGGGTTTAGGCCTCATCCTGTGACTGGTGGTGAATCGGGGGAGGAGGGTTTTAAGCAGGGGAGCAGCAGGGCGGGTGCTGCTGCCCCTCTGTCCCCATGGGGGATGAGGGGAAGGCCATCCACAAAGCAAAGCCGGTGGGCAGAGCTGGAGAGCCACTTCTACCTCCTTAGGCCTAGACATCCCAGCGGGGACGGCCAGTGTTACAGGTACCCATCAGCCTCTGCCATGAGTGGTTCTGGACACGGCTGGTCTTCCCAGCCAGAGGCCACCCAGTTAACCACTCTCTGTGCCACACTTTTCCACTGAGATCCTCACTTAGTAAGTGGAGGGCTAATGAAGATAAGGAAACAGCCCCACTTTGCACACAAATTCAGACTAAAACGAACTGGCAAACCTCCATTTGATGCTTTAGTAGTATAGGGTGTGTTTTAGAAAAAAGAACTCTTACAATGTCTGTTAACATTTTTTGCAATAACCGCACGGGCCATCTGTATGCTCAACACACAGGATTGCGGGGATTTTCTGCTAGAGGGACTCAATGGTGTTGACTAGGAGTCAGTTTAAGGATCTGGGATTCAAACGCCGGGCATGGAGTGCGGTTCAGCGTTTAAAACTTTAATAAGAGGCTCAGGTACTTCATGTCATTTCTACAATTCTAGAGAAGGCAGGCATCACATCGCCCAATGCCTCCACCTCACAGATGGGAGAACCAAAGCTCAGAAGTCCTGGGACTTGGCTGGTGATGGTGTCCCCAGGATTTGCTGGTGGCTCTTCTCTCATCTCTTGGCCTAACAAAGTACACACAAATGTAGGTGTCCCTCCAAAACATGCAGGAATCTGATTCTGTGCTTACCCAGGAAGCTCAAAGCTGCTGCCTTTGGGCGCATGTGCTATGCCAGGCCTCCACATTAGCCTCCCAGGCCCTCTGGCACCCAGCAGCATAACCAAAAGGGCAAAGGGAGGAGCTGAATGAGACTGTAACTTGTGGGGGGTGGGGGTGGGTGAGTATTTGTGTGGGTTCCAAAGTCCAAAAAAAAAAAAAAAAAGAATGTCAAATCGATCGATGGACTCAGCATAAAGTTCACACTGGATTTCTGCCTGGGACTGGAGATCATCAGCCCCAACTCCCTGGTGTCAACCCCCTTGCTACGGGTGCTCAGGTCCCTTCCCCCTCCCCTTGCCAATGCCAGGTTGGCAGGGGCAGGAAGTGGGAGCCTGGTGGCCCTGGCATTCCCAGCACCCACCTCTGGCTGGACAGGGCTTCTGGTGACCTCACTTCCACCAAACCAGTTGATCCTCTAGGGCTTTGCCTTCTCCCTTAATGCCAAACTGTACCCTTTCTCTGTCCAGAAGGATCCTCCTGGTCCCCATGGACACTCCCATCAGACACTGCCACCAGGGCGAGCTGGTGCAAACTGAAGGGGCCCTGGGAGGCTCACGCCCTGCCCTACACAGTACACCACTCCACTCTCTGGGGACAGGAGGCTCAGCACAACTCCTGTTTTGCCAGCTGCCCCTCCTGCAGCTGATCCAAACTGGGATCCTATGGGCAAACACCAAACATGGGCAAAAAGCAACCGGCCTGCTGGCTGTGTGGGCACCAGAGTGACCGTGGCAAGGCCAGGGCAAGACCACCGGCTCACCGTGAGCTCCGCTGGCGCACACAGGGCCGTGAGCCCCAGGAGCTCTCTCCCCTCCCCCTAGCCATCTTTCTCTTCTTCTAAGGTCTTCCCCCTCCCCTCCCAGATACAGCTCTAGGCGCTTACTCCTCACATTCCTGAGAATCGTAAATCCTCTGAGGTGGCAGAACCACCACTCCGAGATGCCTTGGCTCCTCCTCCCCGCCAGGCAACCCCCACACCGCCCTGAGATGGTGGGGCTTCCTCTCCCTTAGAAGTCACACAGGACTCCGGGAGGATGAAGTCCTGCAGGACTGAAGTTCAGGACACACACCAGCGGGCTGCGGGGAGGGCCTCCTCGCGCCGGGGCTCCGCACAGGAGTAATGCTATTTCTCTAGCTTTTGACGTAGGAGTGGCAGGGGAAGCTGGCACCTCTGGGAAGGAGAGCCCTTCCTCCCTGGCCCATCTGCGGACTGGGGTGAACGAGGAGAGGGCGCCAGGGGACGAGCAGGACTGGGGGATTCCGAGGAAGGGGAGCAGACACCCGCAGACCCGAGGGAAGGGGGGCTGGGTTCCCCTGCGCCGCCCTCCCAAAGGCCAGGGAACAAGAGGTGCAGGCGGCAAAGGCTCTCAGGCTCCCAGCACAGCCTGGGAAGGAGAGGAGGTCGCGGGACGCAGCCCCAGGCCTGCCTAGGATGTGCCAGAGCGCCTGGTAGGCGGGCGGAAGCGGTCTCCCCCTCGCAGCTCGAGTTTCAGAAAAACGACGGCCGGCGCAAGGCTGGACGGCCGGGGCACCTGGGTCTCTCTGGATCCCCCTCCCACTCCGTTCCAGCCTGCGCGGCCGGGGCCGAGCTTACCTGCTCCGGGTGGCTCTTGTCGGCCTCGCGAGGCTCATTTTCATTGCCAGCCCCCTGCGCCTCGGCGGCGGCCGGCGGCTCGGCCTGCCCCGGCGTTTCCTGGGCGCGCAGCAGCTCCTCTCGGACCTGGACGCCAAGCTTCTGCAGCTGCTCGTCCGTCTCGGGGTCGACCACCAGCAGGCGCACGGCGTTGAGTGCCGCGCGGATGCGGCTCACCACCTGCTGGTGGGTCTCCTTCTCCACATTTTCGCCGTTCACCTCCACCAGCCGGTCCCCCGCCAGCAGCCCCGCCTTCTCGGCCGGCGAGCCGGGCTCCACCAGCCGGATGTACTGGCCCAACTTGCCCTTCTCTCCGTGCAGGTGGAAGCCGTAGCCGTTCGGACCCTTCTCCAGGCAGCAGAGCCGGGGCAGGGGCGCCCCGGCCGCCGCGTCCGCGCTCATCTCGCCCTGCGACGGGTCAGCGGCGCGACTTGGGGTTCCGTTGGGGATGGGACGGGACGGCCCAGCCCTTCTTCCCGTCCAGCAAACCGGGAGCGCAGCGGGGAAGCCCTGAGCCGCCGGACGGGCGAAGCGAGCAGGTGTCCCAGGAACCGCCGGCCGCCGCGGGCCGCGAAGAGCCCAGAGAACTGCACGGACCAATCCCCGCCCCGCGCGGCGTCTGAGCGTCCCAGAGCCCGCCCCAGCTTCTTACCCCGGGGGCGGGGCCGCGCTGAGGGTGGGGACCTCCGTGGGCCAATAGGGGGCTCCGGGCCGGGGCGCTCAGTCCGGGTGAACGGCGCCGGCCAATGGGAACGCGCGGGGCGGGGCCTGTGCTCGGCACTGCGCCCCGCAGCGGGCGAAGACAGTGCGCTCAGGAAGTGGAAGTGTTTGTTACCGAGCGGCCGGCGCTGGGGTGGCAGGGGCGTGGCCCGCCGAGTTCCCGGTTCTGGGCGGTGGGGCCCGCTGGCTCAGGCCTGGTTTCCCCTACCTGTGGCGGGGAGTGAGGAGAGCTGGCCCTCGGATAAAGGGCTCTAACTTTGTTTTTGTTTTTGAGACGGAGTCTCGCTCTGTCGCCTAGGCTAGAGTACGGTGGCGCGATCTCGGATCACTGCAACCTCCGCCTCCCGGGTTCAAGCGAGTCTCCTGCCTCAGCCTCCCGAGTGGCTGGGATTACAGGCGCGCACCACCACGCCCGGCTAATTTTTGTATTTTTAGTAGAGACGGAATTTCGCCATGTTGGCCAGGATGGTTTCAAACTTCTGACTTCAGATGATCCGCCCTGGGATTACAGGCGTGGGCCACCGCACCTGGCCAACGTTTTAACAGCCTTTAGCCAAAGCCTGGGTGCAGCTCCAATTGAGAGGGAGAGGCTGTTGCCGTGGCAACCACTCCCGCGCTCAGGGCAGCGAGGGCCTAGCGGTCTCGAGAATTAAGACGGAGGGCCTCCTGGGAACCTACAGAGTTTGAATAACATTTTTCCGTTTGTGGGAACCCTAACCCTAATCCACTTTGTGCTGTCCCAGGACTTGCATAGAGGAGTGCGGGTTCTGATCCCTGCTGGGAAGATGAGGGCTCAGCGAAGGAGAGCCTGGGATCTCGAGGGGCAGCCCACTGAACACAGGCCATCTAGGCCAATGGCGTGGGCTCTGGCGCAGCGTTTGACTAGGGAGGTGGGGTGGGGAGAGGCAAGACAGACTCAGGTAATCAACCTCTGGGTACACTCCACAGGGAAAGGAGCCTTGGCTTTTTTTTTTCAACAGAGAAAAATGATTAGGACTGTAAAGCCTTCTAGCTCACTCTTGCCAAAGAGAGGCTGGTCACAGAGGCGGGGAGACAATCTCTTAGGAGGGTAGCTGGCCATCTGAGGACAGACACTGAGGAAGGAGGATGGAATGATTTTGGCAGTGAATGACAATTCCTTCAACAGGACCCCCCCTGCCACGCTCACTTCAAAGAAACAGTGGACAGGATGTGCTTTCCAAAATACTACAGTTTAATTCTGAAAAACTCAAATGCAAGAGGCCCAGAGCTGTCTACGGGATTGGAGCTCCTGCAACCTGCCTTGGGCCCCAGAAGAGACTGGCAATGTCAACCTCCTCCCTGCTCTGCCTGGTTGAGGCCACGGAGAGCTTCCTCATCGGCCCAAACTGGAGCCGCTGACTGCTCAGAGCAAGATTTCTGCCTTGAAAGCAAATGCTGTAGGCTCAGAAATGTGCAGCGCATACTTCTTCCTCCCCCCCATCCCCACTCAGGCCTGCAGAGCTGCAGTAAAGGTGCCTGCAGGTCATGACCTCATGTCTCCTGTCCACTTCCAATGGCAGGGGTCAGAGCTTTGGGAGACATGTGACCAAAGAGGCCACATGAACTTGCTACCCCTTTCTCTACCCCCGACATACCCACATGACCTTGTTTTACTCACATTGCATTGGTTTAATTCAGAAATGGGTGACCTCCCACCCCCTAACCTGACGGAGTAGGTGGGGAGGTAAAGCAGTTTAGGCCCTGGTATCTATTTGAGAAGTTAAAGGAAAGGGCATGGGTGGTCAGGGAGGAGGCAGAGCTTGCGGTCAAAGGGATACACGTGGGGGGAGGTTTGCTTAATCTTGTCTCCCACCAGCTCCAGGAGCCAGGGATTTCTTTTTCACAACACATTCCAAACCTAGGAAAGGGATTTCTCCTTATCTGGCTCTTAACCCGGGAGAGCTAAACACTTCAGCTGCTTGAAGAAATTGCCTGTGGAGCTGCATGCCTGCCAAAGGATTGGGATAAGACACATCTCGGCTGGGTGTGGTGCCTCCTGCCTGTAATCCCAGTACTTTGGGAGGCCGAGGCCGGCAAGTCGCTTGAGCTCAGGAGTTTAAGACCAGCCTGGGTAACATGGCGAAACCCTGTGTCTACAAAAAATACAAAAATTAGCCAAGTGTGGTGGTGCACACCTGTAGTCCCAGCTACTTGGGGGGCTGAGGTGGGAGGATCACTTGAGCCCCAGGGGATGGAGGTTGCAGTAAGCGGAGATTGCACCACTGCACCCCAGCCTGGGCAACAGAGCGAGACTCCATCTCAAAAAAATAAAAAACAAAACTATTTTCCTGGTTCTGACCTGAGGTTTTTAGGTGCACAGGCAGGAAGGTAGCTAAGCCAGGGATTCCGTGGGGAGGGTCTCCCCCAGGATCTGAGGTCCAGAGAACAGGAGCCTGGAACCAATATTTCCAGGTGCCCCAATGTGCTTGTGTGCTGGAGAAAAGGGGCATGCCTCCAAGGGGGTGTTAGTAAGGCCAGAGGTAGCCAGCCCGACCCTACTCTCTGCCCTGTGTCCTCCACCTCCCATCTCCATACCTCTTATCTTCCCTGAGGCTTTGGTCTCCCTCACAGCACAAGGGCCCACTTATTTGAGGGGATGGGGTGGTGAAGATAAGCTCCTGGAGAGCAGGAGACAGTGAAGGCTGGGGTCAGCTCAGCCTCTCTCCAGCTGAACTGAGGGTGCGATGGAGTCATTACCTGCCCTTACCCCCAAAGTGCATCTGTGTCCCCTGGGGCTGAGCTGGAGCAACACCACCTTTGTTATGTTTAGGAGGGAGGGCCAGCCCCCCAAGTCCTAGAAAGCAAAAGGGTTACTAGGGCCCAGCCTTGGTTTTTTGGGCATCCAGGTGCCTTTTTTTTTGGTATTAAATTATGTACTATTAAAATAAAAGCTAAGTGTTTTACCCTCCCCGTGGATGCGGGGAGACCGCAGGAACTCAAGTAGGAGCTGGAGTACAGCTCCCTAGTAGGAAGAGGCTGTGCACTGGGTCCTCCATCTTTCTCCCCATTGGCTCAGCCGCTTGGAATAAGCCAGGCCTGGGGGGGACGGCTGCATCCCCTGGGCCTCCAGAGCCTCCTCTCTGCCCCTTGGGATTCACATGAAGGAGCAGCAGCTGGAGCGCTTCTTCTGGGACTCCACATAGTCTCGGATCTGGAAGCTGGGCTCATTCGCCTGCTGCCCGGCCCGGTATTTCAGCTCCCTTGAAGAAGAGGCAATGGGCTGGGCTGGGGTGAGCTGGGGTGAGGAGCTGAGCAGTCCCCTCCCACCTCCCAGTGGCCCAGAGCAAATGGACCTCAGCCTGCAGAATGCAGGTGTGTCCAGGGGCTGGGCCAGGGGCCGGGCCCTACTGGATTCCTGGAGGGTGCCGCCCCGCCCCGCACACTTCCCTTCCCTGTCCAGCTCTCACTTGGCGATGGCCAGAAAGGCTAACTCCACATTCATGCCTGTCTTGGCGCTGGTCTCCAGGAAGGGAACGCCGTACTCCTGCCCGGGAGAGAGTGTCCTCAGGGCCAGCCTCGGGCTGCCCCCACCCTTCACCCTGTCCCACAGAAATCACTTACCCTGGCCAGGGTCTCTCCGTCTTCGGAACGGATCACTCTTTCGCTGCTCATATCCGCCTGTCAAGCCCAAAAGGGTCACTCTGGGGAAGGAGGCCTCCGCCCCAGCGGGCCCATATTTTGCCCCAGAAGCAGGCACTGCCTGCCCTCTGCTGGTGGCCCAAGGGACTGCAAGCAGGTGTGATTGGCCTGGGGCCAGGATTTTTGCCCAGTGTAGCTCCTAATCCTGGGATCTCACCTTTGGTAAAGGGTGTGATGACTCAGTCTTGGAAGGGGACAGCAGTTGGGGCTAACCCTTTGCAGTCTTAGCCCCTGACCTGGGACCCTGTTCACTCTGCTCTAATGGGGGCTGAGCACTGGGCACCCCTTGATTTCTCAGGCAACAGCTTGGATTTTTCCTTGGAAGGGGCACGTGGGATGGGCAGAAGCCTCCAGATACGTCTGACTCCTGAGCCGGAGGCTGCAGAGTCCTTTTCAGGAAGGATGCCTAGATAACTGTTCTTGGGTGGTTATGGGGCTGGCTAGGGCTGAGGAAGTGCAGGGCTGGGCTGACCCTGCCCCGGAGCCACTCACCTTGTTGCCTAGCAGCATGATCACCACGTCCCTCTGGGCATACTCATGAATCTCAGTGAGCCAGGCCTGTGGGAAAGGGTGTGCTGAGACTGGCATTCTCCTCCTCCCACTGCCCCTTTCTTCTTCTGCTCGGTTTGACTGTCCTCAGCTACTCACTACCTTGAATACGATGCCCTGTGCATTCTCTCATCTGTACCTTTGTTCTGGCCAATCCAGGCCTGGGTGGCCTTCCTTGGTGGCTCGAACCACAGTGGCCCCACCCTCCCCATTTTATGCTGTTCAACTATCAGTTCTATTGAAGATCCAGATGCATGGAGACCTTATCTCACAAATCAGTTGGTTGTCACCAGTGATTTCTTGGAGTGCCCTGTTGAAGATTCTAAGACCACATAAGGGTTTCAGTGATCAAAAGTACTGTGAGTGATTAGTGATGTCTGCCATGAGCATGGGGTAGGAGGTGGGAGTATGAGTGCCATGGATTTTCCATATTTTATCTATATAAATGTTTTATTCTCCTACTTTGCTTGTCAGCAAACTGTCCTTGAGGTCAGGGAATTCATGAAACCTATACAATGTCATGCACAGAACTGGTGCTTGAATTTATCAAATTTTTGTCTCCATAATAGTTTTGTTGTGAGGATATAGCCACTCACTCTGTCTGACTGAGTCACTTTCTTGCAACTTGCCCTGGATGTATGTGTGGACTTTTCTGGTTGTGTTTTTCCCTTGGTCTCTGTGGATAATTATCTAGGGTGGAGTGGGGGCCATTCTGAACACTTTGTCACAAAACACACTCATGAATCACAGTGAAAGCTAAGAAGGTGGCACGGGGTCACAACAGTCTGCTTGGCCTTCATGCCCACGTGGCCACCAAATACAAGGCAGAAGATATGACTTCTGAGTCACAAGTAGGTGTTTTTCAGAAGGCAGCAGGATTCCACGCTCCACCCCCTTTCCACAGGGCAGGAAGCAACCTCAGCTTGCACAGACCTTACCTTGGCTGCTTATGGGTAGCGGCCAGGGGAAGGGAGGACCTACCCTGATGCTGTCAAAAGAAGATTTGCTGGTGATGTCGTACAGCAGAAGCAAGGCTGGAGGGGGAGAGGATCACAGAGGGGACTTAGGCAGCAGCATAGGAGCTACCAAGGGGCTGGGGTAGGGACTGGAGGGTGCGAGGGACTTACCCTGGGCGTCTCTGTAATAAGCATGGGTGACGCTTCGGAATCGTTCCTGCCCAGCGGTGTCCCAGATCTGGGAGGGGATGGGATGGAGAAACGGTCAGAAGGAGGCAGGTGCAAGGAATGTACTGGTTGGAGAGGGCCTGCTTTGTGGTATGAGATATCTGTGGGAAGGTGGGGCTGTTTCCTTCTTTAAATTCTCATGAGCTCTTGAGCATCTAATGACCTGGACAGTAGCAGTTACTGAGTTCTCAAGCTCCTTCAGAATCATCTCCTCAGCCAAGCGTGGCGGCTCACACCAGTAATCCCAGCACTGTGGGAGGCCGAGGTGGGCGGATCACAAGATCAGGAGATCGAGACCATACTGGCTAACATGGTGAAAACCCGTCTCTACTAAAAATACAAAAAATTAGCCAGGCGTGGTGGTGGGCCCCTGTACCCTGTAGTCCCAGCTACTCAGGAGGCTGAGGCAGGAGAATGGCGTGAACCCAGGAGGCAGAGGTTGCAGTGAGCCAAGATTGCGCCACTGTACTCCAGCCTGGGCGACAGAGTGAGACTCCGTCTCAAAAAAAAAAAAAAAAGAGAATCTTCTCCTCTCCTCTAGCCCAGGGGTTGGGGATGTCCAATCTCCTAAGAGCAGATAAAGCCCAGGCAGCTAGGGAGGAGATGGTTGGAGGCTAAGCTTGTCTGAAGGCATTTGGAGCTACCTTTCACAGATGAGAGGGTGCCTGGGAACTGCTTTTTCTGCAGACATCAAATAAACAAAAGCCATTTCCTCTCATGGGCCCCACAGGAAATTGCCCCAGGCAGAGGGCAGGGCTGCAGGCCTCCTGTGGTTCAGGGTGAGAAGGAAGGGCAGGTCCTCCATCCTCCCTCCCCAACTCCAGCCTCTGGTCTCACCTGCAGCTTCACTCTCATGCCATCCACGGTCACCACCTTGTTCTGAAACAGAAAAAGGCAGAGGATGGGAGGGTGGGAGTCGCGTGGCTCCTCAGCTCTGCAGACATCCTGTCTTCGTCCCTCTCCAGGCCTAGAGTGGGTGCAGCGAGCCCCAGAACTGTCTCCAGCCACATCATACCATCAGGGCAGCAGGAATGCCATCTGCAGACACCTCCACTGTGGAGTCGTCTCTTCTGGGGACTGTATCTGCCCTTCTCACAACAGCAGGCCAAGAGGAGCCTGAGAAGCTTCCTGGCTCTCTCCAGGGATCAGGCAGCCCAGGGCTGGAGGGCTGGGTGCTACTGGAGGCCCTGCCTTTTCCCCACTTCAGTCTCCATCTCCTGGAGCCTGGTCCTGGGATTATGACCAAGCCCCTGGAGATGGGGTGCTTGCCTGCATCCTGGGGACCTGAGGCTACATCTGTAGCAGCATCTTTTTTTTTTTTTTTTTTTTTTGAGACGGAGTCTCACTCTGTCGCCTGGGCTGGAGTACAGTGGCCGGATCTCAGCTCACTGCAAGCTCCGCCTCCCGGGTTTACGTCATTCTCCTGCCTCAGCCTCCCGAGTAGCTGGGACTACAGGCGCCCGCCACCTCGCCCGGCTAGTTTTTTGTATTTTTTTAGTAGAGACGGGGTTTCACTGTGTTAGCCAGGATGGTCTCGATCTCCTGGCCTCGTGATCCGCCCATCTCGGCCTCCCAAAGTGCTGGGATTACAGGCTTGAGCCACCGCGCCCGGCCAGCAGCATCTTTTCTTTAGCTGCCCACTAATTATCTGGTGAAGGAAGCATTCGCTTTCTGCCTGTTTGGAGCTGTAGAGCCCCGCCTGCCAGGGTGAGACCTTTCCTCTGTTGAACACTTTGGGTGTGCAGCGCCCAGCATCCCTGACGCGGATTTGTGAGATGGAGCCGTCAAGGTGAGAGGGAGGGTCCCTGGTGAGCTGCTGTCTCTCCCCACATGGCCAGCCCAGCTCTTTTTTTTTTTTTTTTTTTTTTGAGACAAGAGTTTCTGCTCTTGTTGCCCAGGCTGGAGTGCAGTGGCACGATCTCGACTCACTGCAACCTCTGCCTCCCAGGTTCAAGAGATTCTCCTGCCTCAGCCTCCCCAGTAGCTGGGATTACAGGCATGCACCATCACGCCTGGCAAATTTTTTTGTATTTTTGGTAGAGACAGGGTTTCACCATGTTGACCAGGCTGGTCTCGAACTCCTGAGCTCAGGTGATCCTCCTGCTTCGACCTCCCGAAGTGTTTGGATTACAGGTGTGAGCCACTGTGCCCGATCAAGCCCAGCTTTTTTTTTCTTCTTTTCTTTTATTTTTGAGATGGAGTCTCGCTCTGTCACCCAGGCTGGAGTGCAGTGGCACGATCTCAGCTCACTGCAACCTCCACCACCTGGGTTCAAATGATTCTCCTGCCTCAGCCTCCCGAGTAGCTGGGACTACAGGAGCGTGCCACTACACCCGGCTAATTTTTGTATTTTTAGTAGAGACGGGGTTTCACCATGTTGGCCAGGCTGGTCTTGAACTCCTGACCTTGTGATCCGCCCGCCTTGGCCTCCCAAAGTGCTGGGATTACAGGCGTGAGCCACCGCACCCGGCCCAAGCCCAGCTCTTAAACCCAGTGCAGGGCTATGCTTCCCGGGAACTCCAGAAAGGCTAATTGACTTTTGAGGTCTTGCCAAAGGGGCCCAGGTAGGAGGGCAATGAGCAGGGCCTCTGTGGGCCAAGACATTCAGCTTATGCCATGCCTGCGGCTGCCTTGCTTGGGAGAAGTTCCCCAGGAATGGAGGTGGAAACGAAGACTCAGTCTAATTTTTTTGCATCCTATAGTTGGGCAAGGAGCCAACCTTGCCCAGTCTACTTTGACCCAGCCACCTCTGTGGTCCTGGGGGAGCGAGTTGTGTGCCCTTCAGGCATGAGCCTCGGGAGTCCCTGGGAGCCAGGGTGAGCAAGGGAGGGGGGACAACCGTCCTGTGCCTGAGCCACAGCCCTGGCTTGCTGCTGGAAGCAGGCTCCTGCAACCACCTCACCCTGAAGTCTATGCCGACGGTGGCTATGAAGGCTCCGGACAGGAAGGCCCCGTCTTTGAATCGGATCAGGAAACATGTTTTGCCGACGCCTGAGTCTCCCAGAAGCATCACCTAGGAGGTAGGGGCAGAAGCATCACCTAGGAGGTAGGGGCAGAGGCAGTTAATGGGGAGTCAGGGGGAGCTTCTGGGATTTCAGGAGAGACACATGGAGAGGATCAGAGAAGAAGAGGGGCGGCATGAATGCTGACCGCACCAAGGGGCACCTGCTTCCAGAAAGCCTGCCAGCGCCTTCACCTTGCCTCTCCTCTCTGTGCTCCTTGGCTCAGCCTTCTAGGCTCTCCCTCTAGACCCTCCTGTCCTCACTCAAGTTCCTAGAGGCCCGAATTGAGACCTCACCATGAACAGGTCCCCAAGTGTGCTCCGTGGCCCCAGAGAACCATCACATTTGCACAATCTAGACACTGGCCACATTTGCTCATAGCCACACCATGCAGGGATTCCGTCCCTCTGTGTACTCGTGTCATCCCTTGTCCACTCGTGAGTACACGCATGGGCTGGGCTACACTGACAGGAGAGGGAAGTGTCAATATCTTGGACAAGGAATCCCACCCAAAGGAGTCTATCAAAATCTACTGGGGGTGGGGCATGGTCATTTGCATACTCTATAATGACTACTGTTTGGGGTTTTTTTGGGGGGGATCACAAAATTTCTTTCCTTCGTCCCTTCCTCCCTTCCTTCGTTTTGCTCTTATTGCCCAAGCTGGGGTGCAATGGCGAGATCTTGGCTCACCACAACCTCTGCCTCCCAGGTTCAAACGATTTTCCTGCCTCAGCCTCCTGAGTAGCTGGGATTAGAGGTGTGCACCACTCGCCTTGCTAATTTTGTATTTTTAGTAGAGACGGGGTTTCTCCATGTTGGTTAGGCTGGTCTTGAACTCCTGACCTCAGCTGATCCGCCTGTCTCAGCCTCCCAAAGTGCTGGGATTACAGGCATGAGCCACCCCGCCCAACCGGAAGTTTCTAATGACATTTTATGTTTATTAAAAGGTTGCATGAGGCCGGGCGCGGTGGCTCATGTGTGTAATTCCAGCACTTCGGGAGCCCAAGGTAGGAGGATCACCTGAGGTCGGGAGTTTGAGACCAGCCTGGCCAACATGGAGAAATCCCATCTCTACTAAAAATACAAAAAACCAGCCGGGAGTGGGGGCACACACCTGTATCCCAGTTACTCCGGAGGCTGAGACAGGAGAGTAGCTTGAACCCAGGAGCTGAGATTGCGTCACTGCACTCCAGCCTGGGTGACAGAGCGAGACTCTGTCTCAAAAAAAAAAAAAAAAAAAAAAAAGGTTGCATGAATTAGGGAAGGTTGAAATTTATACTAAAGTGGGGAGATGTAGTCGGAAGTTCTTTCAGCAGAAACCTCCCACATGGGACGCGTGGCTGCAGATTGGCATCCTGGGGTTGCTGTGGGTAGCAGGAGTACCAAGGAGGGAACCTATGAAGGGGGTGTGGCCCTCTCCTTTACAGTCTGGCTCTGCTCTGCTCTGCTCATCTTTCCCAGGGACATGCAGGAATGGTGGAGAGGAGCCCTTTGTCCCGTCTTCTCCAGTCTTGGAGAACAGGGGTCTAGATCCAATGTTGGAATTTTCCCAACTGCTGGTTAGATGGCTTAATGGGTTGAGTGGGGACTAGGTTTTAATTATTTTGAGGTTCTGAACTTGACAGTGGAGCCCAAAGGCATTCCTGCTGTGGCATGGGGTACTGGGATTGGTTAACTCTGGTGGAGAGGCAGGGTTGGCTGAGCAGAAGGGGTATGAAGGATGGGTCTTGGTTTGTCAATGGCCTACTGTGTGACTTTAGGAAGATTCCTTAACCTTTCTGTGGCATGGTTTCCATAGTGGGTAGAAGGAGGAGGGATACTTTCTTTGAGGTCTTTCTAGAGTCTGTTAATGGCTAGGGCCAATCATCGTGGTGAATCACCTAAGACCCAGGGAAGAGTGGCCCAGGGGTGGGAACTGTCTGCCTGCGGGCCCCGTCACCCCTAGTCTGGTCCAAGGAGTTCCTGCCAGGCTTTCTCAGAGGGTCCTGGACTCAGTCCCCTGGGACAGGCCCGGGGAGGCTGGGGACCAACTCTCCTGCCAATGTCGCTTGGCCAGGGAACACATGAAGGGGTGAGGGATAGGAGGTCTCTGGAGCCTGCACTCCTCCCTGGCTCCCGGGTCCCAGCCCCAGAGTAGGAAGGAGGGAGACAGGGCCAGTCTTTGTGTACTTTACAGATCACAGCTGCCTTGAGCAAACGATGCCAGCTACCCACCCAGCTCGGTGATTCCACCAAACACAAACAGCTGCCTAGCCTGGCCACCTCCTAGGCAAACAACCCAGCTGGTTTGCAGGGCAACAAGGTCAGGCAGTCCCCCTCAGCCTGGGGCCTGGCCAACAGCAGCTCCCCCTCTCCCAGGGTGCAGGGGCCCATTTCCTGCCGCAAGCCCACACAGGACGCCTATCTCAACGGCTCTGGGCGGATGACTTGCAGGGTGGCTCCCCCGAAACACGGGGGGGAGGCTGAGGCTCCCAGCATGGGTGAGCCCTGGTGTCGGGGAGGAAACCGAGGCCCAGAAAGAGGCAGGTCTCCTTCAAGGCCATGCAGCGGAATCCAGGACAGCCCTCATTCCATTCCCAACCCTGCAGAGGAAGAGTGGAAGCTCTAGGCTCCCTCAGCAATTCTTTCGGTTTCTGGTACCCGCTCACTCCAAGCACACAGATGGAAGGCAACAGACCAGTCCACTGCTGCCTCTATCTGTTTCCATATAGGACACCCCTGTAGAGGGAGCAAGCCCCAGAGAGCAGCCTTGGATTTCTCTCAAGTGCGGGATGCGAAAGACCAACCACTGAGATCTTTCTCAGGTTCGAAAAATTCCCAGGTGGCCTGCAGGCCAGTTCGCAACATCCTTCTGGGAGGAGGGGCTTCCGACTGCAGGGAGGAAAGTGGGAGGCAGTGCCTCCCAGCTGCCACTGGGAGGGGAGCAGCTGGGGGACCTCAGGCCTTAAACCGGGATGTCAGATCTCAACTGAGAGCTTAGCTCGGAAAACGGCATTAACACCAGTTTCTCCGCCAGCAGAGGACGTCCTCTCAGAGTCTCCGGGCGGTCCCCATCTCCCAGCACTTCCCAGCCTGAGTCCCCAGAGTTGCGCGCTTAACCCTCACCAAGAAGCATGGGCTCCCGGGGACTTATATTTGCCACAGTGTGGCAGAAGAGAACTGAGTTGGGGCCGGCGGGGGGATGACTCAGTCTTTGCGATCTTCTGCGACCCGCCCACACCGAGCCAGCAGAGACCCCTGGAGCTTGGGACGGCCCCAGGGGCTGTGTCCTGACCCTCTCTCCCTCCCTCCTCTGGGAGACCCAGCTGCCTGAGGGAAAGGGCTGAGTCCAACCCAGACGCAGCCAGGAAGGGGCTAGCGCCGAGGAGGGCGGGGGTCTCACGGAAGAGGCCCACCCACCTTGCCCGTGAGGTCGAAGCTCGGACTGCAGGGCGGGGAGCGCTCGGGGGCCTCGCCATCTCGGGTGGCAGCGGCGCCTGGCGTGCCCGTCATGTCCCTGGACGAGAGGTGAGCACTGCCGGCCCGCAGCCGAAGGAGAGCTCAGGAACCGACCCGCCCCGGCCCCGCCCACTCCCCCCTCCCTCGACCCGGACCCCGCAGGCTCCTCCCTCCGTCCCGCCACCCCCTCGACGACACCGGCTCGGAGCTTGCTGTTCCCTGAGGGCGCGCACAGCCGCAGAGTCCGTACCAAGGGGCGGGCAGCCTCCCTGAGCAACCCCGGCCCGGCTCCGTGTGCTTAGGGCGTGGGCCACATCCAGCCCCGGGACTGGTCCCCTGTGGTCGCTTAGTTGCCCCCGGGGGAGCAGGCCGCGGAGACCCCGTCTGCTGCGGAAAAGTTCCCGTAATCGCTGCGCGGCGCGACAGCAGGCGGCGCCCGAGTCCCGGGCCGTGGGCGGTCCCCAGGTGGCGAGGCGGAGAGCGGGGGACCCCTGGGCTGCGCCTCCGCGGATGGCGCCGAGACAGTTCCGCTTCTGCTAAGGCACACGGCCCGAGCTCATCTGAATATAGTTTTGTTTACCAACCCATACTCGCCTTGCAGCACATGTGCGCTGCGGTGTTTTGGGACCTCTGTCTGGTGCTGGGACTTTGACCCTTTAGTATGGATCACCTCTCGTTTACCCCTGCCTGTTGGGCTGTGCCCAGAATGTCCCGCCAGGGTAGAGCTTTCGCAAGAGGGCTGCACAGCACACATCTCCTAGTGGACCGCTCCTGAAGGCGGGGCAGGCCTTATTTACCCATGACACTCACTCCTGGCCCCGAGGAGGAGCCAAATAAATTCATGAAGTCGTGGATCATTTTGAGCAGAGCTGCCAGGATATCCCAGGCGCCCGGCAGCTCCTGGTGACAGAAGGTGGAGAGTGCAGCTGGGGTTGCCCGTAGCAGAGCTTAGGGACTCTGTGGCCTGGGCCGACCTTTCAATTACCCCCATCTCCACATTCTATAAGCAGCTTCAGGTTACCAAGGAATAGGACGGGTGATTTACAGAGGGACTGTTTGAGGGGTGTGTAGCGAGGGGAGAGCTGGAGAGGGGTACCTGGAGACGGGTACCCTCACCTTTTTTCTTTTTTTTTTGAGACAAAGTCTTACTCTGTCGCCCAGTCTGGAGTGCAGTGGTGCGATCTTGCCTCACTGCAACCTTTGCTTCCCGGGTTCAAGCGATACTCCTGCCTCAGTCTCCCGGAGTAATTGGGATTACAGGTGCGCGACACTACGCCCGGCTATTTTTTTTTTGTATTTTTAATAGACATGGGGTTTCCCCATGCTGGCCAAGCTGGTCTCAAGTTCCTGACCTCAGACGATCCGCCCGCCTCGGCCTCCCAAAGTGCTGGGATTACAGGCTAGAGCCACTGTGCCCGGCCTGCAATTCTTAACTTAGGTGTGGAGGTGAGGGGCAGGGGTAGACATGGCTTATGGGCCACCATTGGCCTGTGGGGACTGACTTTGTACGCCAGCCTCCAGTCCTGTATTTTTTGATATTAGCTGGAGGTATTTTCTGTCAGCTGGGAGAAGCGCTCAGAGTGGGGACAGAGGTGATCTCCAGTAGAGTAAAGAGCTTGGGTTACCTCTTCTGGAGGTGAGCGTGCTATAACCTCAGCTGGGCATAGGGCGGGACTCAAACAGGGAGCCACAGATTGGAGAGTGGAGGCTGTGCAGCACACTACAGAGGTGTGGTGTTGGTTGCTATTTGGATGCCAGAGGCTCTTGCTTCAAATAGTGCCGAGGTCTGCTCAATGCCGTGGGCTCCTGGAGACGAAGTCTCACTTTGTCGCCCAGGCTGGAGTGCAGTGGTGGGATCTCAGCTCATTGCAGCCTCTGCCTGCCAGGTTCAAGCAATTCTCCTGCCTCAGCCTCTGGAGCAGCTGGGACTACAGGTGCATGCCATCATGCCTGGCTAATTTTTGTATTCTTAGTAGAGATGAAGCTTCACCACGTTGGACACTCTGGTCTTGAACTGCTGACCTCAGGCGATCCGCCTGGCTTAGCCTCCCAAAGTGTTGGGATTACAGATGTGAGCCACTTTGCCCAGCCAGGATGCGGGTTTTCATTGCAGGAGGGAAATGGTGGAGGAAGAATGAGAGACGGGAAGGGGCATGCCTTATGCTCACCTTCTATCTAAACCATGCTGTTATGGATTGAATTGTGTCCTCCCAAAGAAAGGTTGAGGTCTGAGCCACCAGTACCTCAGATCGTGCCCTTACTTGGAAATGTGGTCATTGCAGATATCACTATTAAGATGAGGTTACACTGGCATAGGGCAGGCCATTAATTCAGTAGGACTGGTGTCATAAGAAGAAAGAGACACAGGGAAAAGACAACCAGGTGAAGACAGAGGTGAGATGGGAACAGTGCGGCTGCAAGCCAAGGAATGCCAAGGTCTCCTGGGAGCCACCAGGGCCATGGAAGAGAAGGAATGACCCTTCCCTGGGGCCTTCAGAGGGAGTGTGGCCCTGCTGGTACCCTGAGTTCAGATTTCTAGCCTCCAGCTGTGGTTTGTGTTGTTGGCTCCAAGGCCCTCTTTGTCCTGTGGTGGGTTTGGAATACAGAAGGTTGAACATTAGCTCGAATCATCCAGAAGGAGCAGTGACCTGAAGCACTTCCTTGCTGCGTTGCTGCGCTAGACTGGATGGAGGAATCTGATCTAGGGAAGAAGTCTTTGAACACGGGGAGAGGGGCTCTGGGCTCTCCTCCAGGCGGTCCCTGTCTGGCCTGCTGGGTTTGCGGTGTGTGGGTAATGTTATGCTTGGAGGGTGTGTACACTGTCCCCAGGGCCACTGTAATGTCCTGTAGGGTGTTCAAGGGCAGCCTTGGGTGAGTCAGAAGCAGGTTGGGGTCAAGAATGTTCAGAACAGGGAACAGGGGCTGTACAGAACAAGCACTCACTAAGGGATCCGTGTGGTCTCTGGGGAGGAAATTTGGGCCTCCTAACGTTCACTCTGAGGCTGTGCATGTGCTGTGGTAGCCTGTGTCTCTCCCCAGACACGCACCACAGACACTCACACGTGTACACCCGCCCCACAACACACCACAGACACACACCTCACCACACACACACACATCTCAGACCACACACACCTCACCCCTCAAATCACACCATATACCTCACCACACACACCTCAGATCACCACACACCTCAAACCACACACACCTCAAATCACACCACACACTTCACACCTCAAATCTCACCACACACCTCATCAACATACCTCAAATTACACAACACACCTCACACCGCACACACCCCCAAATCACACCACACACCTCACCACACACACCTCAAATCACACCACACACATCTCACACCACATACACACACACATCAAATCACACCACATACACCTCACACCACACACACCCCCTCAAATCACACCAGACACACACCTCACACCACACACACACAACAAACACACCCTCAAATCACACTACAGACACATATACCTCACCACATGCACACACACACCTCACACTACACACACTTCATCCCTCAAATCACACCACACACCTCACCACCCACACCTCAAATCACACCACACACCTCATACCACACACACACCTCAAATCACAAAATCACACCACACATGCCCTATACACACACCTCATACAACTCACACATACCCCCTCAAATCACACCACAAATATATACACACACACCCTACATCAGGCCACACACATCTGCCTCACATCATACCATAAATACACATGCCTCACACCCTACATTATACCACAAACACACTTCATAACATGCCCCACACACAACTTTGTATTATGCCTCAAACTACCTCCTACTACAAACAAACACACGTACTATCATACCACACACCTACAACCTATCTTACATGACCCCCAAACACACATACCTCATTTTACTCCAAACACATAATGCAACTCCAGGCACAGTTTATTTCACACCATCGACACCTATGCCACATCACTCTGCAAGCACCTGCGTCTCCAATGGACCCCATGCCTCACACCATCACCTAATGTGTATATCAGCCTGTAAATTACCGCCAACACCTCTTACTGCCTCCAGATCTGAAACGCACACCCCCACAATACCCCCAAATAGATACCCCTGCCCTCCTGTTCACAGATCACACCCTCATAGTCATGCAGCCCTGCTGATAGTGGAGGTACCAAGTGTCAGTGAGACAGGCCCTCGTGCTTGTTGAGAGATGGGGGGCTCTTGTGTGCAGCCCTGGAGCTCTAGGGGGCAGGGGCAAGGGCCTCCCTGCTACCGAGGTGGATGGCAGAAAACTCCAGAGCTGGGGAACAGCACAGCCAAAGAGCACAGGGTCGGGATGTGGGAAGGAGACCCGGGCAGAGACTAGAGGGACAAGGCCTCAGCTCATGTTTTGCAAAACATGGCGCGTGGATCCCCTGGGTCAGAGCCCCCAGATTCTGGGCCCCCCACGTGGTTTTACTGAAGCAGCATGTCTATGAGGGAGCTTAGAATTTGCCTTTCAGATGAACTTCTCCCTGGAGGCTTTTATGCACGCTGAAGGAGTGTTTGAAAACCACTGGTCTAAACTGTGCAACAGGTTGACCAGCAGATGAGAGATTCAGACTTTATTTGGAAGGCAATAGTGAACCATGAATGTTCAGGTGGGGGATAAGCAGAGTGAGGTTTTGCTGTAGTTGTTGTTGTTTTGAGATGGAGTCTCACTCTGTTGCCCAGACTGGAGTGCAATGGCGTGATCTCGGCTCACTGCAACCTCTGCCTCCCAGGTTCAAGTGATCCTCTTGCCTCAGCCTCCCAAGTAGCTGGGATTACAGACGTGTGCCACCACGCCTGGCAATTTTTTTTGTATTTTTAGTAGAGATGGGGTTTTGCCCTGTTGGCCAGGCCGGTCTTGAACTCCTGGCCTCCAGTGATCCGCCTGCCTTAGCCTCCCAAAGTGCTGGGATTACAGGTGTGAGCCACCACAGCTGGCCTGAGTAAGGGTTTTGAAAGAGGAATTTTGCATCAGTATTTAGGCAACACTAGGGAATTTGGGGGAAACTGAGGAGAGAGGTAACAAGGAGGACCTGAACTGTGGTGGGAGGGGCTGACTGGAAAGACCACTGTGTGAACCCCATCGGCGTCAGTACCCCATAACCCCATCAGTAGGACCCCTGCAGCCAGTTGGATGAAGCTGGTGGTGAATTTAGGGAAGGTCTTGACTGAGAGGCATCTACACAGGACCTGGGCAGGTCCCACTTCCAGAAGGCAATGGGCCTGGTAGTTTATGGGTGAAGGCACGCCGGGGGGTAGTCACCCTGCTCACCTCTGGCTTCTCCAAAGTGGGAGACCAGGGGCTCCGTCCCTCCCCTGCCACCTGGGCGGCACTCAGCCTCCTGAGCGGAGCCAGTGGGAGCTTCTGCCTCCCTTCCCATCACACAGGAGTTCCAGGCTACAGCCTGGCCAGCGGCAGGGCCCTTATCCATGTCATATCTCAAACCTCAGTGTGAAGGACAGATGGGTGAACAAGTGTCTGGTAACCTGGCTCTCCGGGGACCCCCAGACCGCTGATATCTGGAGGAGACCCCGATGTCCTCCAGTTCTTTGCTCAGGTGTCCCCAGGCTGAATTTCTGGCCAGGGGCTCAGACCCTCACTCAGCGTAAGCAACCAACAGGTTTGTCCTGAGATGCACCAGGACATTAGGTGCTGGCTGGTGCCAAGCAGGCAGCCCAGGCTCTAGGAGGCCCACCCTAGCCTGAGGTCAGTGGGAAAGCCCAGCTTGTCCCATCTCAGGCAGCTTTGAGCACACAGTTTGACTATGCACTTTCTTTTTCCTTCACAGGAAATTGGCCCCAATTTTCTTGCCAAGCTAGCAGCAAAATTTAGATATCTCACCTCTGTGGTCTGTGGAATGTGAATCAGATGTTGCATGTCCACAGCCACATCCACCCCACTCTCTTTCCTTCCTCACCAGACAGGCAGAAGGGTGGGTGAAGAGATGTGGGTGTGACCCTGAGGGCAGGGTGTGCCCTGGCTGCTGACGGCAGACTGGGCCTGGGCTGAGGTGGGTGATGCCTGGCACCAGGTCATCCTGGTTTGCTTCATGGCAGCCTGGTCCAAGACCTCGGGGATTGCCAGGCAGCCTTGGCCTCCTGGGTCTCAGCCCTGCCCTATTTAGCACTACTAGAGCCCAGCTGGTCCTATCGCGGGGGAGAGCCCTGGGCACTGGTGTTTCAGGGTCGATTCTAGGCCTGAGAACACACCTGAGCCAGGCACTCACTTCCGCTTTGCCTCCTGGGAGGTCACCCAGAAGCCATGTCCGTTCTGAACCCCTGCCTTCCTGGCTGTGACCCAGTGGGAAAGCCTATTTTTCTGGGTTTTCCTCTGTCTCTTCCCATCAGCGTGGCACTGCTGCGTACTGACCCTGAATGTGACCTCGCAGGCCCTGTGCTCTGGTCCCAGAGGCTCCCAAACATCCGCGTTGTCCAAGAAGAGATGTTTGCTCTTCCCCATCTCAAGATGCTACGATTCTGGGGTCCCAAGGGAAGGCCCTGCTCCTCCTGCCACAGTCCAAGAGAGGAGTGGAACCCTCTCCCAAGGTCTTCCCAGGAATTCAAGGGCAGCTGCAGCCGCAGGCACGGAGCAATGCGGGGAGATGGGATGTATGGTAGAGAGGAGGGATCTCTTGTCCCGCAGAGGGGCTTGTCCCGCAGAAAAAGCCGAGGGTGCTGGGATTCCTTAACCCAAGCTGCCCTTTTACCATTTTACTGAGGGGTAAACACGGAACTGTAACCTTGGCCTGCCAGCTCCCTGAGACCCGTGTGACAATGCTAAGTTTGGACTGTGCTGAAAACTTTGTCATCCCTCTGTCCCTCCAGGATCTTCTTGCCTTGGAGGACTGACCTGAGCTATCCCATATTAAAATATTTTTTGCTTTCTGGTTTCCACTTGCGTTCATCCAGTGTGGAGCCCCAGAAGGAGATGGGGAGCAGGAGGAGAGCAAGGTGGGACAGGGGATTGTTCTCCTGGCTGCCTCCTGGGGGGCTCCCATGGGCTACTGTGTCCCTCCACTATAGGTCCCATACAGCTCCTGCCAGGCAGCTCACCCAGCAGCCCGCTTTGTCCCTGGGTTCTGGTGAGGGTACCTTCCCTTCCCGCTTGAGGTTAGAGGTGGGTGGAGTTCCTGGACTACCCAGGGGCAGTGCACCCTCCCTCCTGGTCACCCAACACCCTCCTACACCTTGGGGAACAGTCTTCTCCTTAATCCTCCTTGAATGATCCAATGCAAGTGTCCACCTGTTTCCTGCTGGCACTCAGCAAAAACACGCTGGAGTCCTGAGCCCAGGCCCAGAGCTGGCAGTGTCGGCCAGTGCTTACCGTGAATCCGATGCCCACAGTGGCCGAGAAGGAGCCGGGGATGAACTTGCCCTGATCGAACTGAACCAGCAGAGACGTCTTTCCCACACCACTGTCGCCCACGAGGATGGTCTAGAAGGGAGCAATAGAGAGAGGGGTGAGGGCCTGCGATGTGAGTTGGCCTCAGAAGTGTCCTTGTGGCTGTGGGAGTGGGTTCTTTCTAAGAACGCATGTGCACAACATGCACACACGTGCACAACATGCACACACACACAAACACACATGCACAAGACACTGACACACACATACAGACACAGAAAAACAGGTACACACATACACAGAACACACATGCACACACACATATATGCACACACAAGTACATGCGTACACACAGAAACACATGCATACAGAAGCACAAACATATACAAGTACAACACATACACACAGAACACACATGACACAGAAACATACATGTAAAGACATACAGATACAGAAAAACATGGACACACATACAGAATACACATGTACACAAACATATGCACACACATGCACATGCATACACAGAAACACAGAAGCACAAGACACACATACAGATGCAGACACAGAAAAACACATGTACACACATACACAGAACACACATGCACACACAAATATATGCACACACATGCACACACATACAGAAACATACATGCACAAGACACACACATACAGAAAACACATGTACACACAGAACACATATGCACACACAAACATATTTGTATTCACAGAGCACACACAAACACATGCATACAGAAGCACACACATACACATGCAAACATGTACAACACAAACACACAGAACACACATGACACAGAAACATACATACACACACAAACACATGCACACACAGAGAAACACACATGCACACACACAGGCAGAAAAACACGTGTGCACACAGAAATACACGCACGCATCCACAGGCACAGACACACTTGTACAACACATACACACAGAACATACAGGCACACACATAGAGAGAACTCACACATGCACACAGATACACATACACAGACACACAAAAACACATCTACACACAGAAACACACATACACACAATACACATAAACACACATGTACACACAAACACACGTACATACACAGAGAGCACACACATGCACACAGACAAGGCAGAAACACGTGTACACCAACATGTGCATTCATATACAGACACAAGCACACAAGGAAACACACAGTAACACAGAAACACACATTTGCACAGACATGCATATACACATAGACACATGTGCACACACACATGCACACAGAAACATATACACAGACATGCACAGAGACACAGACACACATGCACACATGAACTCAGAAACACAGACATGCATACACAGACATGCACACACAGAGACATGTGTAACACAAACACATATATACACATACATATGCACTTACACACAGACACACAGACACATATGCACAGGCACCAACACACAGACACACACATTCACAGACATGCAGCATACACGCAAATATGTACACATGCACAAATATACACACAAACATAAACACAAACACAGACACGCACATACATACAAACACATACACTTGCACACAGACACCCACACATACACTTAGACACACAAACACACTAAAGTCTTGATTTTCTATTGAAGTCACTGAAAGGGGTGTGAAGGCACAGAGGAGATCTCCCTCCAACCCAAGTTAATAAGCATCTGTGTGATGAATTAACTTGGTCACATGAAGTGACCATGTGAATGTGTCTCTCAGACTTCCAACCACAGGCGCATCAATGACCGAGGGTCCCCACTGCCGTGCTTTGAAAGCCATCATCGTGTTTGCACTGAGGTCATGCTTCCTATGGGCAATTACCAGCCAAAGGTGGAGCATGGCAGGCCTGTTCCTGGGAGACACAGGACCCTCTAATAGTTGAGTTAGCTCAAGGACTCCCTCATGGCCTTGCACAACCCTCCAGATACTGCAACATGGTCTGGGATGCTTCCATACAACCTGCTGCCCTCTTTCCTTCACGGGGATCCAGCCTGCATCATGGTCTGAAGGCTCCCCTGGCCTCGCTGGCACCTACTCTATTTCTCTCATAGGCATTTCCCCCAGTAAAACCCTTGCACATTTAATTCCCTTTTCACATCTCCTCTTTGGAAGACCAGGACTAACATGATGTCCATAGATCTCCTGTGTGGAGAGCCCCAAAAAACCAGTCTACAGAATAAAACAAAATCAGATGGCTGGAATGTGCTTTGCACACTTGGCCTTAGAACAAGGAGCAGACAACATTTCAAAAAGAAGCAGATTCTGGGAAAAGAGGGAGAAGGCCGCCTTCCTCTGGGAGGTCTGAACTGGGAGGGAGTAGGGGTGATAATTAGCTTGGAAGTTCAGATGGAATGTTTGAAAGAAAATCATAAACAAAAGAGAAGAACTCTACATGCACCTAGAGGCTAGTACCCTCAATGAATGGATGAATGAATTGGTGAGTGGATGTGGACAGTGGCCTCCGTCCAAAGACAAGAATCAAGGCTGTTTGAAAGGACTAGGAGGTGCAAACTTTAGCTGGACTTGTAAAAACATAAAGACATTAAAACAACAAAACCATAAAAGCATAGAGATTGGCTGGGCCTCCTTGAGTCGGGCCCAGCGACTGTTCAACTCTGGCAATGGCAAGGAAGGGAATGCATATCAGTGTCTGCTGAAAATGAGGTTGTCCATGGCATTGACTTTGGATGTCCTGTGACTGTGCCCCCACCCACCTCCTGAACCTCTCCAGCTTTTATTTCCTCCCGGGTTAGAGAACTCATTTGTTTGTTATATGTAGTGGTTTTAATAATTTACATCTAGGCCGGGCGTGGTGGCTCAAGCCTGTAATCCCAGCACTTTGGGAGGCCGAGACGGGCGGATCACGAGGCCAGGAGATCGAGACCATCCTGGCTAACACGGTGAAACCCCGTCTCTACTAAAAATACAAAAACTTAGCCGGGCGTGGCGGCGGGCGCCTGTAGTCCCAGCTACTCGGGAGGCTGAGGCAGGAGAATGGCGTGAACCCGGGAGGCGGAGCTTGCAGTGAGCTGAGATCCGGCCACTGCACTCCAGCCTGGGTGACAGAGCGAGACTCCGTCTCAAAAAAAAAAAAAAAAAAAAAAATTTACATCTAGAATCTAACTTTCTCAGGCTTTAAGAAGTACTTCCTAGAGAGAATATTCCAGAATGTGAGGGGTAGTCCATCTACGTTCCCCTCATTCGCGTCCTAAAGAACATGACAGTTTCTAATTATTTTCGCTTTTATCCTTTTCCTTTCCAGGGTGAGGAGTTTCCATCAATTTTCATCACAGGAAATAGTCCTGTCTTCTCAGGACCTTTTCTGGCTCACCGAGGTCTAGGGGTGCATACAGGTTCATCATAGGAAGCAGTCCTGTCTTCTCAGGACCTTTTCCCGGCTCACCGAGGTCAGATTCAGCTGAACCTTGCCTTGGGGCGGAGCAGGATGATCCTCTCATATCGGTCACAGTCTTTGTTTTGTTTTGTTTTGTTTTGAGACAGACTCTCGAATCAGCTTCAGAAATCTATTGACAATGGCCGGGCACGGTCGCTCAAGCCTGTAATCCCAGCACTTTGGGAGGCCAAGATGGGCAGATCACCTGAGGTCGGGAGTTTGAGGTCAGCCTGGCCAACATGGTGAAACCCCGTCTCTACTAAAAATACAAAAATTAGTCAGGTATGATGGCGGTCATCTGTAATCCCAGCTACTTGGGAGGCTGAGGCAGGAGAATCACTTGAAACCCGGGAGATGGAGGTTGCGGTGAGCCAAGATCGTGCCACTACACTCCAGCCTGGGTGACAGAGCAAAACTCTGTCTCAACAACAACAACAAAAAGCTACTGATAATGACTCTAAGAGCTTTTTACCTAGGCTATGATGGAGAGCTCAACACTGATCTCTTTACAAGCATTGTTGAATTATCTCTTCCTAAACCTAGGCCCTCCCTTAGGCCTGCTCCTCCTCTGTGCTCCTCCCCATGAAGTGAGGAGTCCACATGGCCAAAGGCTCCTGTTCCTCCTGTAGACTAACTGCACTTTGCCCCAAGGTCGCTGTTATTGTGGCACCCCTAGGTCGGTGGCATGGTCAAGGGGTGACCGTTTGCAGGGGCTGCGGACAGAGCTTGGACGTGGAGCCTCGTGCATTCTTCTGAGAGCCTTTGGGGTTGGGTGTGCAAGGGTGGGAGGAGAAGGAGAGGAGCTTGTGGGTGGGGGGCTGGGGACAGGAGGTTGGTTGTCGCAAGGCTGCCACATTTTAGTGTGGAACTTCTGAGAATCTTACATGCTAACCTGGCTTCCAGGTTGGTAAGAAGGTATTTTGTTCAGGAGGGAAGATTAGACACACTTGATTTGTTGGCTTTTTGAGCTTCCTTTAGAGTGTTAAGATACTGAGACACACAGTCTGTGGGCCTCCATTTGTATTCTAGCCCTGGCCCCCAAATATTAGGAGTGGAGCTGCCTAAATCCATTACATTAGATATTGTCAGGCCTCTGAGCCCAAGCTAAGCCATCATATCCCTTGTGACCTGCATGTATACATCCAGATGGCCTGAAGCAACTGAAGATCCACAAAAGAAGTGAAAATAGCCTTAACTGATGACATTCCACAATTGTGATTTGTTTCTGCCCCACCCTAACTGATCAATGTACCTTGTAATCTCCCCCACCCTTAAGAAGGTTCTTTGTGATTCTCCCCACCCTTGAGAATGTACTTTGTGAGATCCACCCCCTGCCCGGAAAACGTTGCTCCTAACTCCATCGCCTATCCCAAAACCTGTAAGAACTAATGATAATCCCACCTCCCTTTGCTGACTGTCTTTTTGGACTCAGCCCGCCTGCACCCAGGTGAAATAAACAGCCATGTTGCTCACACAAAGCCTGTTTGGTGGTCTCTTCACATGGACACGTGAGACAGATATGTGAAAGGAAAATATCTTAGGCCCCCAGAATCACTAAGGAAAGCTCAAGCTGGAAACTGCTTAGGGCAAACCTACCTCCCATCTATTCAAAGTCACCCATCTGCTCACTGAGATAGATGCATATCTGATTGCCTCCTTTGGAAAGGCTCATTAGAAACTCAAAAGAATGCAATTATCTGTGACCTGGAAGCTCTCTCTGTGTTTCTAGTCTTCTGCCTTTGCAGAAGTTGTCCCACCTTTCCAGAACAAACCAATGCACTTCTTACATATTTTGATCGATGTCTCATGTCTCCCTAAAATGTATAAAGCCTAGCTGTGCCCTGACCACCTTGGGCACATATCATCAGGACTTCCTAAGGCTGTGTCATGGGCATGTCCTCAACCTTGGCAAAATAAACTTTCTAAATTAACTGAGACCTGTCTCAGATTTTCTGATTTCACAGATAACACAGCAGCGCTTCTCTCGCCACTCAACAGTTGCTGAAAATTCCTTAAATTTCTCCAGGTTGGTTCCCAGTTTCACTGCTTGGAGAAGCTGAATGTCAACTTTGGGTTCAGATTTTTCACCATGCCTTCCCTCTTTGTGCTTCTCTTAGCATTTATGAAAATGTTATAGCTGGGTGCGGTGGCTGATGCCTGTAATCCCAGCACTTCGGGAGGCAAAGGCAAGTGGATCATGAGGTCAGGAGTTTGAGACCAGCCGGGCCAACATAGTGAAACCCCGACTCTACTAAAAATACAAAAATTAGCCAGGAATTGTGGCGCGTGCCTGTAGTCCCAGCTACTCGGGAGGCTGAGGCAGGAGAATTGCTTGAATCTGGGAGGCGGAGGTTGTGGTGAGCTGAGGCCACGCCACTGCACTCCAGCCTGGGCCACAGAGCGAGACTCCCTCTCAAAAAAAAAAAAAAGAGCCGGGCGCGGTGGCTCAAGCCTGTAATCCCAGCACTTTGGGAGGCCGAGACGGGCGGATCACGAGGTCAGGAGATCGAGACCATCCTGGCTAACACGGTGAAACCCTGTCTCTACTAAGAAATACAAAAAACTAGCCGGGCGAGGTGGCAGGCGCCTGTAGTCCCAGCTACTCGGGAGGCTGAGGCCGGAGAATGGCGTGAACCCGGGAGGTGGAGCTTGCAGTGAGCTGAGATCCAGCCAATGCACTCCAGCCTGGGCTACAGAGCGAGACTCCGTCTCAAAAAAAAAAAAAAAAAGAAAAGTTAATTAATTGTGGTTCAGACAGAAACCTCTGGGTCAACTTTGCCACCATTCAGACAAGTGTCTTTGTTCTCTCTTCTTGAGTCATTTTGTTTATATCTGTATTTGCGCCTCATTCACTTCCAATGGGGATAGGTGGTTTCAAACAAACCCACAAGTATGAGAAGGCAGTTCAAGAAAGTGTCTCAAAAAATATACAAAGAATAGGGGTGTGTGTATAGGGGTGGGGTGGGTTGGGTCTAATCTTCCACCCCAGAGTGAGGTTGGGTTGTTACTGCGTTTGAGCATTGTGTTTGGTTATAGGTTTCCCGACAGTCAAGGCAAAGTGGAAAACCAGGTGGAGTGTAAGGTACTTGTCTGACATTGTATGCCTGAGTCCTTTCCATTGAGTATTTTCTCCTGGTGTACACTGCTATAAGGAATCTGTTAAGTGGATCCTTCTGCAAGGGGCCCTGAATAACAAAATGGGCAATTGCAATTTTGCGGAAGATGCAAAGCTTTTTCTAAAGCCACCGTATCGACTGTTGATAAACCCAGGGCATAACGTTAAATCATACTTTATCCAGACCTCTTGATGGGAGCCAGGCTAATGCTGTCTAAGTACACTATTGCTGCTTTTTTGTGACTTTATTATTCAGAGACAGCTTTTAGAAAACCTGATAAATGGGGTGGTTACCATGGCTCCTAAAGTGGCTCTGAGTGACCTTCTTAACAAGACAGGAAATTCAGATGCCATAAAGAAAAGATCAATAGATTTGCTTCAATAAAAATGTTTTGGTTGACAGAAGATTCCAGAAACAAAGTCGAATGAGAAATGGTACAGGGAAGATATTTTCAAGACATATGACAAATGGTAATATCCCTCATATAAGGAGAGTTCTCAGAAGACAACTTCAATAGAAAAGTGAACAAAGGATGTGAATAGGTTGATATATTTTTTTGTGTACATATGGTTAGTTTTATGTGTCAGCTTGGCTGCGCTATAGTCCTACTTATTCAATTAAACATGAATCTAGATGTGGCTGTGAAGGTACTTTGTTGATGTGGTCAACATCTCTAAGCAGGTGATTTTTAAGTTTTCAGTAATTTGGGTGAGTGTCCTCTGATTAATTGAAAGACTTTAAGAGCAACACTGAGGTTTCCCTGAGGAAGCAGAAATTCTGCCTCGTGTTTGTAGCAGCAACTCTTGCCTGAAAATTTGCAGGCTTTGAGCCAACCCTACAGATTTTGGACTTGCCAGCCACCACAGTCATGTAAGCCAATTTCTTGGACAAATCTCCCTTTCTCTGCATATATATAGCCTGCTGTTTCTGTTTCTCTGGAGAACCCTAACTGATGCAATGACAATATAATGTATAGTGGCTTGATAAAAGTTTGGTAATGGTCAGTACTGGTTTAGATTTGGGTAAACAGGCACTCATACATACACTATTAGTGGGAGTATACACTGAGCAACCATTTTGGAGAGCAATTGACAATATCTATCAAGGTTTCAAGTACAAACTCCTTTGACTCAGCAACTCTATGGCTTTCCTTACAAAAGTAAACCAAGAAGGCCAGGCTTGGTGGCTCACGCCTGTAATCCCAGCACTTTGGGAGGCTGAGGCAGATCACCTGAGGTTGGGAGTTTGAGACCAGCCTGGCCAACATAGGGAAATCCTGTCTCTACTGAAAATACAAAAATAGCAGGGCATGGTGACGTGCACCTGTGATACCAGCTACTCAGGAAGCTGAGGCAGGAGAATCACTTGAACCCGGGAGGTAGAGGTTACAGTGAGCCAAGATCACACCATTGCACTGCAGCCTGGGTGACAGAACAAGACTCCATCCAAAAAAAAAATAAACCAAGATATGTGTGTAAGGATGCTCATTGTAGTGTTTGCAAGAACAAATAATTCAGCAGTAGAGACTGGTGAAGTAAACTCTAGAATGTACATACAGTGCAGTACTGTGAAAACAGTAAAAGGATGAGGAAGATATGTATGTACTGTTGATACAGACAGGCGGCAGGGAGATACCGGGTAAAAGAGGGCGAGGTCTTGGCGATGGCTCCACCTTCAAGCCTGGACCTGTGGCCCTAAATGAGAACATGCATTCCTGTTTTCCTGCCTGAATGTTGCCTTTTCCAAAACCACCCTGGCCCACCATGTCCCCAAGCCCTGTACCCATAAAAAGGCCAAGCTCCACTGGCAGAGGACCAGAGAGGTGTGGCTGAGAAGGAGAGAAGAGACAAGCAGCTGAATGTCGAGAGAAGAAGCAACTGAGCATTGAGCATATGGATAGACACAGCCTTCAGATTACGCCAGGAACAGTTATCAGCCAGGCTTCGATCCGCCATCCAGCCAGCTCAATGAGGCTCCGCCATAATAAACCAATTGTGATGAAAATAAATATAACTGAGACGAATTAGTGGATCGAAAGGTCAGGAGGATGAGATATGGTCAAATCTGGGTGGCATGCCTGTAGTCCCAGCTACTCGGAGGCTGAGGAGCCAGGAGAATGGCATAAACCGGGAGGCAGAGCTGCAGTGAGGCTATCCGGCCACTGCCTCAGCCTGGGCAAATGAGACTCGTCAAAAAAAAATAAAATAGAATAAAAATCTCTGCATTCACAGATCCTTCGTCTATGTGACCTATTCTTCCCGGACACCCAACAAGAACGGGTGCCAAAGGCAGGGTGTAAAAATGGCGCTGTCACCTGACTCTCCACTGGTAGTTAACTGCAACTCTGTACCAGAGGGCAGGGTGTGAACTATTGTCACCTTGACTCTCTCCGCTGAGCTGGTTAAACTTGTAGCGCTGTCTGTGGATGGCAACTGCTAAAAGAGCATTACTTGCGTTTTCTTTTCTTTCTTTTCTTTTCTTCTCTTCTCTTCTCCCCTTTCTTCCTTCCTTCCCCCTCTCTCTTTTCTTTCTTTCTCTTTCTTTCTTTCTTTCTTTCTTTCTTTTCTTTCTTTCTTCTTTCCTTCCTTCCTTCCTTCCTTCCTTCCTTCCTTCATGCCTTCCTTCCTTCCTTCCTTCCTTCCTTTCCTTCTTTCTTTTCTTTCTTTCTTTCTTTCTTTCTTTCTTTCTTTCTTTCTTTCTTTCTTTCTTTCTGACAGAGGTTCACTCTGTCACACAGGCTGGAGTGTAATGGCGGGATCTTGGCTCACTGCAACCTCCACCTCCTGGGTTCAAGCAATTCTCCTGCTTCAGCCTCCCAAGTAGCTGGGATTACAGGCACCTGCCACCACACCCTGCTAACTTTTGATATTTTTTTTTAGTAGAGTTGGGGTTTCACCATGTTGGCCAGGTTGGTCTTGAACTCTTGGCCTCAGGTGATCCACCCACCTCCGCCTCCCAAAGTGCTGGGATTACAGGCGTGAGCCACCGTGCCTGGCCTAAAAGAACCTTAACTGTAACACACCCCTCCATGCTGCTGTGGGGCCAGAGCCCAAAAGTACTCGTCCCAGCCCCAGCACCCACTTGCCTGTGTGCTCCCTCTCATGATGGGCTGAACCCAGTGGGTTCCAGCAAGTAAAGTTCATCCCTGCTGGTGCCTAAGTGGCCGACGGACCCAGAGCTGGTGCCTTCCAGTTCCTACCTGCAAAAGGGTCAAGGGAACTCTCCTGTCTCACTGTTTGAGACAAAGTTCATTATTAAGCAAAAGCAAGGGGCAGAGTGATGTATATAGTATGATGAGTGTGTGTATGTTATTTAGGTTTATCTGCTGGAGTATGATTAACTTTTCTCAGGGAGGCAATAGAGGCCAACAGGATTGCCTTTGAGGTTCAGGGGCTGGTAGGTGGGAAATGGAGATAAGACTTTTACTTTTCATTTAACCTTTTTCTATGTTTAAAAAAAAATTATTGGCCGGGCGCAGTGGCTCAAGCCTGTAATCCCAGCACTTTGGGAGGCCGAGACGGGCGGATCACGAGTTCAGGAGATCGAGACCATCCTGGCTAACACGGTGAAACCCTGTCTCTACTAAAATACAAAAAAAATTAGCCAGGCGAGGTGGCGGGCGCCTGTACTCCCAGCTACTCGGGAGGCTGAGGCAGGAGAATGGCGTGAACCCAGGAGGTGGGGCTTGCAGTGAGCTGAGATCCGGCCACTGCACTCCAGCCTGGGCAACAGAGCCAGACTCCGTCTCAAAAAAAAAAAAAAATTATTTAAATAATTTGCTTGGCCAGGTCCAGTGGCTCACGCTTGTAATCCCAGTGCTTGAGGAGGCCCAAGGCAGGAGGATCACTTGAGCCCAAGAGTTCGAAACCAGCCTGAAAACATAGGAAGACCCTATCTCTACAATAGATAAAACAATAAGCTGGGTGTGGTGGTGCATGCCTGTATTCCCAGCTACTGGGGAGGCTGAGGCAGGTGGATCACTTGAGCTCAGGAGTTTTTCCAGAATTACAGCTGCAGTGAACTGTAATTGCACCACTGCACTGTAGTCTTGGTGACACAGTGAGAACTGATCTCAAAAGAAAAAGAAAAAGAAAAAGAAAAGCAATTGTGAGCAAATTATTTTATTTTATTTTATTTTATTTTATTTTATTTTATTTTAAGATGAGTTTGTGCTGTGTTGCCCAGTCTGGAGTGCTGTGGCTCACGATGATGGCTCACTGCAGCCTCGACCTCTCTGGGCTCGGGTAATTTTTCCACCTCAGCCTCCCAAGTAACTGGGATTACAGGCACCTGCCACTGTACCCAGTTAATTTTTTGTATTTTCTGTAGAGATGGGGTTTCACCATGTTTCCCAGGCTGGTCTCGAACTCTTGGGCTCAAGTAATCTACCCACCTTGGCCTCTCAAAGTGCTGAGGTTACAGGTGTGAGCCACCACACTTGGCCTGCATTTTACCTTTTTAAAGAAAGTGTTAACTGGAGGTATTTCAGAGCTGGCGTTATTGGCCGTGTCTCTCTTTTTTAAAAAGTAGGATTTAATTTTTAGAGAATTTCTAAGTTCACATTAACTTTGGGCAGAAGATACAGGGATTTCCCACAGACCCTTTTCCCCCATGCATGTATAACCTTCCCCATTATCCACACCCTCCACTGCCATGCTTTCTTTTTATATTTCTCCTGTATTAAAATGCCCTAATAAAGGTAGTAGTCCAGTTGGTAAACTCACACATGAGTAAGACTGTGTCTCAAAACAAACAACAACAACCAAAGAACCCCCCAAAAACAACCTTGTCTGTATGTCACAATTTATTTTCCTAAAATGAACACATGTCACTTTTGTAAGTCAGACAAACATTATTATTATTATTATTGAGACAGAGACTCTCTGCGTCACACAGGCTAGAGTGTGTGGCGCGATCTCGTCTCACTGCAACCTCTGCCTTCCAGGCTCAAGCAATTCTTCTGCCTCAGCCTCCCAAGTAGCTGCGATTACAGGCATGCACCACCATGCCCAGCTAATTTTTGTATTTATAGTAGAGATGGGGTTTTACCATGTTGGCCAGGCTGGTCTCGAACTCCCGACCTCAAGGGATCTGCCTCCCACAGTGCTGAGATCACAGGTGTGAGCCACTGGACCTGGCCCATACTTGTTATTTTCAATCATAAGCTGCAAATGACTCTCTAGGTCCAAGGCCTGCTATGATCTGACAGCATCAGAGGGAGCCACCTGTGAGGATGGGGGCTGGAGCAGGACAGGCAGGACAGGCCATCGTGAAGAGCTTCGAGGGACAGACGGAAGGGAGTGGAAGCCACCTGGCAGTCACCGCTGTGCAGAGTGGAGGGTGAAGCAGCTGCTCTGGGTTGGGTCTAGGTTTTGCGGGTTTTTCTTTTCATTTTCTATCACCGTAATAATGCTACCCAAAGCCCGGTGGCACACAACATTGTGGGTTAGCAGTTTAGTCTGGGTGGCCATTCTGGTCTCAGCTGGGCCCACTTTTGCGTCTGGGATCCGCTGGCCATGGGCTGGGCAGCTTGACTGTGTCCCATGTCTCTGGCTTCTCTCCAGTAGGCCAGTCTGGGTGGCAGAAGTGGAGGTATGAGAGAGAGAGGAAACGCAGGAGACCCTGCAGCTGGGGTTTGGACTGGCACATCATCACTTCTGCTATATTTTATTGAGCAAACCAGGTCATCGGTCAGGCCCAGACTCAAGGGGATTGGGTAATAGACTCGTCTCTGTAGCAAGAAGAACTGTGAGGTCAGTTGGGCATGGTGGCTCATGCCTGTAATCCTAGCACTTTGGGAGGCCGAGGTGGGCAGATCACCTGAGGTCAGGAGTTCGAGACTAGCCTGGCCAACATTGTGAAATCCCGTCTCTACTAAAAATACAAAATTAGCCAGGTGTGGTGGTGCATGCTTGTATTCCCAGCAACCCGGGAGGCTGAGGCAGGAGAATCGCTGGAACCCAGGAGGCGGAGGAGGTTGCAGTGAACCGAGATCACATCACTGCACTCCACTGGGCTACAGAGCGAGATTCCGTTTCAAGAGAAAAAAAAAAAAAAGAACTCTGAGGTCAAGCGGTGTGTATGCAAGAAGGCACCCTGCATCCACCCACCATAGCCCGAAGCTTATGCAATCCTGGAGGTCCTTATGAAGAAAAAGGATGTCTAAATTAGAAGTACAAAATGGGTATAAGGTCTTGAAAGGAGCCTGATGAAGTTGGGGATTCAGACAGTTAGCCTCCATTGGCTTCCTGGCAATCCCTACAAGCCCCTCTGAGTGGAACTGAGAAGAGGAGCACAGCCCAGCCACAATCATTCCAGTGGCAGAGCCCCTCAGTCATGCCCCTCTGGCCCTGCGGTCTGAGCCACTTTCTGCTTGGGTCCCTATGAAGTCTGGCTGAATGCTGTTTCCTGTTGCTTTTCTTTCTCTTTCTCTTTCTCTTTTTTTTTTTTTTTTGAGATGGAGTTTTGCTCTTGTTGCCCACGCTGGAGTGCAATGGCGTGATCTCAGTTCACTGTAATTTCTGCCTCCCGGGTTCAAGTGATTCTCCTGCCTCAGCCTCCCAAGTAACTGGGATTACAGGTACCCACCACCATGCCTGGCTAATTTTTGTATTTTTAGTAGAGACAGGGTTTCACCATGTTGGCCAGGTTGGTCTTGAACTACTGACCTCAGGTGATCCACCAGCCTCAGCCTCCCAAAGTGCTGGGAGTACAGGCATGAGCCTCCAGTTACTTCCTCTACTGAGAGGCTTAGTTCTCTGGACTTTTTTAGTTCTACCTGGTTCAGACATTTGGTTTTTCTAATTCTCAAGTGGGCCTTGCAACAAACTTCTTGTGAACTTCTGTTGCAGAGTAGGAGAGACCCAGCGGAACTGACCCTTGCAACCCAGGAGCTCTTCCACCTGGACAGGGTGGGTTCCAAAAAGATCGTCTACAGTTTTCAAGTCCAAAGTGACCAAGAGAAGTTGCATCAGCACATTTCTGTCTTTGTAACTGGGAGAACCCAATGAAGGCATCAAGACGCACACACGTACACATATGGACTGCAGCATGCAAATATACACATGCCCACACAACACACGTTCACACACACCCCAGTAGCACACACATGTGCAATGAACACATGTATACACACAACTCCCCCTCACAAACATGAGCATCCATAACACACGTGTGCATACATGCATGTACATGCACAACCATTCACGTACATACATGCACACACACACACACACATACATACCTAGGTGCTTTAGAGCAGGGAGAATCTCAGATGACCTGTCTAATCCCTTCTTTCACATATGGGGACAGGGAAGCCCAGGGAGATAACTGGCTTGTGTATAGGTCAATGACCAAACCAGGAATACGGGCTCAAATGAGTTTTTGAGGACACAAGGCCTCCGAAAGAGCCGATTCTCCTGTATTCCCCATAGGCACTTGGTTAGAGGAGCAGCTACTCAGAACCACTTGGCGAATTCTCTGCTTTTTCTTTTTGAAACAGAGTCTTGCTCAGTCACCCAGGCTGGAGGAGTGTAGTGCTGTGATCTCGGCTCACTGCAACCTCCGCCTCTCAGGTTCAAGCAATTCTCTTGCCTCAGCCTCCTCAGTAGCTGGAATTACAGGCATCCACCACCATGCCTGGCTAATTTTTCGTATTTTTTAGTAGAGATGGGGTTTTGACATGTTGGCCAGGCTGGTCCTGAACTCCTGACCTCAGGTGATCCTCCTGCCTCCCAAAGAGTTGGGATTGGGATTACAGGTGTAAGCCACTGTGCCTGGCCTGAATTCTCTGTTCTTGATTCAAAGGGGAATCCTCCTTGGGGAGGCCAGGTCTGGGAGAGGCCAGGATCAGAGGGTCTGGCCACAGGGCAGTTCTAACAGACAGTGCTGTTCCCTCCTTGTTGCCCATGCCCAAGAGAGGAAAGCTTACCCCACGACCGTCGATACATCTGCCCCTTGCTTTTCAGGGCTTCCCCCATTCTGCTTAATTCCTGGTCTTTTTTCCTGGAAGCCAATGGCTTCCCTACTGCGGAGGGCTGATTGCTCTCTGTATATCTGCATGGTGCCCCAGGCAGAGGACCTATTGACATGCAGCAGGGACCAAAGTGCTGGCTGAGCCCTCACCCCGAATTCTTGACCTACTTTATGGTCTGCAGATATGTAAAGCGAGAGGCCATCTCTGGCCACGTCCTGGAAAAGTCATGGTTTATCAGCTGTTGTGGTTTTCTGTGCAAATAACCCTCCTGTACACCCACTCATTCCTGATTAGGGTGTGAGGGGGTTGCGTCCCTCTTTGAGACTCACTCCCTTGTCAAGATGTCACAGGGTGTATGTGACACACGGCAAAAGTGGCTTCAGGTGCAGAAGGTGAGAAAGGTCTAATCCTTTTATTTATTTTTATTTATTTCTTTATTTTGAGATGGAGTTTCACTCTTGTTGCCCAGGCTTTAGTGCAGTGGCACGATCCCAGCTCACTGCAACTTCTACCTCCTGTGTTCAGTGATTCTCCTGCTTCAGCCTCCTGAGTAGCTGGGATTACAGGTACCCACCACCACGCCCGGCTAATTTTTGTATTTTTAGTAGAGACGGGGTTTCGCCATGTTGGCTGATCTCAAACTCCTGACCTCAGGTGATCCACCTGCCTCGGCCTCCTAAAGTGCTGGGATTACAAGTGTGAGCCACTGAGCCTGGCCCTTCCTAATCCTTTTATATCCCCAGTCCCCACCCTAGTGACCTGCTGGGATCTTGTTGGGAAAGGAGAGATGGGGGATGGGCATGATTGTCAGAAGGAGGAGAGTGAGGGACAAAACTGGTCCTTCCTTCCTTCCTTCCTTCCTTCCTTCCTTCCTTCCTTCCTTCCTTCCTTCAACAAATAGTTATAAGGTGGGGGGTAGAGCGAGGGGGTAATAGTCCTGAGCAATGAACTGGTTTCCTCAGGTAGACCCCCTGGTACAATGGACAGTTTTCTGGAAGATTCCAGCAGATGCAGGTATCCCTGGCCCAGGCTGGAGTACAGTGGACAGTGGCTCAATCATAGCTCACTGCAGATTCGACCTCTTGGGCTCAAGTGATCCTCAGGCCTTAGCCTCCCAGACTGCTTGGACTACAGGCGTATGTTACTATGCAGAACTAATTATTATTATTATTTTTATTATTATTGAGACAGAGTCTTGCTCTGTTGCCTAGGCTGGAGTACAGTGGTGTGATCTTGGTTCACTGCAATCTCTGCCTCCTGGGTTCTAGTGATTCTCCTGCCTCAGCTTCCCGAGTCACTGGGATTACAGGTGTGTCCCACCATGCCCAGCTAATTTTTGTATTTTTTAGTAGAGATGGGGTTTCACCATGTTAGCCAGGCTGGTCTCTAACTCCTGACTTGGAGTGATCCGCCTACCTTGGCCTCTCAAAGTGTTGGGATTACAGGCATGAGCCACCACACCTGGCCATTTGTGTGTGTGTGTGTGTGTGTGTGTGTGTGTAGATGAAGCCTTGCCACGTTGGCCGGGCTGGTCTTGAACTCCCAGCCTCAAGTGATCTTTCTGTCTCAGCCTCCTAAAGTGCAGAGATTACAGATGTGAGCCACCATACCTGGCCTTGTAGTCTAGGGTTGGATACCCAATCAGTCTCCTCATACCTGCCTTCCAACCTTTGGTCTGGAATCTCTCCTCTGGCTTTCTGACTTTGGCCCCAAGTGCCCCTCAATCCTCTTGAACTTCTGGCCTTCTGGGCTCCCAAGCATCTGGCTACACTTGAAGCTCCAGGTTTAGGACATTGTATCTATCAGCCGTGGCTCTGTGGTAGAGCCACGTGCCCCTGCCCCCAGCCAACCCACCAGGTTTGGAGGATTGGATAAGGGCTGGCCAGATCCAGTGGTCTATGTCTGCAGGTTTCCACGTGACAGAGGAGCCACCAAATTCTCTTCTTAGAGAACCCATGGGGCTGTGGACAGAGAGGTATTTCTCAGAAGCTTATGATCGCTATGACACCTTGCATTGCTAACTGTCTCGAAATTTCGCAGTTTCCACCTCCTTCCTCTTTTTTTTTTTTTTTTTTTTTGAGACAGAGTCTTGCTCTGTCGCCCAGGCTGGAGTGCAGTGACGTGGTCTTGGCTCACTGTAACCTCCATCTCCCAGGTTCAAGCGATTCTTCTGCCTCAGCCTCCCGAGTAGCTGGGACTACAGGTGTGTGCCACCACACCTGGCTAATTTTTGTGGTTTTGGTAGAGATGGGATTTCACTATGTTGACCAGGCTGATCTTGAATTCCTTATCTTGTGATCCGCCCGCCTTGGCCTCCCAAAGTGCTGGGATTACAGGCCTGAACCACTGTGCCCGACCAACCACCTCCTTCCTCTTTTAGTCTCATTTACCCATGGGAAGTGACTGAAGGAGGAAGTTCAAGGGCGAGAGTGAACGCCAGCAGAAGGCTGGGAGATGGAGCACAGTCTGTAGCTTGTTCCTGCTGCCAGGCTCCACCGAGGGGAAGGGGGACCCGTCTGAAGAGAAGATGCCCCTGCTGATGCTCTACCCCCTCCTTTTCTGGCTCTCAGGTGAGTGGGCCTGGGTCTGTCCTCTTGGGAGAAGCTTAGCCAGCAGGAGGAGGTGGCTGATAGAGGGAAGAAGGGACCCAGCCAGAAGGTGTTCTTAATGGCATGAGCCTTGTGCGTCTCCTCCACGTACCCACTCACCCAGCGTTTCTGTTGCCAAGGCAGGAATACAGGGCATGTCCTTCATAATGAAGCCAGTGTAAGGCAGAATTCCTGACCCCCAGGGGCTGATGGTGTGAAATGGACAGACCGTAGTCCCTGCTGGCCAGGGAAAAGCAGAGGAGGAACACGGGCTGCTCAGGAGAGCAGGCAAGTGCCTGATCCTGGACTGGGTGGTTGATCACCTGCATGGAGGTGTTCTGAGCAAGGGCAGGCGTCAGGGAAGAGGTGAGGCTGGAGGGCTCTGAAAGGAGGGAAGAGGGAGTTTGCCGGGCAGAGAGGGAGTGGTGGTTCTAGGCATTTGGGGCAGAAGGAAATAGTAGAAGTTGCTGAGGGACGGGAAAGGTTGCGAGGAGATAAGCCAGGCAGGGAAGTAGAGGAGAGAAGGGACAGAGATGTGGGCAGAGCCAGAGGGTGGGAGACACCTGAAGTTGGTGCGTAGAATTTTGATTAAAAATGAAGGGAGGCCAGGCAAGGAGGCTCATACCTGTAATCCCAGCACTTTGGGAGGCTGATTGCTTGAGCTCAGGGATTCTAGACTGCTCGGGTAACATGGCGAAACCCTGTCTCTACAAAAAGTACAAAAGTTAGTTGGGCATGGTGGCGTACGCCTGTGGTCCCAGCTACTTGGGAGGCCGGACGCTGGGGCATGAGGATCACTTGAGCCCAGGAGTTGGAGGCTGCAGTAAGCTGTAATCAAGCCACTGCCTTCCAGCCTGGGTGACAAAGCGAGACTCTGTCTCAAAAAAAAAAAAAAAAAAAAAAAAAAAAAAAAAAAAAAAAAAAAAAAGAAAGAAAACAAAAAAATAATTTCAAGAAGTGAGAAGTGATAAGTACTGTGAGGAAAACAGAACAAGATGATTTGTTACAGTGGGACCCAGGTGGGGGGATCTTTAAGTCAGGTAGGTTGAAACAACCCCCCTGAAGAGGGTCCCAGACGTCTGTCCGAGCCGAGACCTTGGAAAAAGAAGGAGGAGAAGGATCAGACACAGGATCGGGACCAGTTTTCCAGGCACAGGGAACAGCAGATATGAGGGCTCTTGTGTGGGAATGAGCTTGGCCTGGGCATGTCTGAGGAAGAGGGAGGTCAGCATGGCTTGGCCACATGCTTCAGAAGAGCCTGGTGGGGCAGATTGGAGAAAAGGTCTTGGGGAAGAAAGTGACTTGTCCAGGACAGCTAGACTGGTAAAGGCAGAGCAGGGAGTGGCTCATCGACACTTGACCCCGTCTCAGCGTGTAAGTGGGGAAGGAAGACTTTGGGTGAGATGTTATGAAATGCATTGGCACAGTGACCAGGACAGGTGTGGCTGCTTTTTTTCTGACATCTGGAAATGGGAGAATTTGGTAGCGAGCAGATGTGAGAGTCGTGTTGGGGGCAGGAGTGGTTTGGGACCTGTCTGAAGCGGTCAGAAAAGCCAGCAGGCTGAGCTGTGGGCGCCAACACGGAGCCCAGATACCGCTGTGAGCCTTCGTGCATCAGCTCTTGCCAGCCTCTCCCGCAGAACTTCCACCTACAATTAGCAAGTGTGCTTACCCTGCTTACCTCTTCTAAATAATTCATTGTTTTAAAACACCCAAGAAAAAAAAATACCCATCAGGAAGTTCGTTTTCTGTGAGAAAGGAAGGTTTGTTTTCGTTTTTGTTGTTTTTGTTTTTTTGAGTTGCGGTCTCAGTCTGTTGCCTATGCTGGAGTACGGTGGCATGATCATAGCTCACTGCAGCCTCAACTCCTGGGCTCAAGTGATCCTCCTGCCTCGGCCTCATGAGTTGCTGGGATTAAAGGCATGGGCCACCATGCCTGGCAAGGAAGAGATTTTTTTTTTTTTTGAGACAGACTCTTGCTCTGTCACCCAGGCTGGAGTGCAGTGGCGTGATCTCGGCTCACTGCAACCTCTGCCTCCTGGATTCAAGTGATTCTTCTGCCTCAGTCTCCCAGGTAGCTGGGATTACAGGTGTACCACCATGCCTGGCTAATTCTTTTTTTTTTTTTTTGTATTTTTAGTAGAGATAGAGTTTTACCATGTTGATCAGGCTGGTCTCGAACTCCTGACCTCAAGTGATCCACCCACCTTGGCCTCCCAAAGTGTCGGGATTACAGACATGAGCCACCGCACCTGGCCTCATTGTGCTTTTTTCCTACAAGTCTTTATTGTTTCTGTTAAAGTTATTCCTAGGAATTTAATACACTTTTATTGCTAATGTAAATTAGCACATTTCTACTTTATTTTCCAATTATTTCTTACTGGTTTATAGGAAAGCCATTGATTTTTACATGTTTATAGTTTATTTAGCCACTGCATTAAATTCAATTATGAGTTAAAATACTTTTTCATTTAAAATTTAAAAATTTTCTCTAACTTTTCATTTATCTTTTGATAATTATAAATTTTATGTTTTTCCTTATCTTCCTATATTGATTAGAACTTCCTTGCCGGGCGCGGTGGCTCAAGCCTGTAATCCCAGCACTTTGGAAGGCTGAGACGGGTGGATCACGAGGTCAGGAGATCGAGACCATCCTGGCTAACATGGTGAAACCCCGTCTCTAATAAAAAATACAAAAAAATAGCTGGGCGAGGTGGCGGGCGCCTGTAGTCCCAGCTACTCGGGAGGCTGAGGCAGGAGAATGGCGTGAACCTCGGAGGCGGAGCTTGCAGTGAGCTGAGATCCAGCCACTGCACTCCAACCTGGGCGACAGAGCGCGACTCTGTCTCAAAAAAAAAAAAAAGAACTTCCAGGCAGGGCGTGGTGGTTTACGCCTGTAATCCCAGCACTTTGGGAGGCTGAGGCAGGTGGATCACAAGGTCAGGAGATCGAACCATCCTGGCTATGGTGAAACCCCGTCTCTACCAAAAGTACAAAAAATTAGCCGGGCATGGTGGCAGGTGCCTGTAGCCCCAGCTACTCAGGAGGCTGAGGCAGGAGAATGGCGTGAACCCAGGAGGTGGAGCTTGCAATGAGCTGAGATTGCACTACTGCACTCCAGCCTGGGCGACAGAGCGAGACTCCATCTCAAAAAAACAAACAAACAAAAAAGAACTTCTGGAATCATGTTATTATATATATTGGGAATTCATGTTTTGTTTATGATTTCAATAGGAATGCCTATAGTATTTCACTGTTAAGAATAATTTGGCTGGTGGTGCATGATGGTTCACGCCTATAATCCCAGCACTTTGTGAGTCTGAGGCAGGCGGAACGGTTGAGTCCAGGAGTTTGAGACCAGCCTGGACAACAAAGTGAGACCTTGTCTCTCCAAAAAAAGAAAATTAACCTGGTATGGTGGTGCACGCCTGTGGTCCTGTCGTCCCAGCTACAGAAGAGGTTATGCCAAGAGAATCACTTGAGCCCAGGAGGTTGAGGCTGCAGTGACCCATGTTTGTACCACTGCACTCCAGCCTGGGTGATGGGTGACAAAGCAAAACTCCATCTCAAAAAAAAAAAAAAAAAGAATAATTTGGCTCTTGGTTTATGGTGACCTAAAAGTCTTTTTAATTGTAGAAAATCAAATGTACAAAAAAGTGCATAAAACATCAATATCCATGTTAACAAATTATTATAAAGTACATATGAATGTCTCGCACTAAGTGTGGTGCTTGCTGAGGTTTTTGATAGACAATCTTTATCAGATAAAGGTAGTTCTCTCAGTTTGCTAAGAGTTTTTTAAAAATCATGAATGAGTGTCAATTCCTATCAGGTACTTCTCTGCATCTACTAAGATGATCACACGATTTTTCTCCTTGACTCTGTTAATACGGCATATTACCCTTATTGATTTTTTTCTTTCTTTCTTTTTTTTTTATTTGAGACGGAGTCTTGCTCTGTCTCCAGGCTGGAGTGCAGTGGTGTGATCTTGGTTCACCGCAACCTCTGCCTCCTGGGTTCAAGCGATTCTCTTGCCTCACTCAGCCTCCCAAGTAGCTAGGACTACAGGGGCATGACACTACGCCCAGCTAATTTTATGTATTTTTAGTAGAGATGGGGTTTCACCATGTTAGCCAGGATGGTCTCGATCTCTTGGCCTCGTGATCTGCCCTCCTCAGACTCCCAAAGTGCTAGGATTGCAGGCGTGAGCCACCGTGCCTAGCCTCCTTATTGATTTTCTTTTTTCTTTTCTTTTTTTTTTTTTTTTGAGATGGAGTCTCTCTCTGTCGCCCAGGCTGGAGTGCAGTGGCACGATCTCAGCTCACCGCAAGCTCTACCTCCTGGGTTCACGCCATTCTCCTGCCTCAGCCTCCCAAGTAGTGGGGACTACAGGCACCTGCCACCACGCCGGGCTAATTTTTTTTGTATTTTTAGTAGAGACGGGGTTTCACCGTGTTAGCCAGGATGGTCTCGATCTCCTGACCTATGATCTGCCCACCTCAGCCTCCCAAAGTGCTGGGATTACAGGCGTGAGCCACCACGCCTGCCTCCTTATTGATTTTCTAATGTTAAAAACCATTGTGGGTGTTTGGCATAAACCCAACTTGGTGATAACGTTTCATCCTGTTTATGTATCACCAGATTCCGTATGCTGATTTTTTGTTTCAGGCTTTTGCATTTATGTTAATGAGTGCTATTTGGCATCAAGATTATGTTAGTCTCGTGAAATGGATTTGGGATTTCGTCTTTTTCTATGCTCTGCAAAATTATCTATAAAATAGACATTATTTCTTCCTTACGTGTTTGGTAAATATTTCCATTGAAGCTGTATAGGTCTGGAGTTTTATTTTGGCAGAAGTTTTAAACAAGGGATTTGACTTATTTAAATATAATAGCTGTGGAATTATTCAGGTTTTCTATTTCTTTTGTGCCGATTTTAGCATATTGTATTTTTTTTTCTTTTCTTTCTTTCTCTTTTTTCTTTTTTTTGAGATGGAGTCTTGTTCTGTTGCTCAGGTTGGAGTGCAGTGGTGCGATCTTGGCTCACTGCAACCTCCACCTCCTGGGTTCAAGCAATTCTCCTGCCTCAGCCTCCCAAGTATCTGGGGCTACAGGTATGTGCCACCACGCCAGGCTAATTTTTGTATTTTTAGTAGAGACAGAGTTTCACCATGTTGGCCAGGCTGGTCTTGAACTCCTGACTTCAGTTGATCCACCTCCCTCGGCCTCTCACAGTACCTGGCCTGTATAATTTTTTTCTAGGAATTTGTTTATTCCATCTAAAATTGTAAAGTTATTGGCATAACATTGTTTAAATATCCTTTTATTATTATATCCTTTTATCTTATTCATGGTTTATTAACTTTTTAATATGTGCAGGATATACAGTCACATACCCCTTTTAATTCTTTTTTTTTTCTTTTTCTGAGATGGAGTGTCGCTCTGTTGCCCAGGCTGGAGTGCAATGGCACAATCTTGGCTGCAACCTCTGCCTCCCAGGTTCAGGTGATTCTCAGGTGATTCTCCCGCCTCAGCCTCCCGAGTAGCTGGGATTACAGGTGCACGCCACTACGCCTGGTTAATTTTTTTTTTTTTTTTTTTTTTTGAGACGGAGTCTCGCTCTGTCGCCCAGGCTGGAGTGCAGTGGCCGGATCTCAGCTCACTGCAAGCTCTGCCTCCCGGGTTCACGCCATTCTCCGGCCTCAGCCTCCCGAGTAGCTGGGACTACAGGCGCCCGCCACCTCGCCCGGCTAGTTTTTTGTATTTTTTAGTAGAGATGGGGTTTCACGGTGTTCGCCAGGATGGTCTCGATCTCCTGACCTCGTGATCCGCCCATCTCGGCCTCCCAAAGTGCTGGGATTACAGGCTTGAGCCACCGCGCCCGGCCAGCCTGGTTAATTTTTGTATTTTTAGTAGAGACAGCATTTCACCATGTTGCCTAGGCTGGTCTCAAACTCCTGACTTCAGAAGATCCACCCACCTTGGCCTCCCAAAGTGCTGGAATTATAGGTGTGAGTACTGTGCCTGACCCTCTTTTGGTTTTAATTTGCATTTTTCTGGTGATTAGGGATGCTGAGTATTTAAAAATAGATCTGTTGCCCATTTATAGCTCTTCTTTTGAGAAATATCTGGTCAGATTCCTCGCCCAGTTTTTAATTAGATTATTTGTTTTCTTGTTATTGATTTGTTTGAGTTCCTTATGTATTTTGGATATTAGCTCTTCATCAGATGTATGTTTTGCAAATCTTTTCTCTCAGTCTGTAGGCTGTTGCTTCATTCTCTTGATTGTTTCCTTTGCTGTGCAGAAGCCCTTTGGTTTTGTGAATCCCATTTGTCTAGTTTTGCTTTTGTTGCCCGTGCTTTTGGCGTCCTCTCCAAGACATCATTGCCCAGACCAGTGTTGTGGAGCTTTTCCCTTAGGTTTTCTTCTGAGAGCTTTAAGTTTCAGGTCTTACATTTACGTCTTCTCTATTGTGAGTTGGTTTTTGTATATGTTGTGAGATAAAGGTCTGGCTTCATTCTTCTGCACGTGGATCTCCAGTTTTCCCAGAACCATTTATTGAAGAGACTGTCCTTTCCCCATTGTGTGTTCTTGTCACAGAGCCCACTTCTTTCCCCAGGACCCAGGCTGGAGTGGAAGGAGGGCTGTGCCTTCGCATGGATCCCCTGCTCTCCAGTCCAGGCTGCCGTGGTCCTCACCCCTTCCCAGGGTCCTCACCCCTTCCCAGGGTCTCTCTGACACTGAGGCCCTATGTCTGCGCCATTTGTTGTTGTGCTTGAAGTGCTGGGTTTTTGTTTAGTTTAGTTTTGTTTAGTTTTATTTATTTATTATTTTTTTGAGACAGAGTTTTGCTCTTGTTGCCCAGGCTGGAGTGCAATGGCGCCATCTTGGCTCACTACAACCTCCACCTCCTGGGTTCAAGCAATTCTCTTGCCTCAGCCTCCCGAGTAGCTGGGATTACAGGCATGCGCCACCCACGCTTGGCTAATTTTTGTATGTTTAGTAGAGACAGCGTTTCTCCATGTTGGTCAGGCTGGTCTCGAACTCCCAATCTCAGGTAATCTGCCTGCTTTCCAAAGTGCAGGGATTACAGGTGTGAGCCACCCAGCGGGCCCTTTTTTTTTTTTTTTTTTAAGTAAAGAAATATTTCCCTGTATCTGGAATCTTTCAAAGGTGAGAATATGAGAGAAAGAACAAAAAGAACATATATATATATATATATATATTTTTTTTTTTTTTTCCTTTAAACAATTTTTAAATTTTAGGTTCAGGGGGTATCTGTGCAGGTTTGGATATATTGCATGATGCTGAGGTTTGAGCCTCAATCAAACCTGTCACCCAGATAGTGAACACAGTACCCAATCGGTAGTTTTTTCCAGTGCTTGCTCCCTTCCCTCCTCTGTTTTGTTCTTGCCTGCTTCCCTCTTCTCTCTGTTGTTCCCATCTTTATGTCCATGTGTAACCAATGTTTTGCTTCCACTTCTAAGTGAGGACATGTGGTATTTGGTTTTCTGTTTCTGCGTTAATTCACTTAGGATAATGGCCTCCAGCCGCATCCATGTTGCTGCAAAGGACATGATTTTGAAGGAAAACATATATTTTAAGAAAATGCAGGCCAGGTATTGTGGCTCCTGCCTGTAATCCCAGCACTTTGTGAGGCTAAGGTGGGTGGATCGCTTGAGCCCAGGAGTTCGAGACCAGCCTGGACAACATGGCAAAATCCTGTTTCTACTAAAACTACAAAAATTAGCCAGGCGTGGAGCCATGTGTCTGTAGTCCCAGCTACTCGGGAGGCTGAAGTGGGAGGATCAATTAAGCCTGGGAGGTGAAGGCTTCAGTGAGCCATAATTGAGCCATGACTGTGCCACTGCACTCCAGCCTGGGCGATACAGTGAGAGCCTGTCTCAAAAAAAAAAAAAAAAAAAGAAAGCAAACACTGCTTTACTGTCTATAATACTTGCCTTTCTACAAGGTGATAGTAATCAGGAGAGTGTAGGATTGACAGAAAGGTAGGCAAATAGATCAGTGGAACAGAATGGGAAATCCATAAATTTGCAATTTGACAAAGGGGTCAAAGCAATTCATTGAAGAAAGTGGGATCTGCGTTGTATGGATCCCATAGCACATGGAGACCAGTTGCCGTTGCTGTTTTGGTCAACTTCAAAGGCATTCATCCAGGTTGGTTTATTCCAAAACCACTAGAAATCATTAGGACCACCGGGACAGCCTCTCCACAGCCATCTGATGTGGCTGCCTCAGCTCCACCTCATGAGGGTCATCAGTGTTAAGAGTCAAGGTAAGACCCTGTGGAAATGGGTTTTCTGGTATTTCCTCTCCACCAGACCGGTCTAACACAAAGATGGCTGCAAAAGGATATTCCTTGAAATATACAGATTACCTTGGCTGTAGGGTGGAGAGAGGGGTGAACTGCAGGAAGCTATTATTACTTAGTGCCAATATTTTTATTTTTTGGGGGATCTGTTGTTGTGCTATTCAGTGATTTTCCTGGTGACTTTGACCCAGTGGAAAACTGAAGGACAAAAGTTTTGTCTGTGGAAGGTGTATTTCTTCCTTGACTGTTATTTAACCTGTGAAACTTTGGATTTGGGAACTATTCCCTAAACAGAAAGCTATGGCCCTGCCCTTGGGGTAGAGGTGACAGCACATGAATTTGTGTTTTCCAGGCTACTCCATTGCCACTGACATCAGTGGTCCAATGACAGTGAATGGCCCGGAGCGGGGCTCGTTAATGGTGCAGTGTGTTTACAACTCAGGCTGGGAGACCTACTTGAAGTGGTGGTGTCGAGGAGCTACTTGGTATGGCTGCAAGATCCTTGTTAAAACCACTGGATCGGAGCAGGAGGTGAAGAGGGACCGGGTGTCCATCAAGGACAATCAGAAAAACCACACATTCACTGTGACCATGGAGGATCTCATGCAAACTGATGCTGACACTTACTGGTGTGGAATTGAGAGAACTGGAACTGACCTTGGGGTCACAGTTCAAGTGATCATTGACCCAGGTAAGAGGGAGTGTATATCTGTGTGTGTGTGTCTCAGGGCCTGCTCTGTCCCGGTCTCTGAGGTCCTACTCAAGTGACTTAATTGTCACTGAGTGATCTATCACTTGAGTCCTATTCTCATAGAACCCTAACTGACCACCTGGGATTGGGGGAGCAGGGCCTCTTTTCAATGCCCCCATGGCTCCCAGGGCTCCCTCCACGATGGGAATTAAGACTTTCTTTCTTTTTTTTTTTTTTTTGAGACAGAGTCTCGCTCTGTTCCCCAGGCTGGAGTGCAGTGGCCTGATCTCTGCTCACTGCAAGCTCCGCCTCCCGGGTTCACGCCATTCTCCTGCCTCAGTCTCCCAAATAGCTGGGACTACAGGCGCCCGCCACCTCGCCCGGCTAATTTTTTTTTTTGTATTTTCAGTAGAGACGGGGTTTCACCGTGTTAGCCAGGATGGTCTCGATCTCCTGACCTCGTGATCCACCCGCCTCAGCCTCCCAAAGTGCTGGGATTACAGGCATGAGCCACCGCGCCCGGCCGGGAATTAAGACTTTCTAGGCACATTTTTTTACCTCTGCCCAGCTCAGTGCCTGAGGACAAGGTGATGGTCCTAGTTTCAGCCCATGGGCCAAAGGGATGCCTTCCCATGGTACCCAGTGACCCCAATCCTTGCCATTGCTTTTTGGAGACCTCTGGTGCCCAGGTGTGTCCTGCTTGTGGTGGAGTTCTGGGCTGGGGCTTCACAGCTGTTGTTGCCACCTCCCATTCCACATTTAACTTGGGGGAAAAAGAGGCTCAGCATAGTTGGGGTGCTGGCGTCTAATTCCCAAGTCCAGAAAGGTCTTCACAGTCAAACAGCTGCATTTCTGGTCCCTGACATCTCACCATGAGCCATTTGTGCATGTAGACTTAATGATGTTCTCTTCCTATTTCCTTCTAGAATGCAGACACTCCTGGGAGGGTCGGCTCAGGGTTCCCAGTGCCTTGGTTTGCATGCGTTTATTTGTTGGGCTTATTCTGCTGTCCCTCAGAAGATGAGCAGCACCAGCTCGAGGGCCCTTGTGGCATGGAGGGAGCACCACAGTCCTCAGGGCCCCATGCTGCACCTGGAGCCTCTGGGGCATGTTTTAGTTTGCAAAGTGCTGAACGTGCATTGTCTCAATGAGTCCTAACAATACCCCTCAGAAGGGGGCATCGCCATCACTGAAGCTTTGTAACTTGCCCAAAGTCAAGGTTCTTCCTGAATATTATGATTTCTTTCAGGGCTGGTCCTGATCTTTGATGTCACAAATCTAGGGTCACTGTGCAAGTTCCCACTCTGCTCCTGTTGTTGATGGATAAACAGGGCTGGGGTGGAGATTGGCCAAGGCGCTGTCCTAAGCAGCAGGGTTGCTCAAGTTCAGCTGATCTCCAGCTGCCCTTAGGCTCTTCCCAACCCCCTCTAACCCTCCCAGGGCCTGCTCAGCATCCTCCCTGGACCCTACCCAGCCCCAGGAGCCTCTGGAGTCTCCTAGAAGCCAGGGAGACATGAGCAGTCCAGGCTGCAGCCCCTTCCCATAGTAGCAGTCCAGACCCCCGCCCAGGCTCAGAGCCGCGTGCAGGGCTGTGGGTGGGCTCATGGGCAGGGTCTTCTGTGATCTGGTCTATACACCAAGCATCAACTACAGCGTCAACTGCTGCCCCCACCACGTCTACCTCCACTACATTCACAGCACCAGTCACCCCGGAAGAAACCAGCAACTCCCCAACTCTGACTGGCCACCACTTGGACAAGAGGTAAACCAACTCTGGTTCCCCTGTGGACTACTTGGCCCAAACTCCTCCAATGGAGAACTCTTCGAAGTCCCAGTTTCCAGCCTGAGCTTTGTCTGGGACCTGCATGCTCCTTGGTGAGGATGAGGAAGCTGGGAGCCCTTCCCACTTCCTGTCAGACCACACGGTGTCCTTTCAGTCTCCACACATCCTTCATTCTGCAGCTCAGTGCTGTTTGTAGGTTCATTCATTCACCCCACTTTTACTGTGTTATAATAACTTCGACCTGGCTGCACCGTGCTGAGCTCAGGGGACCCAGACATGGATGGTCCCTGTGGAGCGCAGAGCTTAGTGTGGGCGACGGATGAGTTGGCAGTCAGTAAGGACGGTGTGGCTCATGTGAGTGGGCCATGGGGTCATGGAGCTGCAGGGATGGCTCTTGGGTCCAACTTCTGGGAGGACAAGAAAAGCAGGGCTTGGGGAAGTCCTGTTTCCCTTAATTTTCCTCTGATTACTGTTATGGCAAGAACAGTGATGCCGATAGTTTCTCACATCTCTGGAGCACCTGGCAGTTCACAAAAGGCTTTCCTGTGCATTATTTTGTTTTCTTTGACCTTTCCTACCCACCTCATGTGGAAGAAGGGGCAGATATAAATGTTCCCATTCTACAGAAGAAGGAACTGAGCCTCAGTCCCTTCCTCAGTGAAGGGTGGCACTGGTGCTTGGATGGAAGTCTCTGGGCTCTACACCATAGCTCGGGTCACGCCTCTTAGTGCCCTGGCCAACCACTTGCAGTCAGCTGGGCTTTCTAGAAGTGGAACGTCCCCTTTCATTTCCTCCTTTCACTTTCCCTGGCCCTCTTGACTTTGTTTTTAGGTCCACCAAGTGTCAAGGTCTCCTATTGCTGGGACCTTGCCACAAAACCCCTGTGGGAGGTCCCTGGTATTCTGACCACCCGAGACCCTTCTACTCCCCCTCTCCCATTGCCTTCTGTTTTTTTTCTTTTTTTTTTTTAATTAAACTTTTTAAGGTTTTCTTTTTCTTTTTTCTTTTTAGACAGAGTCTTGCTTTGTAGCTGAGATGAGTACATGGTGCCATCTTGGCTCACTGCAACCTCTGCCTCTCATGTTCAAGCGATTCTCACGCCTCAGTCTCCTGAGTAGCTGGGAGACTACAGTCGCCTGCCATCTCGCCCAGCTAATTGTTTTTTTTTAAGACTGATTCTCACTCTGTTGCCGAGGCTGGAATGCAGTAGTATGATCTCAGCTCACTGCAACCTCTGCCTCCGGGGTTCATGTGATTCTCGTGCCTCAGCTTCCCGAGTAGCTGGGACTACAGGTGTGAGCCACCATAACCAGCCAATTTTTAGTAGCAATAGGGTTTTGCTGTGTTGGCCAAGCTGGTCTCCAACTCCTGTCCTCAAGTGATATGCCCACCTCAGCCTCCCAAAGTGCTGAGATTACAAGCATGAGCCACCTCGCTTTGTCCCTATTTTTCTTTTTCCTAAGCAAATCAATACAGGATGCTCTCTGATTTGAAAGTTTATTTTCTACCAAACTGCTTCGAATAAGTAATAGTTAAGGTTTTTTAAAAATTATTTTATGAATTGAAGCCATATGTAAGTACCCAATTAGGGCCTTTGATTAGCATGACATGGTTTATTCACTCATTTATTGAACACATAACTCTTGAGCACTCACTCTAGCCTGTCACTGTTTAAGGGAATTAAAAACGGTACAAGAATGGACCAAATAATCAAAATGCCTACCCTCGAGGTACTTACAGTCTAGAGCTAATTAGTGTAACCACATAGGGTTGACACAATTAATTGATTGATGAATTTCTTCTTCAAATTTCTTTTTTTTTTTTTTTTTGAGACGGAGTCTCCCTCTGTCGCCCAGGCTGGAGTGCAGTGGCCGGATCTCAGCTCACTGCAAGCTCCGCCTCCCAGGTTCACGCCATTCTCCTGCCTCAGCCTCCCGAGTAGCTGGGACTACAGGCACCCGTCACCTCGCCTGGCTAGTTTTTTTGTATTTTTTAGTAGAGACAGGGTTTCACCGTATTCGCCAGGATGGTCTCGATCTCCTGACCTCGTGATCTGCCCGTCTCAGCCTCCCAAAGTGCTGGGATTACAGGCTTGAGCCACCGCGCCTGGCCTCTTCTTCAAATTTCTACACATCCAGTGATGAAGGAGACAGTCCTTGTATTAGTTTGCTTGGGTTGCCCCTAACAAAATACCACAGAATGGGGGCTTAAATCACAAACATTTATTTTCTCACAATTCTGGAGGCTAAAAGTCTGAGATCAAGGTGTCCACGAGGTTGGTTTCTTCTGAGCCCTCTCAGCTTGTAGATGGCTGTCTTATTCCGATGTCTTCACGTGGTCGTCCCTCTGCGTGTGTCTGTGTCCTGATCTCTTCTAATGACTCCAGTCATAATGGATTAGGGCCCACCTCAGTGACCTCATTTAACCTCAATCACCTCTTTAAAGATCCTGTTTTCAAATACAATCACATTCTGAGATACTAGAGGGTGGGACTTCAACATATGGATTGGGGTTGGGGGTGGTGGTGTACAATCCAGCCCAGCCCACAACAGTTTTCTTTTGTCGTTGTTTGTTTTGAGATGGAGTCTCACTTTGTCACCCATGCTGGAGTGCAGTGTCAGGATCTCGGCTCACTGCAACCTCTGCCTCCTGGGTTCAAGCGATTCTCCTGCCTCAGCCTCCCAAGCAGCTGGGAGTAGCTGGGATTATAGATGCACACACCATGCCCGGCTAATATTTTGTATTTTTAGTAGAGACGGGGTTTTGCCATGTTGGCCAGGCTGGTCTCGAACTCTCGGCCTCATGTGATCTGCCCGCCTCGGCCTCCCAAAGTGCTGGGAATACAGGTGTGAGCCACTGCACGTGGTCGAGAAAGTGATTCTTGAGCAAAGACTGGAAGAGGTGAGAGAGTGAGCCAAGCAGAGCTCTGGAGGGAGCATGTTCCTGGAGAAAAATGCAACTGGAATAAGGTCCTTAAGGTGGGGGTGTGCCTGGAGTATTTGAGGAGCAGCAGGAAGTGAGGCTGGAGTGAAGCAGGCAGGGGTGAGACGTAGGCAGGAGTGGAGGCCATTGTCAGCCCTGGCCATTTTCATGGGCTAAAATGGGGCTGTTATGGGATTTATTAATTTAATTTAATTTAATTTAATTTATTTTTTTGTTTATTTATTTTTTGAGACAGGGTCTTGCTCTGTCGACCAGGCTGGAGTGCAGTGGCGTGATCTCAGCTCACTGCAACCTCCGCCTCCTGGGTTCAAGCAATTCTCCCACCTCAGCCTCCTAAGTAGCTGGGACTACAGACGCATGCCACCCCACCCGGATAATTTTTGTATTTTTTGGTAGAGACGGAGTTTCACCATGTTGGTCAGGCTGGTCTCGAACTCCTGACCTCAAGTGATCTGCCTACTTCAGCCTTCTAAGGTGCTGGGATTACAGGTATGAGCCACCGTGCCTGGCCTGTTGCAGAATTTTGAGCAAGGGGGGGGCGTGTGCTGACATTGGGTTCACAGGCTCCTCCGGCTGCTGTGGCGATGATCCACTACAGTAGGGCCTGTCAGTGTCCTGTGGCTGCCGTTACGAGTGGCTCAAAGCAAAATAAATACGTTCTCACAGCTAAGGAGGCCAGGAATTGGAAATTAAGGTGTCGCCAGGGTCATTTCTACCCTGTGCTCAAAGGGAGCGTCTGTCTCATGCCTCTGTTCCAGCTGCTGGTGGGCGCCTGCGATCCTCTGGGCTTGTGGTGGCATCACTCTGATCCCTGTCTCTGTCGTCTCATGGTCTTCCTCCTGTGTGTTTACGTGTCCAAATTTCCCTCTTGTAAGGACACCAGTCGCTGGATCAGGGCCCATGCTAATTAAGTATGACCTCATCTTAACTTGATTACATCCACAAATAGGTCACATTCACGGGTCTGAGTGGATGTGAATTTGCGGGGGAAGAGGACGCTATTCAAACCAGTAGAGAGGGCAAGTGTAGAAGCAGGAGGTGTTTCAGGAGTCTGCTGCCCTACACTTTCTGTTAGGCTTCTAGACACATTAAAACCACTCATGGAACCCTTTTCTCTTTTTAAAAACTATCTTGGCTGAGGCCGGAGAATGGCGTGAACCTGGGAGGCGGAGCTTGCAGTGAGCTGAGATCCGGCCACTGCACTCCAGCCTGGGCTACAGAGTGAGACTCCGTCTCAAAAAAAAAAAAACAAAAAACTATCTTTTGTTAAGGCTGGACGCCATGGCTCACAGCTGTAATTCCAGCACTTTGGGAGGCCGAGGCGGGTGGATCACTTGAGGTCAGGAGTTCGAGACCAGCCTGGTCTACATGGTGAAATCCTGTCTCTACTAACAATACAAAAATTAGCCAGGCATGGTGGTGGGCGCCTGTAATCCCAGCTTCTTGGGAGGCTGAGGCAGGAGAAACTCTTGAACCTGGGAGGTGGAGGTTGCAGTGAGCCGAGATCGTGCCATGGCACTCCAGCCTGGGTGACAGAGTGAGACTCTGTCTCAAAAACAAACAAAAAACAAAAGCAACTATCTTTTGCTAAAATTCTTAAATTTTTAAACTTTTGTTTTAGCTTTAGGGGTACATGTACAGGTTTGTTATGTAGGTAAACTGCATGTCACTGGGATTTTGTGTACAGATTATTTTGTCACCCAGGTAATAGGTATAGTACCCAACAGGTAGTTTGTAGTTTTTTGATTCTCTCCTTCCTCTCATCCTCCATCCTCAAGTAGGCCCTGGTGTCTCTTGTTCCGTTCCCTTCTTTGTGTCTGTGTGTACTCATTGTAAACCCATCTTCGAGGGTCCCCAGGAGTGAGGGTTCCCGGGCTGCAAACCACAGACCTGCAGCTCATCAGGTGTGCAGCCCTCCCCTGCTGCTGGGTGGGAGGGATTGGGTTGAGAGGCAGACGGTGAGCCTGCGGTGCAGGGGACACTTGCCATTGTTTCTAGGCACAACCTCCTGAAGCTCAGCGTCCTCCTGCCCCTCATCTTCACCATATTGCTGCTGCTTTTGGTGGCCGCCTCTCTCTTGGCTTGGAGGATAATGAAGTGCCAGCAGAAAGGTGAGAGGACCTGGGTGAGGCTGGGCTGAGGCTGGGCCGGGTGGCTGGGGGTGTGGCCAATGGCCAGCATTGGCATCTGGGAGCTATCTGGTCCAAGTGAATTACCCGTACAATCTGGAAAGGGCGCTGTCCCAAAGGCCCTCGGCAGCTGGCAGTGCGAGGCGACCGGGGGGAGCACTCTGGAGCTTGTAGGGGAGCCCTAGGAGGTTTTGGCATTTGCCGCCTGCCCTGCACCTCTGTCCTTCCCCTTCTCTTCTCTCTGATCCACCTCCCTCTCTCTTTCCTGGATTGGCTCTTGGTGGCAGAAGTGTCGATGGTCTTAGGTGGGTGGTGCAGTCTGGAGTGTCTAGACTAGATGCTAGAGTCGGGTCTGTGTGGTTGTCAAGGAGGTACTGAGCTGACATGGAATGGGGAGGGAGAGACAGACGCAAACACACCAGTGCATGCACACACACATGCTCGATCACGGGCACTCACACTGCATGGATCCCACAGTGTGTGTGCACTCCTCACATTACACGCGTGCGCACACACACACAGCCCTCCAGGTCTGATCAGGAAATTGGAATGGCCTTTCCTCCCGTCCCTCCCCTGCCCACTGGACTTTCCCAGTGTGAACTTGCCCTGTGTGAACTTGCCCTTCAGGGAGGAACCTCTTGGCGCGGGAGCCTGCACTCACAGATCATGAGGCCTGGCCTCAACTAAACCCTTTTGTGTCTGGCTTCACTTCCACATTCTCACACAATTGTACCTCTTTCCCTTCTAGAACAGCTGGGTCCTGGCTCTCATGGGGTTCTCTCCAACACTTCTCCCTCCCCACAGCCTGGGAAATCTTTCGCCTGGGAAGAGGGGAGCCTGACTCTCTGTTAGTTAGTTTGTTTTCTGTGACACTTTTTAAAAATTAGAGCCTGACTCTTATTCATCACTTTTTCTCCCATGACCTAAGGTCTAAGTGCTTTCTGTGTTCTTCAGCATCTAGACTTTTGAAACCAGGGGAAAACCCCCTACTTCTTTGTTGTCCCTAGAGCAGGGATGTGGGGGCGGTGGCCCGGGAGGGGAGAAAGAAGACAGTGACCAGCAACCACCTGAAAATCGATCCCAGTGGAAAAACAATCCAATCCAATCGCCGGATGCGGTGGCTCAGGCCTATAATCCCAGCACTTAGGGAGGCCGAGGCAGGTGGATCACTTGAGATCAGGAGTTAGAGACCAGCCTGGCCAACGTGGTGAAACTCCTTCTCTACTAAAAATACAAAAAATTGGCCAGATGTGGTGGCATGCACCTGTAGTTCCAGCTACTCGTGAGGCTCAGGCAGGAGAATCGCTTGAACCCAGAAGGTGGAGGTTGCAGTGAGCCAAGATCATGCCATTGCACTCCAGCATGGGCGACAAGAGAGAAACTCCATCTCAAAACCAAACCAAACCAAACCAAACCAAACCAAACCAAACCAAACCACACCAAACCAAACCAAACCAAACCAAACCAAACCAAACCACACCAAACCAAACCAAACCAAACCACACCAAACCACACCAAACCAAACCAAACCAAACCAAACCAAATCCGTCCCTACTGTGCCGACCCAGCTCGTACATTCTACTTGGGGTTGGGGGGCAGCTTGGTGCAAGCCTGTCTGTGCAGACAACTTTTACTGATGGAACACCACCTGCCCAGCACAGCCAAGCACCCAGGTTGTAAGGAAGGGACAGGCCCGGCCATCCTGCAGCTTACAGCCCACCTGAGGACTAACTAGAATTCAGTGGGATAAAGATGATGAGACAGACATAAAGCACATGCCCCCTCGGGGGCCCGGGAGGGGGATTAGACAGCCTGGGTAGCTGCGGAAGGCAAGCATGACTTTGAATTGACCCCTGAAGGATGAATCGAGTAGAGAGACACGGTGGAATTCCAGGCCAAGTCGGGATTCTGCAGAAGCAAACTCACTCCCTGGGGACCGATGACTGGCAGGGCCACCTGATCAGCTGAGTGCACAGTTCTATGATGTGGGGAGCAGGGGGCTGGGATGTCCTTCTTTTTCAGGTGGAGAAGGGAAAGGTCAGAGAGGTGATGTGACCAGTGTCACAGAGTGTGTCATCTGAGGAGTCAGAATTAGAACCAGGTCCCTGTCTTTGAGCCTGGACTTAATTCACCTCTTTTCTTCTATATTTCTCTTGGCTAGACCTGGGGGTTCTTGTGAGTCTGGGGAATGGGCTTTCTAATTGTTCATTGTTGTTTGTCTTTTAGCGGCTGGGATGTCCCCAGAGCAGGTAAGATACTCCCCAAGGTTGGACCAGAGAGACCAGGCAGCTTCTTTCCCCTTCCTCATTTTCCATCTCCCAGAAGGTCCAAAATATCAGATAAGTCCTGTGCCAAAATATCCCGTCCTCATGGCTCCCTGCAGGGTCTGGGGGCTGAGGGCCTGGAAGCAGCCAGGGGGACGAGGGCTGAGGGGTATGGGAGCCTGAGAAGTGGGGACACAGAAGGAACTGGGAGAGGGGCACCCAGGGAAGTAGAGAGGCTCTTGTCCCACCACGGAAAAGGAACCTGTGTCCACAGAGAGATCTTGTGACTCCCCAGCCTGTGTTCCCTGTCCCAGGTACCGCAGCCCCTGGAGGGCGACCTCTGCTATGCAGACCTGACCCTGCAGCTGACCAGAACCTCCCCACAAAAGGCTACCACGAAGCTCTCCTTCTCTGCCCAGGCTGACCAGGTGGAAGTGGAATATGTCGCCATGGTGCGTCCTCCGTGGGGGCTGCTGTGAGGCTGGGGCAGGGGGGCACAGGCCTGCTGTTGTGCCCCATTGGAGGGTGGGCTTTCTCCCGCTCACGTGGGCATAGAGGAGGTGGGTGTGGGGCAAAGTCATAGTCACTGCAGGACTCGCCTAGGAGCTCCCCCAGGCAAGTCTTGGCCCCAGGGACCCAGGGACTGGCTAAACATGGTCCCCACGCTGGGCAGCAGAGTCCCAGACAGGCCGAATGACTTGGGATTCCACAGGAAATGTGCTGCCCTGGTGCAGCGTTAGGGGACAATCTGTTCTGTTGTGGTTGAAGCTCAGGGAGCTTGGCAGAGTCGGGGGGAAGCTGGAGGGCTTGAGAGGGATCAGAAGCCCTGAAAGGTCCACCCCCACCAGCCTCCTCCAACGGCTCCTCTGCTCCGTGACTGTCACTTCCTGTTGTCCTCTCTGACCTGGCGCCCGCCTTTGCTGCAGGCTCCCTTCCCGAAGGAGGACATTTCCTATGCATCTCTGACCTTGGCTGCTGAGGATCAGGAGCCAACCTACTGCAACATGGGCCCCCTCAGTAGCCACATCCCCAGTGGAGGCCCTGAGGATCCCATGGAATACAGCATCATTAGGAGGCCTTAGCCTGCACTCCAGGCTCCTTCTTGGACCCCAGGCTGTGAGCACACTCCTGCCTCATTGACCATCTGTGCCCTGCTCCCCTCATCAGGACCAACCCCGGGGACTTGTGCCTCTGCCTGATCAGCCAGCATTGCCCCCAGCTCTGGCCTGGACTTGGGGCCAAGTCTCAGGGGGCTTCTAGGAGTTGGGGTTCTCTAAACATCCCCTCCTCTCCTACATAACTGAGGAGGGGACTAGGGATATGCTCTGGGGCTTTCATGGGAATGATAAAGATGATAATGATAAAAATATTATCATTATTTTATCATTATTATTGTAAAGTATCATTATCATAATACAATGAACCTTTATTTATTGCCTACCACATGTCATGGGCTGAATAATGGCCCCCAAAGATATCTGTGTCCTAATCCTTAGAACCTGTGACTGCTACCTTCTGTGGCAGAAAGGGACAGTGCAGATGTATGTAAGTTAAAGACTTTGAGATAGGAAGGTTATTCTTGCTGATTCGGGTGGGCCCAAAATATCACCACAAGGGTCCTCGTAAGAGGGAGGCCAGAAGGTCAAAGAGGAAGAGACAATGTGATGACGGAAGTGGACATGGGTGTGATGTGAGCAGGGGCTACGAATGCTGCAGCCTTCAGAAAAGGCAAGGAACGGAGTCCCCCGCCTGGAGCCTCCAAAAGAAACCAGCGCTGCCCATGCCTTGACTTGAGCCCAGTGAAACCAATCTTGAGCTTCTGGCCTCCAGAATTGCAGGAGAATAAATTTGTGTTGTTTTTAATAAGCCACGAAATTGGTGCTAATTTGTTACAGCAGCAACAGGAAACTCATACGGTACATGGCAGGTGCCCTTCCCTAGATGCTTCCCATGTAGTAACTAATTTAATCCTCACAACAACCATGAGGCACTTCTATTATTGTCCCCTTTTTACAGACGAGGAACCCTATGGATGGAGAGGTTCAGTGACTTGAACCAAGTTTAATGGCAAGTAAGCAGGTGAGTTGGAATTTGAGCACATTTGACACCAGAGCCTGGAGTCTGCACTGTTTGTATAAGAAGGATAGTGTATATGTGCACATGTGTGTGTGTGTGTGTGTGTGTATGTGTGTGTGTGTATGTACATGGGATCATAAGCATTTACAGATGCTGGACTTACTATCTTCTTTTTTTTTTTGAGATGGAGTCTCACTCTGTCCCCCAGGCTGGAGTGCAGTGGTGAGATCTCAGCTCACTGCAACCTCCACTTCCTAGGTTCAAGCAATTCTCCTGCTTCAGTCTCTCAAGTAGCTGAAACTACAGGCACCTGCCATTATGCCTGGCTAATTTTCGTGTTTTTAGTAGAGATGAGGTTTCACCATGTTGGCCAGGCTGGTCTCGAACTCCTGGCCTCAAGTGATCTGCCTATCTCGACCTCCCAAAGTGCTGGGATTACAGGTGTGAGCCACCACACCTGGCTGGACTTACTATCTTTATTCTAGCAACCTGACAGTCTTCCTTCCAGAAAGTACCCTGAACCCCACTATGTCTCATCATTTCTGTGGTTACCAGCCTAGCCCAAGCAACCATTCCCTGCCTGGTCTTCCTCTTTCATTCTCTGCAGTGGAGTCCATTCTCCTCCCAGCAACCAGAGTGATCTTTTCCAAACACAGATGTGATTACTCCCTGCTTATAGCCTTCTGGTGGTTTCTCTCCCAGCCTGCAAGTTCTCAGGGGATCCATGGGCTGCTGGCTGCCCCTTCACCCCCATCTCCATCCATCCTGCCTCTCACAGGCTCTGCTCCATGCACACCGGCTTGTATTCCGTCCTTCTAACAAGATAAGGCTTGCTCCCTTCTTAGGGCCTTGGCACTTGCTATTCCTCCTTTCCAGAATGCTCTTCCCACAGATTGGCGAATAGTTAGCTCCTTTTTATCATCACATCTCAGCTTAAATGTTACCTCTTAGAAGAGGCCTTCCTTGGCCACTTAAGCGGCAGTGGTCCCTGCAGCCCACCTCCAGTTTCTCTCTGTCTTGTTGCTCTGCTTTATTTCCTTGGGTGAAGTGACTTACTTAGTGCGGTCTATGTTTATCATTTTCCCCATCTCCACTAGGCAGTGTGCTGCCTTAAGTGGGGACTTTGTCTCATTCACTCCCGTATCTCCCGTGCCTAGTTACTGTCTGGCACATGGTGGGTTCTCAAATGTTTGTTGGTTGACTCAATGAATAAGCAGTGCATTTGGAGCAGAAGGCAAGCTCTCAGAGCAAAGGCAGCGGTGTTCACCATTCTGGGAGGGAAGTCCTGGGCCAAACAGCCTAAGGAATTTCAGGATTGACTGCCCAGAAGTGGGAAGTGGAAAGACTCCTTTTTCCCCTCCTGAGAACTGGGGAGACATAAGGGACTATGATGTTCCCTGGCTGGAGGACAGAGGTCTATCACTTCATCTCGGTTGATTTTGTTGGACGGGTGGATTGTAGGGAGGGGTTGGGGATAAAGTGTCAGGGAAAGGCATCATGGCTTGGGAAGAGATGACGAGCTGTGCCTGAGCACCACAGGCTGGTGACCCAGCGGATAGGAGGCTATGGGCATGTTTAGCAGTCCATATCAATGTGTCCTGGGGTTTGCCTGACTTCTCATAGCTATGGACACCTCATAGCTATGCACACATCTGGCACTGGTGACCTTGGTGGAGAGATCCTGCTCCCATGACCTCAAAAATGATTCCCTGGAATCTCCAGGGCTTTTCTGTCCTGGGGGACTTCACAGAGCCCAAGCAAGCTTAACTATTCTTGAGCTAGTCGTCTAAGCTGGTCAGGTCAGAGTGAGACTGTTTTTGACATAGACTGTTTTAAATTTACAGAGCAAGAAGCGCCCACAGAGAGATCTTAAAATGGAAAAGCTCAAAACAGAGCCAAATTAGAGTAAGTCAAGGTATAAGAATAAAAGTAATAATATAAGACCTTGGGGCCAAAGCATCACTGTGCCATTTCAACGATCGTGCATAAAGTAGATTTATTTCAGAGTTTATTTCAAGCAGCCAGCACTACCCAGAACGTATAAGTACATGCTTATGTTGGATAGAAAGGAATTCATCTTTTCTGGTAATATACAATCATAGATCCCAGCAAAGATTATTGCCATGAAACTTCTGACATTAAGCTAGACACACAGGGAAGACTAGAATTTAGCTCAGTTTGGCTTGGTTGGAGGAATTGGGCTGCTTCTACCTTCATCTGGATGGTGGACATGGGCTGGGAGGAAGGTTGTGACCTGGCTGAGCTGAAGAGTTTTGAAACAGCATGGGAAGACCGATCCATTCTGATCCATTTTAGTTGCCTTAGTCAAACTTTGGAAAAAGGTGTCTACAGGTTGGGCATGGTGGCTCACGTCTATAATCCCAGTGCTTTGGAAGGCCAAGGCAGGTGATTGATTGAGCCCAGGAGTTCAAGAGCAGCCTAGGCAACATAGGGAGACATACAATAATTAATTAGTTAGCTGGGTGTGGTGGCGCATGCCTGTAGTCCCAGCTACTCGAGAGGCTGAGGTGGGAGGATTGCTTGAGGATTTCTATCTCTACAAAAAAACAAAACAAAACAAAAATTAGCCAGGCGCCTGTGGTCCCAGTTACTTGGGAGGCTGAGGCAGGTGGATCAGTTGAGCCCAGGAGTTCCAGGCAGCAGTGAGCTGTGATCATGCCACTGTACTTCAGCTTGGGTGACAGAACAAGACTGTGTCTCAAAAAAACAAGGAAGTGTCTACAAGAGAGAATAGATTACTGGATATACTGTTTTTATCTAAAGTTTTAGCCCTCTGAATTGGTGGCAATCTGAAAGGGACCTTTTCATATTCTCAGAAATGGGTTGATAGTCGTGAGCCAGTCCCGTCAATTCCAGAGCTGGACAGAGCAGATCTCTGCCTTGTGGTCCTGATAGGAAGTGTCTGGGTTCTCTCTGTGCGGTGCTATGACTGTAGGAGTCAGCTGCTAATCCAGCCCGGTTTGCTCAAGCCTGAGCTAGAGTTTAGCGCGCTAGAGAAGTAGCTGGGGCGAGAGGAGGGAGGCAGATATACACAAGAGTCAGGAAAGGAAATTGTTTCATAATGTCTACAGATTTGTATCTGGGTGTAGTCTCCGTCGTATTCCTGCGCCCCGTCATGACTTTGCTAAGGCAGAGTTTGGGTGGCTGGCTAGCACGTTTATTGCAAAAGAGAGAACTTAAATATGGTTCCTCAGGTCTGAGTGAGGGTAGCATTTACTATCTTGCTGTATGATTTCCAGGAAAGCACATTCTGTTAAAACAAACTCCAAGATTTCTAAGCACTCAATCCTGATTGAGTGCCTAATTATTTATAGCCATCTAAAGTTGCTGGGGCTTCCCTTCCTGGTTTTTGAATTATTAATATTTAAAGATTCCAGGCCAGGCATGGTGGCTCACGCCTCTAATCTCAGCACTTTGGGAGGCCAAGGTGGGTGATAGATTGAGCCCAGGAGTTTGAGACCAGCCTGAGCAACATAGGGAGGCCTGCAGAAAGGATATCTCCACCAAAAATTAAAAAATCAGCTGGGCGTGGTTGTGCATGGCTGTGGTCCCAGCTACTCCAGAGGCTGAGGGGTAGGATCGCTTGAACATAGGAAGGTGAGGCTGCAAGTGAGCGGAGATCATACTGCTGCACGCCAGCCTCGGGGACAGAGTGAGGCCTTATCTCAAAAAAGATTCCTCTTGATAAGCCTGTAAGGTTTGGACAGCCTCATTTTGAGAACTATGTGCATATCATTGGCTTTCAGAAGACAGCAGTGTTTGAGAGTCAATTGAGGGAGAAAAAAAACCACTGAGTTGGCAACCTCCAAAATCCATGAGTAAGATAAATTTGCACTGAAGTGAAGTGAAAGGCTACCTTTGCTTGACATCTTAAAAAAATAGAGCTCACAACTGCTTTGCCTTGGAAAGCGCAGACTGCTGGAATTGGTTGATTTCATGTACCAATAAATTTTTAGATTGGCAAGGACAGATACAGTGATCAGCCTTTTATTCTACCAAGTAGGCACATTTTTATTTTTTATTTTTTGCTTTTTAGTTTTCTTTGCCAAAGTCAAATATGTCTGAACCAAATAGGTAAATTCTTATTCAGTTTTACTTCACTGGAATTGGTAATTAACCAGTTCATTGAAAAAGTTTGTTAAACCAGGAACTCATAAAAGAGATATACTGTATGTTTTCTTTTCTTTTTTTTTTTTCAGACACAGTCTTGCTTTGTCATCCCAGCTAGAGTGCAGTGGCACAATCTTGGCTCACCACAACCTCTGCCTCCCGGCTTCAGGCATTTCTCTTGCCTCAGCCTCCCAAGTAGCTGGAATTACAGGCATGTGCTACCATGCCTGGCTAATTTTTGTATTTTTAGTAGAGATGGGGTTTCACTATGTTGGTCAGGCTGGTCTTGGACTTCTGACCTCAGGTGATCTGCCTGCCTCGGCCTCCCAAAGTGCTAGGATTACAGATGTGAGTCAGCCACCATGCTCGGCCCACACCTGGCTAATTTTGTATTTTTAGTAGAGACAGGATTTCACCATGTTGACCAGGCTGGCCTTGAACTGACCTCAAGTGATCCACCTGCCCCAGCCTCCTAAAGTGCCGGGATTACAGGTGTGAGCCACTGTGCCCAGCCTATTTTTCCTCTACATGTTTTATTTTGACTTAAAATATCTAAATGTGTAGTTATTAGCAAGTATTTTGATGTAGACCTAAAGCTTTTGCTTTCCTTACAAGTCTGCTGAAAAGTGGGGCCCATTGCCTTTCTTGCACAAACCACACACTCATGGTCCTGGGGTTTCAGTTCCAGTTTCTTTAAAATGAAGCAATAAATTCTAGAAACTTAGGAAGCCACCTGATTGCAAAATCTTTCTTCATTTTTATGCATTTCTTTCCAATATTTTACAGTTCTCTCATTCATTCCTAATTTGATAGGGTTTTAAAAAGTGACAGGCTTTTACAGTCTTTCCAAAGCACTCAGTTTAGTTTTTGTAGAGCTAACAGTTCTCTTTTTTTTACTCTTATTTTATTGGTCAATAGTCTTTCTGTTTAAATTCCTTTATTTTTTCTTTTCCTTTTATTTTTTATTTTATTTATTTATTTATTTATTTTTTGAGGTATAGTCTCACTCTGTCACCCAGGCTGGAGTACAATGGCGCGATCTTAGCTCACTGCAACCTCAGCCTCCCAGGTTCAAGCAATTCTCCTGCCTTAGCCTCCCAAGTAACTGGGATTACAGGCACCTGCCACCATGTTCGGCTAATTTTTTTGTATTTTTAGTAGAGATGGGATTTCACAATGTTGGCCAGGCTGGTCTCGAACTCCTGAACTCAGGTAATCCCCCTGCTTTGGCCTCCCAAAGTGCTGGGATTACAGGCATGAGCCACCATGCCCAGCCAATTCATTTGTTTAGGGGTGAATTGATTCAAGTACATCATTCTAGTTAACACGTTCAACCAGCATAAGCAAGTATGGGCCCAAACGCATTCTTGTTAACCAGGTACCGCAACCATCAGAGCAGAGAAGAGCCCGCCAGCTGTGAGCACTCAGTCTCAGGCTTAATCAGTGTGCTCCAGTAAGAGATTGAAGGTATTGGTTGACCTAATAAGTTGGTTAAGTGAGGGGTTGCTTAAAGTTTCTACTCAATAATCCATTGTCACCATAACTTCATAAAAGAAAGGACCTTTGAGCACCCCAAGTCTCGGGATGATCGTATTTCCTAAGAAAGGACAGTTGGTAACATCTACTAGTGTGTGTGTATCATTTCCTACACATCAATTGGTACTTGGTCAGGGGCTGGTACTTAGGTATGGACTCAGAATTGGCAGCCATGGATCTGGTTCACACTGTTCTCCAGGCATGGATCCTCTCCACCATGTCTCTGTCCGCTGGTGTAGTGAGTCTTCCCCTGAGGGCCTCTAGTGACCCTCTTTGTTTGGAGGCTGATGAAGGTTGTCACTCATGAGGGCTGTAGAGCTCTTCATTAGTTGTGAAAGGGCCCCTTGAAGCAATCAGATTCCTCCTGCCCCAGCACAAGCCCCTTCCGCAAAGTAGTCCACTGTGACCACATCCTCACATGGTCCTGTCCTGAGGGTCTGCAACTCTTGCATCAAGAAAGGGTGTGTTGGCTGGGTGTGGTGGCTCACGCCTGTAATTCCAGCACTTCGGGAGGCTGAGGCAGGCGGATCGCCTGAGGTCAGGAGTTCGAGACCAGCCTGGCCAACATGGCAAAACCCCATCTCTACTAAAAATACAAAAATTAGCCGGGTGTGGTGGCGCATGCCTGTAATCCCAACTACTTGGGAGGCTGAGGCAGGAGAATCACTTGAACCTGGGGGATGAAGGTTGCAGTGAGCCAAGATTGCACTACTGCACTCCAACCTGGGAGACAGAGCAAGAGTCCATCTCAAAATAAATAAATAAATAAATAAATAAAATAAACAAATAAACAAATAAATAAAATAAACTCATTTGTTTTCCCGGAGATACCTCTGAGGAGGGGCTCAGAATTAAGGGAGGGGAAAGACTGTCCCCCAAGGTCAGAAATACAGAAGAGACATTCTGCACCCTTGCATAGTAGAAATCTGCTATGAGCAGAGCAGAGCACTGGCACTTGTTGGCGTTTACATGCAGAATGCTGCCCTCTATCAATGACATGGAGGGTTTCCATGACAGAGAAGCAACAGGTCACAGACCCTGATCTCAGCTATACTTCCCAGTGCCTGCCCTCAGTTCAGTGGAAAGACTTGCGAAATTCAGACGGTACACTCATTTCAAAACCTCTCACAGCCTGTGCAAAATTAATAATAAGCAAAGAAGGACTGCTCCCCAGAGATCTTGCATCCTTGCACTGTAACATCCAGCTGTCTGGCAGGTGGCAAGGGAAAGAACCAGTGGAGATGTAGGTACAGTATGTCAGTTTAAAATACAATAAGAGGCTGGTTGTGTGGCTCATGCCTGTAATCCCAGCACTTTGGGAGGCCTAGGTGGGTGGGTCATTTGAGGTCAGGAGTTAGAGACCAGCCTGGCTAACATGGCAAAACCTCATCTCTACTAAAAAAAAAAAAATACAAAAATTAGCTAGGTGTAGTGGTGCGTGCCTGTAGTTCCAGCTACTCGGGAGGCTGAGGCAGGAGAATCACTTGAACCTGGGAGGTGGAGGTTGCAGTGAGCTGAGATGGTGCCACTGTATTCCAGTCTGGGCAACAGAGTGAGACTCTGTCTCAAAAATAATAATAATAGGCTGGACGTGGTGTCCTACATCTGTAATCCCAGCACTTTAGGAGGCTGAGGTGTGTGGGTTGCCTGAGCTCAGGAGTTCAAGACCAGCCTGGCCAACATGGTGAAACCCCATCTCTACTAAAAATACAAAAAATTAGCCAGGCTTGGTGGCATGTGCCTGTAATCCCAGCTACCTGAAATGCTGAGGTAGGAGAATTGCTTGAACCTGGAAGCAGAGATTGCGGTGAGCCGAAATGGTGCTACTGCACTCCAGCCTGGGTGACAGAGTGAGACTTTGCCTCAAGAAAAAAAAAAATAATAATAATAAGATATGAGGGTAGATGGGAGAGTACGTGGGGGACGTGGAGGTAGAGTGAAGGAGAGTCCATCCAGGAGCAGTGCTGGTGCTTGCAAGGCTTGGCTTGCCTTCCTGGGCTTCTTACCCTGCAGTTGGGTTGATGGAGGCAAATCCCCAGGGGATGCTGTTGCTTGGCTCTTCCGCACCTAAGACCCAATTAACAGTGACTAACTGCATTTGGGCCTGCTTCATCTGAGCACCTCTGCCTGCAGGGTCTTGAATCCACTTTGTGAATGAATGTCTGCCACTGGCATTGATTTTGCTTTGGTGTTTATCCTGGGCCAGGCTGAGATTGTCACCTGGGCTTCACTAGCATTTCTGGAGGTCAGTGATAAAGGGGTTTGAGGGAGCTCCCAGTCCAAGCCTTCCCTTGCCTAAGGACCCTGGGAATCTAGGAAGGGATAAGCAGAAGTTGAAGCTTGGGTTGGTGTTTCTTTTTTATTCCCTGCCGAGTGCCCTTGAACAACCACTGAATATCTCTCAGATCTCTTTTCTCTTCTACAAAATGAAGTATAACTAAAAAAGTGCCACAGACCCACCAGGCTGTGATTCAAAGTAGCCAAACTAGGGCAGGGCACAGTGGCTCAAACCTGTAATCTCAAAACTGTGGGAGGCCGAGGCAGGCTGATCACTTGAGGTCAGGAGATCGAGACCAGCCTGGTCAACATGGTGAAACCCAGTCTCTACTAAAAACACAAAAAAATTAGCTGGTTGTGGTGGTGCACACTTGTAATCCCAGCTACTTAGGATGCTGAGGTGGGAGAATCGCTTGAACCCAGGAGGCGGAGGTTGCTGTGAGCTGAGATCGTGCCACTGCACTCTAGCCTGGGCGACAGAGCAAGACTCCATATCAAAACAAAAACAGAGTAACCAAATTAATCTTCTGTCCCATGGCTATCTCGCAAAGTGGATCTCAACTACCTGTAGGAGGCTCCTTTGTTTTTTATTGTTTTTGAGGCAAAATGTTAGCATTTAGTAAATGTAGATGGTAGGTACATGTGTCATTTTCTTTTTGTTCTTCTAGTCTTTGTACCTTTCTATGAAGTTTCAAAATTTCACAACAAACCATGAATTTTCATTTATCTATACAATGGAATGCTATGTAGTGATGAAAAAGCATGAAGGTAAGAATGTGTGTAACAAAATTCCTATGATGGATCTATCTGTCTGTCTATCTATCTATCTATCTATCTATCTATCTATCTATCTATCTATCTATCTCACACGTATGTATAAATAAACACATATTTTTTTTTTACACAGCAATTTCGTTTTCTTTTTTTCTGAGACAGAATCTTGCTCTGTCACCCAGGCCCGAGTGCAGTGGCAAAATCTCGGCTCACTGCAACCTCTGCCTCCCAGGTTCAAGTGATTCTCCTTCCTCAGCCTCCTGAGTAGTTGGGGTTACAGGCACCCACCACCATGCCCGACTAACTTTTTAGTATTTTTAGTAGAGATGGGGTTTCATCATGTTGGTCAGGCTGTTCTCAAACTCCTGACCTCAAGTGATCCACCCACCTCGGCCTCCAAAAGTGCTGGGATTGTAGGTGTGAGCCACCATGCCCAGCCCATCTTTATTTTTAAGATATGTACTTTGAAACAGTGGCATTCTCAGGAAATTTTTTCTTTGCTTTTCATGTTTTTAATTTTGCAATTAAATATATTAATAATAATGACTCTCTTGGCTGGGTGTGGTGGCTCACGCCTATAATCCTAGCACTTTGGGAGGCTGAGGCAGGTGGATCACTTGAGGTCAGGAATTCATGACCAGCCTGGCCAATACCATCTCTACTAAAAATACAAAAAAAAAGAAAAAGAAAAAGAAAAAATTTAGCAGGGCTTCATGGCACACACCTGTGATCCTAGCTACTTGGAAGGCTGAAGTGGGAGGATCCCTTGAACCTGGGAGGAAGAGGTTGCAGTGAGGAGGCAGAGGAGGCAGAGTGCATGCCACTGCACTCCAGGGTGACAGAGACACGTCTCAATAAATAAATAAATAAATAAATAAATAAATAAAATAATGACTCTCATTATTCACTAACAGCCACCAATACAACCTTATTGTTTGTTCAGCACAATGCTCAGATCACAAACATGACCCCTGTCTGCTTCTTCCCCTGCCTCTATCACAGCCACTTACCCCCGAGGACTTGCCCACCCATCCACCCTCCGACTGTCTGATCTGCCTTCCAGGCCACACTTCCTGCTGCCCGTGACCCTCGCAGATGCTGTCCTGGGGATGCAGCCACCCCTCGACAGTGAATGCCACTGTGGTGCTGCCTATTCCTTTGCCATCTGACCCAAAGCATAAGATGACTCTTCCCTGGTGACTCGGGGCACATCCAAAACCAGGCGTGGTGTGAGGCCATCAGAAGGCAGAGATGCCCCAGGGAATAGCTCAAAACTACCGCACAGAGCCAGGCTCAGAGGTTGCAGCAGGGGTTTTTGTCTGACAGCAAGAATGGCTACATAAAATAAAAATACAGGGATCGTTGTACAAATATTATTAAGACTTTAAAGATGGCGAATGCAAAGTGTTAAGCCAAATGCAGGGCCCTTCTAAGTGCAGGGCCTTATGTGACTTTGTAGGTGGCACACCCATAAAGCTGGCCTTGTTTGGTGCTTTCCTGCCTCACTTCTCATCTGTGTTCATGTAGCCTTGGGCTGACACGCCCTACCCAGCAATGGAAAAATTCAGGCGTCTCCATAGCAGCTAACCATGGTCCTTAAGAGAGGTGGAAGAACTTCCCCTCATTCCTGTCTGAGCTCGGCTTCCTGAATCCTCATTCCCTTCTCCAATCAACCTTTTCCCAGGATGATCCACTGCTGGATCATCTATTTCCTTCAGAGAAAATTCTAGTCCCACCCATAGAGGGAGGTCTGGCTTTGCAGCCCCAATAAGTCGATCGCTTCATAGGGTGACAGCAATTTATTTCCCAAGTCCAGTCATTAATAATCCAAATCCAGTTATTCAGTCTTAAATGACACTACGTGGGAGGCAGCGAGAGCCCAGTTCAGGTGGGACTGTGACAAGTCCAGTTCATTTCTTTTCAGTCACTTCTCATTAAAGATTTAAAAATGCTGGGACCCAGCCTTGCCCGGGATTACCATGGGACATCTGTTGTTTTTGCATGGCTAGCCTCCAGATGACACCATCCCATTTTCCCTGGAAACTATTTTCTTCCACCTTTTTTTTTTTTTTTTTTTTCGAGACGGAGTTTCGCTCTTGTTGCCCAGGCTGGAGTGCAATGGCGCGATCTAGGCTCACCGCAACCTCCGCCTCCCGGCTTCAAGTGATTCTCCTGCCTCAGCTTCCCAAGTAGCTGGGATTATAGGCATGTGCCACCACACCTGGCTAATTCTGTATTTTTAGTAGAGAAAGGGTTTCCCCATGTTGGTCAGGCTGGTCTCGAACTCCTGACCTCAGGTGATCAACCCACCTTGACCTCCCAAAGTGCTGGGATTATAGGCATGATCCACCACGCCTGGCCCACTTTATTCCACTCTTGATCCACAAGATTGGGTGGGATTGACTCCACCTTCGGGGTGGACATGTGACCCGGGCTTAAGCTGTCCATCGTGTTCTACCCTCTGGCTATAGTACTGGTTCAGGGGTGGGCATGTGACCTGGGCTTAAGCTGTCCATTGTGTTCTACCCTCTGGCTATAGTATTGGTTCAGGGGTGGGCATGTGGCAATTTCAGTCTCCAGCGAGTGTTGGATCTAGGACTTTGGTTGGAACTGGGAGCTGTGAGGATGTGATCCTGGGGCTGCTGTAAAATGATGGGGCCCCATGAGGAGAAGCCTGACTGTGAATGGAGCCAAGTCAGAGAGAAAAATGAGAGAGAGAGACAGAGAGTGAGGCTGAAGTCACTGAGAGTCCCTGGGTCCAGCTGAGCTTGATGTCAGCTGCACTTTCCAGGTTTCTCTGGTACAGGAACCAGTGAATTCTCTTTTCAGCTTAAGCCGATTTGAGTTGGGTTTTGTCACTGGAAATCAAGAGTCCTGATCATAAGATTTCCCCTTTTGCAGTCAAGGATAACGCCTGTTCTCTTTACACACAGTGCTGGGGAAATCAACTGGGATGATTTATGTGCAAGTTTTCTGCAAGTTGGAAAGTGCTGTTGGAATGGAATGACCTAGGATGCAGAGTTAGCTAACAGCAGGGACAGGGCTCAAGCTTGGTTCTTTGGTACTGAAAGCCCAGTTCTCTTTCTCTGCTAATGAGCTGCCTCCTACTCTAAGAAAATCAGTGAGCAGGGCAGAAGGTGGTCAGGACAGGTGGTGGACAGGGCAGGTGGTGAACAGGATGAGGGTGAAGAGGGAAGGCAGTAGACAGGACAGGTGGTGGACAGAACAAGTGATGGATGGGGCAGGTCAGGTGGTGGATGGAACCAGTGGTGAACAGGACAGGTGGTAGACAGCACAGGTGGTGGTCAGGACAGATGATGGCCAGGGCCTATGCTATCCTGGTTCTCATGTGTCTGCCGTCTGGAGGATACCTGGTTTCAGGGAAAGGAGAGTGCGGGTCCTGGAGGACATGCCTGCAGAGCTCACCTGGCCTCTCCCTCTGTCTTTCCCAAGCCTCTCTTTGTGTGCCACGCTGCCATCCCAAGGGCTAGGAGCCTGGTGTTTTGGGTGTAGTTGAGTGCTTTTCAGCTTCTGTCTTTGGAGATGTTCATGGAAGGGATCCAGCTTTGTTTCTATGTGTTGGACTCTGCCATGCTTGGACAGGGGTCTTTGCACTGGGCACTTCTCAGAAGTGCACCAGGAGTCTCTTCCTTTCTTGGACATGGGCTTGAAGGGATCCCTGTGTTGGGGGCTCAGAGCCCTCTGACCTTCAGAGGTGAGACCCCATCCTGTGACTTTGGGCTTTATAGCCCCTCAGATCAGTCAATCAGCCAGGAACCAGAAGTTGGCAGCCTTTAGATCAGCAAGCATTTGACCTGGTCCCCAAGGGCCCAGCTTCCCACCATATGAGACTAGAAGTCTTTGACCTTCATGGGCACCAAGGTCCATGTGGCACATTGGGCTGCAGTCAGATGTGGCCTTAGCCATCTCTCTCTGTGCCATCCCTCTGATCCACCCAGCCTGCTGGACTCAGCTCCTTGGGGAATGAAGAGTGGGTTTTGTTCCTGGGGACTGGCATGAGGTGCCCAGTAAATGTTTGGTGAATTGATCCTCAGGATTCTCAGGCAGAAATATCAGATTTCAAGGGGAGCACGTGGACATGGGTGGTGGTGGGATATAAGGAAATGACCCCAATCACCTTTCTACTCTTTCATGGTTCTTGCCCCTGAAACCCAAGTCCATAAGGCTCTAACACAGGCCTTGAGTGAGATGCAGGAAGAAGTATGAAATGACAACTTCTGGCGATGACTGACAGAGGTTTCTGAAGATGGAACCTCCCTTCCTTTTCCCTCATCATAACCAGGTCAAGTCCAGGGAATTCTCAAGCTCAAAGGCAAGGGGTTCTTAAAGGATTGCAGGAAATACAGACCTGGAGAGAACAGAATGACTGCCCAGCCCAAGGCAGTTAAATATATACAGCTGAGGGAGGCAGAGATGGGGTCGGGGGGAGGACCTAAGGGTAGAAGGGGCTGGTGGGGTTGTAGATTGAGGCTGTCCCTATAGTGTAGCCAGCTACCAAATCATGTCAGCCTGATAGAATTAAACATTTGAATCCTCCAAGTTCCATTTTTCCCCCTGGATTTCATGCTTAGCAAACAATCTCCTGATTATAATGTGGCTTGGCATCTAGGGCAATACATGTCTTGTGAGTCTGATTAACATCAGCCTGACTGGAGAGATGCAGCCACTCTTGGGTGAGTGAGCAAAACCAGCTCTACATAGTTGAAGGCCACACAATGGACTGCGGTCAATGCCCTAAAGTAGTGACCGTCTGTGACCCTCTTGGTGAAGCCCCTTGTCCTCTCCTGACTCTATCCCTCTGCCTGTCTACCTTGCTTGGATTCGACTATAGGCAAATTTCTTAATGTCTCGGTGCCTCAGTTTACTCATCTGTAAAATGAGATTAAAATAGGATTGTTGTAGGGTTAAGTGAGTTAAGAGATGCTAAGTGCTTAGAATATTACTTGGCATGCAAGTGCTGTCTAAGGATCTGCTGTAATGATTCCGGCTTCCACAATGCTGGCTGTGACCTTGAGGAAGTCATTTTTTTTCTTTCTTTCTTTTGTTTTTTTTTTGAGACAGAGTCTTGCTGTGTCACCCAGGCTGGAGTGCAGTGTCGAAATCTCAGCTCACTGCAACCTCCGCCTCCTGGGTTCAAGCAATTCTCCTGCCTCAGCCTCCTGAGTAGCTGGGATTACAGGCATGTGCCACCACACCTGGCTAATTTTTGTATTTTTAGTAGAGACAGGGTTTCAACATGTTGGCCAGGTTGGTCTCAAACTACTGACCTCGTGGTCTGCCCGTCTCAGCCTCCCAAAGTGCTGGGATTGCAGGTGTGAGCCACTATGCCTGGCCATCTGGCCTTTGTTTCCCCGTCCTATATGGAATTAACAGTAACATCTGGAAAAAAGCATATGTTAAGTACAAAATATCTTGGCATATATTAAAGTGTTTTGTAAATGGTAAAATGCTGCACAAATAAACCATATGCTTATTTGGATAATGTATTGGGAACAATTATTAGTCTTACTGGGTCCCTGTAGATTATAGTGCAGAGATGATTTTTAATATTTCTCACCTGATGACTGAATGAAACCCGAGGTGGGACCCAGCTTCTCTGGAAGAGAAGAAGGAAGGAGGATCTGGGTAAAGGCAAGGGGGAGGTGAGGAGGGAGATTCCAGGGGCTGAAAGGGAGCATCTGCCTCATGTGGACTGGGTACCAGGCTTTATTCTCTTCCAAAGCATACACTGCTTCTTAACATGAGCTTGGGGAAGGTGTTACCAGTTCCTGACTCTCTCCTACGGCTATTGTTCTAATAAACGACAGTTCCGATTTTTAATAAACAGAGTTGCTGGGAGATGGTATGAATGCAAAAATCAAACAGGAGAGGGAGGAAGAAGAGGAGGAGAAATGTTTGCTTTGTCTTTTTTTTGAGACAGAGTCTTGCTTTGTTGCCCAGGCTGGAGTGCAGTCACGCAACCTCGGCTCACTGCAACCTCACTGCAACCTCATCCTCCTGGGTTCAAGAGATTCTCCTGCCTCAGCCTTCCAAGTAGCTGGGGTTATAGGCTCCCGCCACCATGCCCAGGTAATTTTTGTATTTTTACTAGAGACAGAGTTTCCCCATGCTGGCCAGGCTGATCTGGAACTCCTGACCTCAGGTGATCTGCCTGCCTTGGCCTCCCAAAGTGCCGGGATTACACGCCTGAGCCACTGCGCCCAGCCTGCTTTGCCTTTAAAAGGCTCATAACAAAAGATAAGGGGAGACAGAGAACAAAAACGGATGGTCACTGGCCCTGCCCGCAGCTCATGAGAGGAAGGGTGCATATGTGTGCATGTGTGTGTGTGCCTGTGTGTGTGTGTGTGTGTGTGTGTGTGTGTGTGTGTGGTGGCAGCCAGGGGCAGAAGGCTAGCAAGCAAGAGAAAATTTGAACTTAAACACAGCTTGGTTTAAGATACCTACAAGCATGTGCGTTTGCAGAAGCACAAATGATTAAAGAACATCCTCATGTTGATGGGTAGAAACTGTCTGCTAATAAGCAAATGAGAAGGTGCTAATAAGCAAATGACAAGGGAGGGAGTTGACTTTGGCATCAAGGTCAGGAACCATGTGCTAGGGAAATTCTTGAGCCCTGCATGTCTCAAGTTATTTTCACTGTACCACTCAAGGCCTTGCTCCCTTTAGGAGCAGGGTGAGGGCTGGTGTCATCAGTTAGGGGTTAAGATTTTCCAGATCTGTTTGCTTGGAGCTGTCTCTCTTGGCCCCAGAAAAACCTCCTCTGGTTAAGGGATGGGAGGATGTCCAGGGCCACTCCCAGCTGGGAACTGCATTGCCTGAGTGAGTTAACAAGGAGCTGTGATCTCCATTCCCACTCGCAGTCTCTAGAGACTGTTTCTCTTGCCTGAGAAGAGGAGGAAGGAAGCAAGAAGCGTTATTGGGATAAGTTTAGATCCACTTCAAATGCCCAGTTCAGCAATTCTCCAGCCTGGTGCTCACCTCTGGCTGTTTACTTCTACCCAGCCAGGCGGAGTTTCCTGCCCTGAAACTGAAGGAAGTCCCTCCCCAGAACAGCTTATGAGAGGAAACATTAGGGCAGCAACAGGAGTGAGTCTCAGACATTTTCTCACAAAAGGCCCCAGGGACCACAAATTAAAGGGAAGGATGCTTAGGAGAGGAAAGCCTAAAGAGTTTGGAAAACGACTTTGAGGCATTAAACTGAGTCACCATCATTTCCTGCTGAGGTTGTCCTAAGAGAACTAGCAGGCACCACTCCCCACACCAGCTGCCTGCTCTGGGATCTGGGCAGGACCGATCTATTAGCCAAAGGAGTCCCAGACGGTCCCAGATTGCCAGTGATGTAATATACACTTCATTTGTTTATCTGTAAGCCTTCAGAGCAAGCAAGAGAGGAAAACAAGCCAGTGGAGATATTATACAGGGAGCAGCTAGCTTTTCTTGGCTTTCTTGTTTGTTCCTGAGCTGACAATAGAAATCTTTCGAGAACAGGAGCTAGTGCACTTTGAAAACAAAATGTCTTCACTTACAGGGCATGGATTTTTCTGTGGATTTGGATTTTTTGAGGACAAATTTGCATACCATTATCATTGTTTCATTGAAAAAAAAATAAAAGAAGCACCTGTGGGATAGAGAATGGGAGAGGAACACAGAATGGCGAGTATGGTCTTTCGTTGTTTTATTTGTCTTTCCCTTGTACAATTTTCTGGCAGGGAAGGACAACGCTGTTGTATCCAGACCTTTCCCTAGGATTAATGGGTGACAGTCCCATGGGGAGGGAGCTAGTTCGTTTGTGGAACTCTGTATCTCCTGGATGTTAACTTTATTTTTCATTTTTTAATTTTCATTTTTTTTTTTTTTTGTGGGAGGGGACAGAGTCTCGCTCTGTCGCCCAGGCTGGAGTGCAATGGTGTGATCTCGGCTCACTGCAACCTCCGCTTCCTGGGTTCAAGCAATTCTCCTGCCTCAGTCTCCTGAGTGACTGGGATTACAGGTGTGCACCACCACGCCTGACTAATTTTTGTATTTTTAGTAGAGACAGGGTTTCACCATGTTGGCCAAGCTGGTCTCGAATTCCTGACCTCATGATCCACCCACCTCAGCATCCCAAAGTGCTGGGATTACAGGTGTGAGCCACCATACCAAGCCTGGATGCTAACTTCAATCAGAAGCTATAAATAGGAGAGGACATTTCAAATTGAGTCAGACATGACCTTTGCTTCCTGGGTCATTCTCCTGCAGGTACCCGTATCTATCTTAGGACACTTCTGGGATTATATAGAAGTATAGCCATTTGTGTGCATGCCTTCTAGGCCATAAGCTTAGTGAAGATGGGAATCATATGCATCTATGTTCTCGATAATGACCAGCCTAGTTCTTTACGCTTTGGAAATGTCCAATGCATGTTTGCTAAATGAATCGATGAGGCACGCGGACTTTTGAGGGACACAGAAATTATGAGATGGGTAGTAGAAGGAAGTGAAGAACAAGTGCAAGAGATGGGGGAGAGTGGCAGATATTACCTGCTTGCCTTTTCCTTTCACCCAGAAGAGGTGTTAGAGCGGTCGGAGGAAATGGAAATACTTTGGAAGACAGAGACCTGATAATCCCTTTTCACCCAACGAGAACCAAGCCCTGGATGAATGGATGAGCAGCTCGCGTTTTTCTGCCTCCTGCCCCCGGTCTTTCTGAGACTGACTTTGTCCTAGGAACTGTTTGTCCCTCTGGAAGTTAGACTGGTATGTGAGTGTTCCTTAGAGCCCTGGTGATGGGGAATTAGGAAGTAAGTGCTTGAACTGAAGCCCTTTTGTCCTAATTCACTGCTATCTGGGGCAAAAGCTTGCCCTCTCTGTGAAAATGAAATGAAAATCTTTTCATTTTCCCAGAACTCAAGGTCAGACCCTGGCACAGTAGGGCCCCTACCCCGTACCATTGCCCTGGATGGCTCTCGAAGCTGGTGGCAAGAGAGAACTGAGAGGTCTCTGAGGAAAAGAGCAACCAGGTTGCTCATTTGTTTTAAATTATTTAGTCACATCAAATATTCAGATTTGTGGCAACAACTCTATTTAAAAACTCCGGGCACATGATGGATGAGCTCAATGTTTTCAGTCAGTTCCCAGTTTCCAGCCCACCCTCCGGGAATCTTCTAAGAGTTACCTGGGCTTGCCCGGGTTAGCCTCCAACTGCCGGGACCAGCTAAAGTGCAAGAGCTACACAATGCCTGTGATGATATTTGGCATACGTTTTTCATATAAATGAATTTCATCATGTCCCATACATTGCCTTCAAGAGAAAAAAGATATTCAACTTAGGAAGTCAGAACTGGGATGTTTGCATAGAAGTCACGCTTTTTGTATAGGCGGGTTGTGTGAGTTTGTTTCCATGGACTTCGGACTTCTGCCTGTGAAATATGTGGTGTGTGTGTTTCTGAGGTTCTCTGTGTATGAAGCTGCTGCTCTTCTCACAAAGCTCATCATTTTAGGTGAGACTGAATGTGACACCCATTGAAGCCGCTTTGGAGCCCAAGATGCATGCCCTAATACTTTTTTTTCTTTTCTTTCTTTCTTTTTTTTTTTAAATTGAAGACAGAGTCTCACTCTGTCACCAGGCTGGAGTGCGGTGGTGTGATCTTGGTTCACTGCAACTTCTGCTTCCCGGGTTTAAGCGATTATCCTGCCTTAGCCTCCCGAGTAGCTAGGACTACAGGTGCGTGCCACCACACCCGCTAATTTTTGTATTTTTAGTAGAAACGGGGTTTCACCATGTTGGCCAGGATGGTCTCGATCTCCTGACCTCATGATTCTCCCTCCTCGGCCTCCCAAAGTGCTGGGAGCCACCGTGCCCAGCTAGTACAACCACTTTTACTGAATGCTTCCTATATTCCAGATATTTTATATATATGCCTTACATTATATTATCTAACATCCTTGCTCAAAAATAATAAGGCAGGTATTATCATTCCTATTTTATAGCTAAGAAAAGTAAGACTCACAGATGTTGCTCAAAGTCACATCAAGGTTTGGCTTATTCCAAGCCTGGAGTTTCGTTTCATCATACAACAATGTCTCCCCTCTGGCAAGTTTCTAGGACTACCCTACCTAACATCTGCTGCACTGTCACAATGCAAGATGATACTTCTTCCTCTATAATGATAATCTCTGGGGGAGGGTGTGTGGCAAGTGGAATGTGGGAGGGGGGCTCTTGGGAAGCTGACAAGGCTCTATTTGTTTCTCTTGATAGTGGTTACACAGGTATGTTCACTCTGTGATGATTCACCAAGGTAGACACATAAGATTCAGAATTGCTTGGTGTTTGTCATTTTTCTTTTCTTTTTTTTGTTTTTGTTTTTGTTTTTTGAGATGGAGTCTTGCTCTGTCGCTGAAGCTGGAGTGCAGTGGCATGATCTTGGCTCACTGCAGTCTCCACCTCCTGGGTTCAAGTGATTCTCCTGTCTCAGCCTCCCTAGTAGCTGAGATTACAGGAGTGTGTTACCACACCTGGCTGATTTTTGTATTTATAGTAGAGACAAAGTTTCACCATGTTGGCCAGGCTGGTCTTGAACTCCTGACCTCAGGTGATCTGCCTGACTCAGCTTCCCAAAGTGATGTTTGTTATGTGTCAATAACAAGTCTATTTAAAAAATCATTTCTCTATACTGGGTATGGTGGCTCATACCCATAATACCAGCACTTTGGGAGGCTGAGTGAGTGGATTTCTTGAGGCCAGGAATTCAAGACCAGCCTGACCAACATCATGAAACTCTGTCTCTACAAAACAACAACAACCAAAAAATTAGCCAGGCATGGTGGCACATGCCTGCAGTTCCAGCTACTGAGGAGGCTGAGGTGGGAGGATCACTTGAGCCTGGGAGGCAGAGGTTGCAGTGAGCTGAGATCACACCACTGCGTTCCAGCCTGGGAGACAGAGTGAGACCCCACTTCAAAAAAAAATTTATCCTAGCAATTAATGTTGGAGGGGAGCCCTGCTTCTCATGGACAATAGACACTGATTAATCAGTGGGAACTCCTTGGACTCTACTACATACTAATTTTTAAAATAATACAAATAAGTTGATGCCCTGCCCCTTTACAAAAAGCGTTTTAAGTGGATCACAATAAAACATCATGCACAATCATAAAGTGGTATTAGGAGGAGGTTGTCAGCACTATATAGGAAGGAAAACTTTCCTTACATACATATGTCACTCTGCTGGGCACCACAGAAGGCTTAAGGCTGGCTTCCACTCTCAGGGTGCTCACACAGCCAAGCTGATGACACTGAGCCGTTACTAGTAGTAAATAGACACTTGCCTCTAAATATATTGGAACTTGTTGGAATGGGTTCCCACTCTCAATTTGGTGATCAATAAACTCAAAGGAAGTAAAAGTTTTCATGGACTACATCCTACATCTCATGTGTGGGTAATTGAAATGGAAAATACCACATCTGATCAATATTTTGAATAATCTGAGCTCCCAATCTTAAAGCTTTCAAAATGAATATTTATACGTCTATAGGATGGTATAAACTTGGAGAGACTCACTTATCTAGTTGCCAGGACAATTTTGTAATAGATTTGTAATTATGTTCCTCTGCTTGCATAAACATTTTTTTTTTTTTTTGAGACAAAGTCTTGCTTTGTTGCCCAGGCTAGAGTGGAGTACAGGGGCATGATTTTGGCTCACTGCAGCCTCTGCCTCCCAGGCTCAAGCAATTCTCCTGCCTTAGCCTCCTGAGTAGCTGGGATCAGATGTGCATACCACCATGCCAAGCTAATTTTTGTATTCTTAGGAGAGATGGGTTTCACCATGTTGGCCAGGCTGGTCTCGAACCCTTGACCTCAAGTGATCCAAAGTGAGCCTCAACCTCCCAAAGTGCTGAGATTACAGGTGTGAGCCACCATGCCTGGCCTCGCATGCACTTTTTACTGGGCTAACTCTACAACATCAAATAGCACAGAACTTCTAGTTTACTTCAGACTGTGATGGCTTTAAAATTTCTAGACTGGGGTAGTGGTTATACATTTTTTCTCCTTCCCTGTATCCTAGTAATTCAGAGACCTGGAGGGAGAATATACATAGACTGTCAGATCTACAGACCTGCTTCCTTCAGTAGCTGATTTTCTTTCATTTGTGTCAGAAACAGGCAGCATGGCACAGAGTCATGCACCTAAAACTTTATTGTGCATATTTATTCCTAGAGATCTTGTTAAAATGCAGATTCAGATTTAGCCCCTCTAGGGTCAGGACTGAGATTCTGCTTTCTATTTTAATAAGTTCCCAGGTAATGCCAATGCTGCTGGTCCATGGACTGAACACTTTGATGAGAAGTTTAGTAAGGATATAGAAGAAAGAATACTACATATGGAGTAGTAATTTCTGGCTTTTAGTATCAGCCCTGCCATTTACCAGCTTGCTTTCTTGGACAAGTCATTTTGCCTCTCTGGGTTTTAGTTTCCTCAAATAAAAGCTGTGTGATAGAGGAGGAGGTGGGGTTAGGTTATTTCAAAGCTTGCATTAATAGACTCTTCAAAGTGATGTTTTGATTAAAAAACTCCACCTACAGGATCACATACAGCCTTCCAAGGGACTAACAGGTGAACTGGCATTATCAAAGCAGAAATTATAAGGGCTGGAGTAGGAGGGCATGGGAAAGTCAGAGAAAGGGAAGGTGAGCCATAACTTATCATGGCAAATATAAGGCTTTGATTCTTTCAGAGTGATGGATTTTGAATTAAAACTGTTATCCTGAGAGAGGCTATTATTTTCCCCTCCAACCGTCTTAGGGGGAGACCTGCTTTACTGAAAACTGAGTTGCATAAGAAACTTGAATGAAGGAAGCAATGGATGTGTTAGTGCTTTTAAATAAGCAAATGCTTACAGGGGTTGTGAGTGAGTCATGGCTGGAGGGAAGCTTTCTGGAGCCATGAGGGAGTCTGGTTTGAAAACAGCAGTTCATCTCTGCTGCAGACCGTTTCTCTAATTTCAGACAAATTGGCCAGAAATTCAGGTGTTTGGCCACTGCTAGCAGACGTAACAGGGACAAATGCAGTCTCCTACAAGGGTTAGGACAGCAAAGGTGCCAGGGGGCATACAGGGGCATAAATAGGCAAGGAGAAGGAGGGGTGAAAAAGGAACACAGATGATTTAAGTGAATGAATGAAGCTTCTGACCATCTGAGCCTCTGGAGGCAGCCCTTCCCCAAGAGCTCACCCATCTCTATTTTGAGCAGGAAACAGGATCAGACAGAAAGGGCTCCCCAGACTCATAGATACAAGCTAGTTTCTCATTAAGTCCCAAAGCAAAGTCAGGGGAGTGGAGAAAACTGGTGCTGGCGCCTGTTCCAACGGTTAGGTTGGGAAATACAGGAGATATTTACCTTATGTAGGACGTGCTCGTTGAAGTCAGGGCCAGCTCCTCCCTGGTAGGAATCGGGTCTCTGCAGGTCCATGCCCGACTTGGAGCTCGCCACTCCGACTCTCCCTGCGCTCTGCGTCAGTGCTTCCAGGAGCTCGGTCCGAGTTCCGCTGGGTGCGGCAGGCTCGGGTCTGAGCCCTGCGGGCCGGGCCGCATCCGTTTTCAGCACTGGACAGTTCCCCGCAGCGGCCGCGGCGCGGTACCAGGCGGGCAGACGGCCACGCTCTTCCAGGACGGAGTGTTTCAGCACCAGGAACAGCGACTCCGCCGTTGTGCGCCTGGGACCAGAGTTCTGAGATCCTGTCAGCTCCAATCCCTGCCTCTTAGGACTCCAGGATGCTGGCAGGGACGCAAGATTTGGGTCCGGCTGGTGATCCCTGCGTATTTCATTCAGCTACCGGACTCCGGAGGCTCAGCGACCCGGCTGCGTTCTCAGGGCATTGCAGTCCCGGGAGCTCACCGTTCCTGATTCCGAGAGAACGGGCATCTCCGTCACCACGCAGCTTAGCGCAGCGCAGCTCTCCTCACACGTTTGCAGGGGCGAAGTCCTGCGGCGCTGGCGGCGCTTCTGTTTTTGTCCCTGGACGATTCTCTCCAGGATGTATGAGATAAATAGAGATTCTAAGCCTGAGGTCGACAGACGATGGGTCTTAGGTGTCCCCAAAGTCCCTGAAATATGCTAAATTCTGCTTACCTGCATTTTCCTAGGGAGAAGGTCCAGGGCTTTAATCACATTCTCTCCAGTATACTTGACCCCAAGAAGTTAAGAACAATGGGCCCAGGAGAGGCAGATGGTGGTTTGGTTAGAAGCACAGGCTCCAGGATTCAAATCTTGACTCTGAAAATTATTAGTTGTGTAACCTCGGGCAAATTAATCTCTCCTAAGTGTCCACAAAATGGAGATAATATTATAATAGTACCTGCCTCATGGTTTTGTTCTGAGGATTTAATGAGTTAATTCATGTAAAAAGCCTAGAACAGTGCCCGGCATGTACTAAGAACTCAATAAATGTGAGCTACTACGCTCTCCGCAAAGGGGATGAAGAGCTCTGGCTACTTCCCCTAAACATTAGGGGAGTCCTGCTGCTGTGATCATTGATTGGCAAAATTGCATCATCACCTGTAATATGAGAGCGTGAGGCTGACCACCATGGGAACTGGAGGCTGAGACTGTGGCCCCTGGGATTATTATCAGATTACTAAGGACAAGTCCTAGTACCACCCACCGGCCCTTGGAGTCAGTATCAACATGAAAGGAAAGAGCCAGGCTTAGGGTTAAAAGAGTACATTTTACTCCTGGGTTTCACTCCTTTTTGGCTGAGTTGCGTGAGCCAGATCACTCGTGTTCCCTGGGATTACTTACGTTTTCTCATTTGCAAAATAGGTAGAGTAATCTGTGCCCATTTTATTGGGTTTGGGGGAAGAGTGAGACAATGCATATGAAAAGTCTTTATTTTCTTTTAAATTGTAAAGCAAATTTCATTTATAAAGCTTTATTATTGCTGGAATCACTATACTGTAAATAGTCAATGATTAAATGATTAAATGAACAAAGCTAGGGAAACAATGTGCTTGTTTTATGAGATTCTCACTGGACTGATTTTTTTTTCAGCCTGTGACAAATACATACCATCCGATGGTTGGAATTCTTAATGTGAGGTGAATAAATGGATGAATGTATGTTAGGGGAACTTTGCAACATTTATAACGTTACACAAAGTTTTGCTTCTGTGCCTTTTTCTGGGGGAGGAGAAATCTCCAGAAGAAGAAATGAATCCCATAGATTTTATTAAGTTCTCAAAGTTGTTTACACTCAAAAAAAGTACAGAATGAATAGCTTAGACTTGGTCATCTTAACTTTCTCCTGAGCTTCCTCAACAACCCTGACTACTATAGATAAGAAGATTCTAGAGGCTTTGTCTGGAACCTCACATTCCTTGGAAGGTTCACTTCTCAGGGTCTTGTTTGGAGTTCTGAAGGTTCAGAAACATTATTCTGTTTGTTCAGGTTTATAGAGCAAATAGCGGAGGATCTGAACCAATCCAGAATTGATGACGGAAGACTTTCATGAGAAATGATGTTTAAGCTGAGATCTGAAGGAAAAGTGGGCATTAGTCGAAGAGGGTGGTGGTGGTGGGGTGGTTCCAGGCAAAGCAATCAGTATATGCAAAGGTTTTAAGGTGTGAAGAGCTGAGAAAAGACCAGTGTGGCTGGAGTCCTGAGAAAGACAGGAGAAGGATAATGGGAGACCAATCTAGAGATAGATAAGGACCAGATCATATGGATCTTGTTAAGGCTTTTGAACTTCATTCTAAGATCAATGTGAAACCATTGAAGGACTTCAAGTAGGGAAATGGCATGGCTAGATTGGGTTTTAAAGACACTACTTTGGCTACTGTATAGAGAATGAGTTAAGTCAGGAATGAATGTGCTCTTTTATTGATTTATAAAATCGATTTTTATATTATGGGCATTAATCCTTTATGTCATAAATATTGCATTATTTTCCATAGATTTCTTTTCTTTTTTTTCTTGCTTTTTTTGAGACGTGGTCTCACTCTATCACCCGGGCTAGAGTGCAGTGGCTCAATTAAAGCTCACTGCAGTCTCAACCTCCCAGGCTCAAGCAATCCTCCTGCCTGAACCCTCTGACTAGCTGGGACAACAGGTGTGTGCCACCATGCCTGGCTAATTTTTGTATCTTTTTAGAGACAGGGTTTTGCCACATTGCCCAGGCTTGAACTCCTGGGCTTAAACAATCTGCCTGCCTCAGCCTCCCAAATTGGTGGGATTACAGGCATGAGCCACTGCACCTGGCTGTAGATTACTTTTCAATGATTAACTTTGTTTATGCTTTTATTATACTGTATTAAAGTTTTTAATCTTTAAGTTTGGGCTGAGTATGAGCAGGCATTAGCTAGGCAGAAGAGATCATCAGAAGGCATATTGTTGTGTGTGAACCCCAAATATCTGAGACAGCGCTCAGTCAATTTAGGAAGTTTATTTTGCCAAAGTTAGGGACACACACCATGACACAGCCTCAGGAGGTCCTGAGGGCATGCTCAAAGTGGTTTGGGGGCAGCTTGGTTTTATATATTTTAGGGAGACATGAGACATCAATCAATATATGTAAGATGTACACTGGTTTGGTCCAGAAAGGCAGGGCAACTCGAGGTGGGGAGGGGGCTTTTTGGTCAAAGGTAGATAAGAGAAAAATGTTTGCATTCTTTTGAGTTTCTGGTTAGTCTTTCCAAATGAAGCAATCAGATATGTATCTATCTCCGTGAGCAGAGGGATGACTTTGAATAGAATGGGAGGCAGGTTTGCCCTAAGCAGTTCCCAGCCTGACTTTTCCCTTTAGCTGAGTGGTTTTGGGGTCCCAAGATTCATTTTTCCTTTCACATGAGCAAACAATAAAAGTGAAGGAAAGTAGATATTCTTTAGAGAATGTGTCCGTTATGTAACAATACTACTAATTTAGAATTACATATGTTGTGTGTTCTTATTCTTTTAAATTTGTTAAGATGTGTTTTGAGGTATTATCTTGGTGAGCATTCTAGGTGAGGTTGAGAAGAATGTGTATTTGTTATTATGGGGTAGAGTATTCTATAAATGCCAATCAGATCGAGTTGATTGATAGTGTTCTTCAAATCAACTATATCCTTTATGTATTGTATTCCTGCTAGATCTATCAGTTACTGACAGAGGGTTTTGAATTCTCCATCTCTACAGTGGATTTGTCTTTTTCTCTTTTTATTTCTATTTGTTTTTGCCTAATGTATTTTGACACTGTGTTATCAGGTGCATGTACATTTCTTGGAGAACTAATTCCCTTTGTCATTAGGTAGCATTCCTGTTTATTCCTAACAGTTTTCCCTGTTCTAAGTCTTCTTTGTCTGGAATTAACATCGCTACTCCAGTTTTCTTTTGATCAGTGCATTGTATAACTTCTTCCATCCCTTTATTTTTAAACTTTGGAGTCTTTATATTTAAAGTATATTTCTGGTAGGCAGCATATAATTGGATCTTCTTCTTTTATCCCCTCTGACAATCTCTGTCCTTTAATTAGTGTATTAAGCCATTCATATTTAAAATGATTGTTACTATATTTGGATTAATATTGACCATGTTTGTAACTGCTTTTTATTCATTTACAGATGCTACTGCTTCTGCACTCTGAGCAATTTATATGATTTTTAAAAATTCTATCTTCTCTCAGAATATCAGTAAAAAATTCTTCTTAAAAAATTTTAGGCTAGGCACAGTAGCTCACACCTGTAATCCTAGCACTTTGGGAGGCCAAGGTGGGTAGATCACCTGAGGTCAGGAGTTTGAGACCAGCCTGGCCAACATAGTGAAACCCTGTCTCTACTTAAAAAAAAAAAAAAAAAAATTAGCTGGGTGTGGTGGTGCATGCCTATAATCCCAGCTACTCAGGAGGCTGAGGCAGGAGAATCACTTGAACCCGGGAGGCAGAGGTTTCAGTGAGCCAAGATTGCTTCATTGCACTCCAGCCTGGGCAACAAGAGTGAAACTTCATCTGAAAAAAAAATTTAAGCAGTTCTCTTTAGAGTTTACAGGATATTCTCAAAACTAAACTAAATCTACCTTCAAATAACACTATTTCTGCTTCATGTGTAGTGCAGGTGCCTTAAAAACAGTATTCCTGAGTCCTCCCTTCCAGCCTTCTGACATTGCTATCATTTATGTCATTTACCCACATGCTATAATCATTAAATACTGACTACTATTGTTACTTTAAACAGTTATCTTTTAGATCAATTAAGAATAGGAAAAATAAGATTTTTATTTGACCTTCATTTATACCTTCTCTGACACCCTTCTTTGCTTCATATAGATCCAAGTTTCTGATATGTGTTACTGTCCTGCTTGAAAAAAATTTTTTTAACGTTTCTTGCAAGGGAAGTCAGCTGATGACAAATTCCTCAGTTGTTTGTCTTATAGTATCTATTTCTTCTTCATTTTTTTTTAAGAGATGGGATCTTGCTATGTTGTCCAGGCTGGAGTGAAGTGGCTATTCACAGGTAGGATTATAGTACGCTGAAACCCCCAATTCCTGAGCTCATGTGATCCTTCTGCCTCAGCTTCTCAAGTAGCTGGGACTACTAGTGCATAGTACCATACCTGGATAATGTTTTAATTTTTTCATAGACATGAGCTCTTGCTACGTTGCCTAAGCTCGTCTCAAACTTCTGGCTTCAAAGGATCCTCCTACCTCAGCTTCCCAAAGGGCTAACACTACAGGCACACACTACCATGCCCAGTGCTTCTTCATTTTTGAAGGATAATTTCCCTGGATATAGAATCCTAGGTTGATGGTTTTTCCCACTAACACTTTAAATATTTTGTACTACTGTGTTTTTGCTTGCATACTTTCTTTTTTAAATTTTTTTTTCTAATTTAAAATTTTTATGGATACATACTAGCTGCACGTATTCATGGGGTACATGCTATATTTTTATGTAAGTGTACAATGTGAATGAGCAAATCAGGGTAGCTGGGCTATCCATCACCTTAAACATTTATGATTTCTTTGTGTTAGGAACATTCCAATTTCACTCCTGTAGTTATTTTGAAATATAAATTCAATTATTGTTAACTATAGTCATCCTGTTTTGCTACCAATGCTTGCATACTTTCTGAGGAGAAGTTTACTATAATTTTTTTTAAATTTGAGACGGAGTTTCGTTCTTGTTTCCCAGGATGGAGTGCAATGGTGCAATCTCGGCTCACTGAAACCTTGTCTCCCAGGTTCAAGTGATTCTCCTCCTCAGCCTCCTGAGTAGCTGGGATTACAGGCATGTGCCACCACACCTGGCTAACTTTGTATTTTCAGTAGGGATGGGATTTCTCCATGTTGGTCAGGCTGGTCTCGAACGCCCGACCTCAGGTGATCCGCCCGCCTTGGCTTCTCAAAGTGCTGGGATTACAGGCGTGAGCCACCGCGCCCAGCAGTTTACTATAATTTTCATTCTAGCCCCTCTACAGGAAGACTGCTTTTTCCTCCTTAGGGTTCTTTCAAGATTTTTCTCTGTCTTTGATTTTCCTAGTCATCACCATGAGAACCTGGTGGGGTTCCTGGAGATAAAGTCCACGAAAATGTGGGTACCCACCTAAGACCGACCCCCAGGAATTTCTCACTTTCAAATTAGTCCACACTCAGCCTCCAACAGTTCCTCAAAATTACCGTATAAGTGTTCTTACCAGCTCATGGTTCCAGTGGCTTCTGCTCCAGGTAAGTAGATCTGAGCTGTGACTTTCTGGATGCACCTGTCTCTCCAGATTTCAGAGGAGCAGGTTTCCCTGCAAACTCAGTTCTCTGATGGTCCCAGAAAAGTCATTGATTTTGAGCTTGTTCAGCTTTTTCCTATTGAAAGGAGTGGGGGTGATGACCTCTAGCTCTTCACCTGTCAAAGCTAAAACTAAAAGTCCTTCATTCGGATTAGAGTATTATCTTTCCTGCGAAAAAATACCAAAATTTTTTCAAGCTCTAATCTTTTTTTTTTTTTTTTTTGCTTCATGTCCTTTGGACCTTTTTTTTTTGTGACATTCTAAATTAACACAGTAATTTTAAAATTCAAGTTATTCTCATAGTAATTACATTTTGGATTGATGTCTTTCTGAGATCTGGGGCCATTCAAGTGTCATTGGTAAGTACATATGCAGACCATCTCTCAGGATGCGTGGCTCATTCTGCAGGGCTTCTGATCTAAAAGTTTTAGAAGTGACATTTTCTAATCCTGTCTCCATGTGCTAGGGAGGTCATTTGTACGGATAAGGACTGTTTCATGCATGTTCCCCCAGACAGGGAGGGGCAGCTTTCTTGCCAGCTGTTAACTCCCCTCTCCTGTAGCTGCCTCAGCTCCCTCTGCCTGGGAGATGTTTCTGCATATGGAGTCCTAAGGTGTGTCTCTAAGTTTCCTCTTCCAGTCCTAGTTATCAGGGTGTGAATATTGACTTTCCTGTGTTCAGTTCCTCTTCTTTGTTTGTTTGTTTTTTGAGACAGAGTCTCACACTGTCGCCTGGGCTGGAGTACAGTGGCATGATCTTGGCTCACTGCAACCTCTGCCTCCCGGGTTTAAGCCATTCTCCTGCCTCAGCCTCCCGAGTAGCTGGTATTACAGGTGCCCGCCACCATGCCCAGCTAATTTTTTGTATTTTTAGTAGAGACGGGGTTTCACCATGTTGGCCAGGCGGGTCTCAAACTCCTGACCTCGTGATTCGCCCGCCTCGGCCTCCCAAAATGCTGGGATTACAGGTGTGAACCACCACACCTGGCCTCCCCTTCTTTGTTTGTATGCTCCGTTCCTGCATAACTGCAGCCCAGGGATCAGCAGTTTGGAGTCACATGGTTCACTTGACAGTTTCCTTCTTACATTTGTGGTTTATAGTCCACATTTCCATTTTAATAGTAGTTTTTGCCCTCCCTGATAAATTAGTCTCTATCAGTATCTCCCTGATATGTAAGATTCTCAATAGTGCTCCGTTTTTCTTTTCTTTTCTTTTCCTTTCTTTCTTTCTTTTTCTTTTTCTTTCTTTCTTTTTTTTTTCTTTTTTTTTTTGAGATGGAGTTTCATTATTTTTGCCCAGGTTGCAGTGCAATGGTGCAATCTCGACTCAGCAAACTCCACCTCCTGGTTCAAGTGATTCTCCTGCCTCAGCCTCCTGAGTAGCTGGGACTATAGGCATGTGCCACTATGCTCAGCTAGTTTTTGTACTTTTAGTCGAGACAGGGGTTTCACCATGTTGGCCAGGCTAGTCTTGAACTCCTGACCTCAGGTGATCCAAAGTGCTGGGATTACGGGCATGTGCTACTGTGCCTGCCAAGAGTGCTCCTTTACTTGTTAATACAGAAGCTTTCAGCCCTTTGAGAATTATCATCACTATGATGGATTCTGTTTCCATATCTGTCATGATGTAAACTGGATAGGTAAATTTTTTTGTTTGTTTCATTTCGAAAATTTTAATCAAAGTAACAAATGCATATTGTCAAAAATTTAAATGGTGTAGAAGGTCTTAGACATCTCTCTTATCCCTACCCCCAGTCCTTCTCCTCCAAGGAAACTTCCCCCTGCCCCTGCTCCTTTTTTTTTTTTTTTTTTTAGCTCTGTCTGTTTTTAGTTCCTATAACACCATTTTTTTTTGTCTACCAGTTACAAACATCTGTTGACTAGTACCCTTATATTTCCTTGCACATTCTTTTCAATATAGTTGTGCCATCATTTTCTGTTCTTCCACCAGTCGACTCTGCAATTTCACACAACAGACTCCAACCTCCATTCCTTGCTTTGTGAACTGTAGATTGTATTTTTGGAGTTGCCAAGGTCTAAGATGAAGCATTAGCATTCCTATCCTTCTTTTCACTTCTTTCCCCTGTCATTTCCCAACCTCTTTCAGATATGCTTTTTTAAAAAACCAAGTTTTATTTAATTAAATTAATTAACTAATTAATTAATTTATTTATTTTTGAGACAATGTCTCACTCCTGTCGCCCAGGCTGGAGTGCAGTGGCACGATCTCAGCTCACTGCCACCTCCACCTCCTGGGTTCAAACGATTCTCCTGCCTCAGCCTCCCAAGTAGCTGGGATTATAGGCACCCACTACCATACCTGGCTAATTTTTGTATTTTTAGTAGAGACAGGGTTTCACCATGTTGGCCAGGCTGGTCTTGAACTCCTGAACTCAGGTATCCACCCATCTCGGCTTCCCAAGGTGCTGGGATTACAGGCGTGAGCCACCGTGCCTAGCTTTTTAATTTTTTTTTTAAATTTTAGAATTATTTTGTTTGTAGAAGAGTTGCAAAGTTAGTACAGAGAGCTCCTGTGTATCCCACACCCAGTTTCTCCTGCTAGGAACATCTTACATTATTATGGTGTCTTTGTCACAGCTATGGATCAATACTGATACACTATTATGGAAGTCTATTTTTCACTTGCCTTTCCTTAGTTTTTACCCAATTTCCTAATTCTGATCCAGGATCTAATTTAAGGTATCACATTACACTCACTCTTTTTAATAATACACCCATTGCTCAAAATCATAGCATTGTTTTAATCTGCACTTTTTAAATATATACTTACTGTTTTCTCTTAAGTTTATGATTGCCTCTCTTTTTGCTTGTTGAGAAAGAAAATGCATGTCTTCTTTATTATGTTCCTCATGTCTTCCAGCTTTCCACTCTTTGGTATGCATTCCATTATTTCCTTGAATCTCAGTGACTTCATGTTCTGATATGGATTGGCTTCTTTGTATTTAGATAATGACTTTGTTTTACTTCTTCCCTCTGAGTTTCTAATTTACTTTTCAAATTTTTTATTTTTGTTTTTATTTTTTGAGACAGGGTCTCACCTTGTCATCAAGGCTGGAGTACAATGGCACGAACATGGCTTACTGCATCCTTGACCTCCAAGGCTCAAGAGATTCTCCAACCTCAGCCTCCTGAATACCTGGGACCACAGACATGAGCCACCACGCCCAGCTAATTTTTTTGTAGAAATGGAGTTTCACCATGTTGCCTAGGCTGGTCTTGAACTCTTGAGCTCAAGCAATCACCTTGCTTTGGCCTCCCAAAGTGCTGAGATTACAGGCATGAGCCACTGTTCCTGGCTCTAATTTGTTTTTAAACATTGAATTCAGGGCCTTCAACAGATGCTCAAGGCTCATTTTCTAAGCTCTCATCTACATCATCTCACAAACCTCTCTGACACAGTGTTCTATCTGTTTATTCTGAGAACTGGTTGTTTTCCGGGCCTGCTGTGTAGCTATAGCTCTGACATTTTCCTTTAGTTCTATTCTTACACAGATTCAGTATTTCTGTGGCTCATTTATTCTGCTTTATTGGTCTACTCTCTCATGAACTTGGTTTACTTTTCTTGCTTTATTCCTCATGAATAAGTATTCAAAGAAGTGACTTAAGAATTTACGTAAATAATTGCTTGAGAAAGGGAGCATGGGAGGTGAACTTCCTGACTCTTTACATATCTGAAAATGTGTTTGTTCTGCTCCTACTCAATTTTGGCTGGATTTGGAATTCCAGGTTTGAGAGGAAACTCCTTCTGGGGTTTTGAGACATCCTGCATTGTCTTCCATTCTTTATTATTCATTTTCTTTCTAAGAAAGTCACCAGATCCATTCCCTTTAGGGATATTTATTTTAGAGCTTTCTTTTCATCTTTCTCTTCTTTCTTTCTTTCTTTTCTTTCTTTCTTTCTTTCTTTCTTTCTTTCTCTTTCCTCTTTCTTTCCTCTGTCTCTTCTTTCTCTCTTCTTTTCCTTTCTTTCCCCTCTTCCTCTCCTTCCTCTTTCTTTCTTTCTTCCTTTCTCTTTCCCTCCTTCCTTCCTTCCTTCCTTCCTTCCTTCCTTCCTTCCTTCCTTCCTTCCTTCCTTCTTCCTTCCTTCCTTCCTTCCCTTCCTTCCTTCCTCCCTCCCACTCTCTCTCTCTTTCTCTCTTTCTCTCCTTTTTCTTTCTTTCCTTCCTCTTTTTGCCCAGGTGCGGTGTTGGGTATGACCTCGGCTCACTGCAAACTCAGCCTCCCCAGGTTCAAAGCGATTCTTCTGCCTCAGCCTCCCAAGTAGCCAGGATTACAGACGCATGCCACTAGCACAGCTAATTTTTTGTATTTTTAGTAGAGATGGGGTTTCACCATGTTAGCCAGGATGGTCTTGAACTCCTGACCTCAGGTGATCCACTCGCCTCAGCCTCCCAAAATTCTCGTATTACAGGCATGAGCCACTGCTCCTGGCCTCTAAAATCTTTTCTTAATCTATGGTTTTCTGATATTCTGCATGAATTTATATAACCATATGCCTATTTACATCTATTGTGCTGGGCACTCAGTCTACCCTTTCAATTTGAAGATGTGTGTCTCGTTTCCTCTCTGGGAAATTCTCTTCCTTTAATTTTTTTCTCCCCTTAATTGTTACTACTATTTTCTGAAGTTCCCAAGTAGTCAGATATTATCATTTTCCATCTCTTTGTCTTTTTTGCGCTATGAACTAGGATATTTCCTTACTCTCATCTTTAAAATCCTTACAATGCATTACTTTTTTTTTTTTTTTTTTTTTTTTTGAGATGGAGTCTCGCTCTATCGCCCAGGCTGGAGTGCATTGGCCGGATCTCAGCTCACTGCAAGCTCCGCCTCCCGGGTTTACGCCATTCTCCTGCCTCAGCCTCCCGAGTAGCTGGGACCACAGGCGCCCGCCACCTCGCCCGGCTAGTTTTTTGTATTTTTTAGTAGAGACGGAGTTTCACCGTGTTAGCCAGGATGGTCTCGATCTCCTGACCTCGTGATCCGCCTGTCTCGGCCTCCCAAAGTGCTGGGATTACAGGCTTGAGCCACCGCGCCCGGCCACAATGCATTACTTTTTAGCAAAATTCCTTTCAGTTTCCAAGAATTATATTTTTGTTGCCCAGGTGCGGTGGCTCATGCCTAATCCCAGCACTTTGGGAGGCTGAGGCGGGCAGATCACTTGAGGTCAGGAGTTCCAGACCAGCCTGGTCAACATGGTGAAACCCTGTGCCTATTAAAAATACAAAAATTAACCAAGTGTGGTGGCGTGTGCCTATAATTGTAACTACTTGGGAGGCTGGGGCAGGAAAATTGCTCGAACCTGGGAGGTGGAGGTTGCAGTGAGCCGAGATCGCGCCACTGCACTCCAGCCTGGGAGACAGAGTGAGACTCTGTCTCAGAAAAAAAAACCCAAAAAACAAAAAACATACATATATATATTCTCATTTACATTTTTTTAAATTGTGGTAAAATATACGTAATATAAAATATGCCATTTTAACTATTTTTAAGTGTACAGTTCAGTAGTGTTAAGTGCATTTACATTGTTTTACAACTCATCTCCAGAACTCTTTTTGTTTTGTGAAACTAATGCTCTATACCCATTAAACAACATCTCCTTATTCCCCTTCCACCCAGCCTCTGGCAACCACTATTCTACTCTCAGGGTCTATATGCATTTGGCTAATCTAGGTATCTCATAGGAGTGGAATATCTTAGGAAATACAGGTATCTCATACGAGTGGAATCACACAGCATTTTTCTTCTTGTAACTAGCTAATTTCACTTAGCATAAGGTTCTCAAGGTTCATCCATGTTGTAGCATGTGTCAGAATTTCATTTATTTCTAAGGCTGAACTATATTATATTTGAGAAGACGATATTATATATTAACATATAATATTACATAGGATGGCTTCTTTGTATTTAGATAACTTTCTTTTTCTTATAGTATAGTATATAATATTTTTTCCTAAATACAATATATTAAATACAATATATTATATTGTAATCTTAGAAAGAATACAATACAATACAATACAATACAATACAATAATATTGTAGTCTTTCTTTTTTCTTTTTTTGAGACAGAGTCTTGCTCGGTTGCCCGTGTAGTGGCGCAATCTCAGCTCAAAGCAACATTTCTCCCATGATTAAGCTCTGGGCTGTTGGAATGGGTGAGGGATGCACTGCAGGGAAGGGGCAGCCTCCATATGCAGCCACCTGTCCCCTCCCCCTCTGGCATGCTTGGATGGGGATGGAGGTTTTGAGTTGTATTGACCTAGGAGGAACAATGGTGCTGTCTCCTTCCTTGGGGCTTTGGAGAAGATCTGTTCATTTATTCTTCATTCATTCATTCATTCATTCATTCATTCTTAGCCAGGTACTGTGCTAGGCACTCAGGATAAATAGACAGAAGAGCTACAGTTCCTGACTCTAAACAACTGACAGTCTACCATTTGTGACTAACGGGTGCAGAAAGATCATATCATGGGATAAGAGTCATGATGGTACATGAGGGAGGCAGTGCAGTGCAGTGGCTGAAAGCTCAAGCTCGGACCCAGCAGACTCGGGTTGCATCCTGACTCCACTGCGTGCTATGTGTGCAGCTTTGTCTATTATTTCATGTTGCTAATCTTCACTTTCCTCTTTCAAAGCATCATTATGAGGATTAAATGAAAGAATGCGGCTGTAATCCCAGCCCTTTGGGAGGCTGAGGCAGGTGGATCACCTGAGGTCCAGAGTTCGAGACCAGCCTGGCCAACATGGTAAACCTCATCTCTACTGAAAATAGAAAAATGAGCCGGGCGTGGTGGTGTGCGTCTGTAATCCCAGCTACTTGGATGGCTGAGGCATGATGATCGCTTAAACCCTGGAGTCAAGGGCTTCAGTGAACTGAGATTGCTCTACTGCACTTCAGTCTGGGCAACAGAGCAAGAACCTTTCTCAAAAAAAAGAAAGAAAGAAAAAAAAAAAGAATGCACGGTAAGTGCCTGGTATATACTGAGTGCTCAATATAGGAGCTGTCATTGTGAATAATATGGGCTGAGCGTGCCAGAAGTCTGGAGGAGAGGACGACCGCTTGCTCTGCCTGGAGGTGAGGAGGAAGGTGGGACTTGGGGAGGGCTTCACCCAGGAAGTGGCCGCTAGGCACCAACATTTCCTTCCCTAGAGAAGTCCCCCAGTGATACCTTCTCCTGTCCCAGCACCCCAAGGAGCCACATTTTTGACCATTGAAAAGCAGCCTCTAATAAGAGAGAGCCTCTATAAGGCTGCCCAGGCCCTGCCCATGATGCCAGATTTCTGCTGCCATGTTGTTTGCACCATTGGGTGCTTTCTGAGAGATACAAGAATGCGTGACGAACAAGTGAACCTTTATTGTGACATCAATGTGTCACAGGATGTCATAGACTCTTTTGCATGCATTATCTACTTAATCTTATCCAGTTCTCCCCTGGAGGAGGCTCTAATTCTTCCCATTTTATAGATGATGAAAGCGAGCCTCTGGGACAGTAAGTTAATCACCAAGATCCTGCAGATGGCAGACAGAGCCAAGATTCAGTCCCTAGTGGTCTGGCCCCATGTTGATACACTTTCCGCCATCCTGCAGCTGCCTTCTGCTTGTAGAATCATCAGCCAAGAGCTGTGGCTTAGGAGGGGACTGTGGAGGTTTGTTTGGTGCTTTTAGCTCCATAGTTGGAAAAACTCTGTGGCACACAGAACTTTGTTGACACTAAGTTCCAGCCTATGCTGCCACTCAGTCAGGATCAAGAGGAGGAGACGCCAAGGGGATCTGTCTCTCCAGAAGTGTACAGAAAGTGCTCGGTGACATCGCCATATCTGCCCCAACACTGTAATTCCTGGGACATACAATAGCCACTCTTACCTGGAATCTGTGGCATTAAGACCACCCCCATGGGGCCGGTCGCGGTGACTCATGCCTGTAATCCCGGCACTTTGGGAGGCTGAGGTGGGCAGATCACCTGAGGTCAAGAGTTCGAGACCAGCCTGGCCATCATGGTGAAACCCCATCTCTACTAAAAATACAAAAAATTAGCGGGGCATAGTGGTGGGCACCTGTAATTCCAGCTACTCTGGAGGCTGAGGCAGGAGAATCGCTTGAGCCTGGGAGGTGGAGGTTGCAGTGAGCTGAGATGGAGCCACTGCACTCCAGCCTGAGTGACAGAGCAAGACTCAATCTCAAAAAAAAAAAAAAAAAGAAAAAGAGAGAGAGACTGTCCCCATGGACTAGACTCCAGGAGCTTGTGGTCCTTCTTGGTTTTGGTTTTTGTGTTTTTGAGATTGAGTCTGTCTCTGTTGCTCAGGCTGGTGTGCAGTGGAGTGATCACGGCTCACTGCAGCCTCGACATCTTAGACTCAAGCGATCCTCCCACCTTAGCCTCCCAAGTAGCTGGGATTTCACCTTGTGGTCCTTCCAATGGTCGTCAGCGTAGTAGTGCTCTCCTGTAGCACGGAGCACAGCAGCTACAGGCTGTGGGTGAAGCTGCGCGTCCAGGCAGGCTCCTTCACTGAGTGCCAGGCTCTTTGCAGCTCGCTGCCTCCTCCTTGTGGACATTTGTCTCCAGCAGGGTCTCAGAACTTGGTGACTGTGTCATGGGAGAATTGATAAACTCAACATCCCCAGGGAGGAGGAACTTCTACTGCCCAGTCTTCAGAGGGAGCCAGTAGAAATTATAAAAAGCCAGCAAAATTTACCTGGACTTCTCTCAGCCACTCTTTCTGCTCTGTTTCTTCTCTCTCATGTGGTATAGCCCTCTTTCCATGTGAGAAATATACTTCTAGGAGAGAAGATACGTCATTGACATCGTACTGTGATTTTAAATGCACATGTCACCTTTGGGGAAGCATTTGCGTTTCAGGTTTTCTCCTGGACTGTGGGTGTTACAGGTGTTGTTTTTTTTTTTTTTTCCATAGCAGCAGCAGGTGTGTGTGCATGCATGCGTGTGTGCTCTCTGTGTGGGAGGCATCATAGTTTTGAGAGCCTTTGCTGAAGTCACACTTCACTTGGCCAAGGAATCCCCTCTTAACTAACCTGCCCTGCTTGCAGTGATCACTGGGTTCAAGTTCACGTATTCTCTCTGGGCTCCTTTGTGCTGTTGTTTGGGATTATTTTCTTCAAGGCACGCAGCTGAGGATCAAAACTGGGAAGAGAATTCAATCCCTCCTTCCAAGAGCTGATAATGCATCATGCCACATCATTTCTTCATCTGTTAACCTAGCTTTTCTTTAAATTGGACCTCAGGATGCACAGAATTGGGTTAATCATCATAATGGAATTCTGACACACTCATCATTCACCCACGGACATTGCACTTTCATTCATTCGTTTATTCCAATGTAATAGGAATTGGCCCTGTAAACTCAAAGCAAAAGCTAGGGCCTTGGCAATAACTTACGTTTAACCATATCCTCCTCCCACCCCACTCCCCAAATTGGGAATCATTCTGATTCCTCTGTCCATCAATCCTTTGTTTTCATTTTTAGGTAGTTTTATTGCATCTATATGCATTCCTAAAGATGCATTTTAAAAATTTTAGTTTTTTCTTTTTTTTTTTTCAGATGGAGTCTCTCTGTGTTGCCCAGGCTGGAGTACCGTGGCGCGATCTTAGCTCACTGCAACCTCTGCCACCCGGGTTCAAGCGATGCTTCTGCCTCAGCCTCCTGAGAAGCTGGGACTGCAGGCATGTGCCACCATGCCTGGCTAATTTTTATATTTTTAGTAGAGATGAGGTTTCACCATGTTGGCCAGGCTGGTCTTGAACTCCTGACCTCAGGTAATCCACCTGCCTTGGCCTCCCAAAGTGTTAGGATTACGGGTGTGAGCCACTACACCAGGCCTTTTCTTTCTTTTTGTAGAGATGGGATCTTGCTATGTTGCCCAGGATGGTCTTGAACTCCTGGGCTCAAGCCATCCTCCTGCCTCTGCCTCCCTAAATGCTGGGATTACAGGTGTGAGCCAATGTGCCTGGCTGGTTGCTTTTTTGATTTAAGATTACATTGCTTAGATTCTTCTGTATTGTGTGGCATGTTTGTTGTTTTGACTGCTGCATAATGTTCTGCCGAGTGAATAGCCCACATTTCTTTAATCTGTTCTTCCACTGAAGGGCATGTGGGCTATGCTGGGTTTTTATCTGCTGTGACCAGCACTGCAGGGAACTTTCACATACATGTCTCTTGTCACCTGTGTGCAAAGAAGTGTTAGTTAATTTATTTATTTAGAGACAGAGTCTCGCTCTGTTGCCCAGGCTGGAGTGCAGTGGTGTGATCTCAGCTCACTGCAACCACCACCACCACCCGGGTTCAAGCAATCTTCCCACCTCAGCCTCCCAAGTAGCCTGGACTACAGGTGTGCACCACCATGCCCAGCCAATTTTTTGTATTTTTAGTAGAGTCGGGGTTTTTTCACGTTGCCCAGGCTGGTCTCAACCTCCTGAGCTCAGGCAGTCCGCTTGCCTCTCCCTCCCATAGTGCTAGGATACAGGTGTGAGCCACCGCATCCAGCCAGAAGCATTTACTTAAGGTCAGCTGCATGTGTTGCCTATGCTCAGGTCACACATGCCTGGGTGGTGGGGCTGCGGGGCTCTACAGGAAAACCATGTGACTTATGGACAGGAACCTGGGATTTTGGCTTAGACAAATGTGTTTCAAGGTCTACCTGAGCTACTTTTAAGTTATTTGACTTGGACCACTTTCTTGACTCCTTTGAGTTGCAGTTTTCATATTTTAAAAATGGAGGCCGGGCCTGGTGGCTCACGCCTGTAATCTCAACGCTTTGGGAGGCTGAGACAGGCAGATCACCTGAGGTCAGGAGTTCGAGACTAGCCTGGCCACCATGGTAAAACCCTGTCTCTACTAAAAATACAAAAATTAGCCAGGTGTGGTGGCACGCACTTGGAGTCCCAGCTACTGGGGAGGCTGAGGCAGGAGAATCGCTTGAGCTTGGGAGGTAGAGGTTGTAGTGAGCTGAGATTGCAAAACTGCACCCCAGCCTAGTAGACAAAGTGAGACTTTGTCGGAAAAATAAAAAAGAATAAGGTACAAGAAACGAGGAGAGGTCAAAGCACAGCTGGGAGGAGGCACTGCAGCCCAGGAGCAGGCCTGCACAGCAGGTAAGCATGTCTACTTTAAAGTCAGCACACCAGGCTCATATGCACCAGAGCACTTCACTTACTAGCTTATGACCTGAGGCACACACTTAACGTTTGGAGTCTGTTTCCCTCTGGTCGGTGGTAATTGCACTGAGCTCTGAGGGCTTTTGGGTGGCTTTGATGAGATCATCCATCCATCCGTGTCCTGGTGCCTGGGATACTTAGTCAACGTGAGCTGCTGTTGCAGACCTGGGACTAGCATGCACTCCGTACACAGACTGAGTGTCACCAGGGTGGGACACTGCAGAGGAGATTCAATATCAGATTCAGCATATTAATATTATTTAACATAATAAGGAACATACTACTATTTTCCTTTACAGACTTCAAATATTAGGTATCAAAAATACAGATTTCCACAGACTTTCTTTTTTTCTTTGAGACAGAGTCTTGCTCTGTCACCAGGCTGCAGTGCAGTGGCGCCATCTCGGCTCACTGCAACCTCCACCTCCCAGGTTCACGCCATCCTCCTGTCTCAGCCTCCCGAGTAGCTGGGACTACAGGTGCCCGCCACCACACCCAACTAATTTTTTGTATTTTTAGTAGAGATGGGGTTTCACTGTGTAGTCCAGGATGGTCTCGATCTCTTGACCTCAAGTGATCCGCCCACCTCAGCCTCTCAAAGTGCTGGAATTACAGGTGTGAGCCACCGCGCCTGGCCCAGACTTTCTTATTCAGAATATCCTGGGGTGAGGCTTGGGGGTTTGCATTGTTATAAGGTTCTAAGAGTGACTCTGACACGAAGACAAGTTCAGGAACTCCTGAACTGATGACATCAACCAATGTGCCCTGGAAAACCATTCAGAAAGGGCTTTAGTTTCCCAAGAGAGATGAAGAAGAACTTTAGTTGAGTGGGAGAAGAGCAGTGGACAGAATTAAGAAGATAACCTAGACTTATTAGGGGAGAAGGAAGGACATGACCTAGACCGCCACATTGCACGTTCGTGTAGAAGACGGTGTTAATGACCCCAGTGTCACCTGCAGAGCACAGCATGGTGCCGTCTGACATGGGGTCTCCTAAAACTGTGCAACATATTCCAGTGTCAACACCAGGAACAACATCTATTTATATTGTTTACAGTGTTTCCTTCTAGAGCCAGACTGCTTAGGTTTGAATCTAGATTCATCCCTTACTGACTCTGTCACTACAACTTCTGTTTGTGTCAATGACCTCATCTGTAAAATAGGGATAATAATAATGTATATCTCAGGTTGTTTTAAGGGTAAAGTGGGTTAATATGGAGGGCTTAATAAAAAGGCTTCGAATAGTGTCCACACTTAGACAGTGATATGTAGGTGTTGACTATTGCCTTCATCTTTGTCTTTGTCTTCATCGTCATCATCATCGTCACTATTCTGCCACAAATTCCACTTATTATAGAAGTGCATCTAAATGCGCTTCATCTAAAATGCAAGCAGCACTATTAAGAAAAAGAATAGGAGAGGGATAACTATTGTTTTCCTCTCCCTAATATTTCGAGTAAGAAAAGATGCAATTTCTCAGTACAATAAAAACATGGAAAATATTGCTGGTTATCCTCCAGCTCTCCCCTGTTCAGTAATGGAAGTTTTGGCTGGGCACAAAATTTAAAAACCCTCCTCAGCCACACAGGGAAGTGTGGCGACATAACTGAATTCTGGCCAATGGGATGTGAGAGCAGAAGTCAAGCCCAGAGAGATATTGGAGCATAGCCTCCTCTTCCTCTCTTCCCTTCCTCTGGGTGGGATGTAGGGGTGGTGGTGGGTGCTGGAGCAGCCATCCAACACTGAGATGGAAGCCTGGTGCTGGATGGTAGAGCCATGGGCTGGAAGAAACCTGAGGCTGTGGAACTGCCATATCAGCCTTGGACTGCTTACCCCCGAATGTCGGAGGAAAAATAAATAGATTCCTATCTTGTGTATGCCCTACATAAGTAGGCTTTCAATACAATAGATGAATGAGTATTCTAGATAATAGAATTGTTACATGTATAAGGAATAAATGTTCTACCAGGTGGCCAAAAGAGCAAAGGAATAGGGAGAGTTGGAAGACAAATCCTTATTTGAATGATGTAAAGTAAGAGACATAGGGAAGGAGGGAACAGGGCTGATCTAGGGTGAGGTGACGGAGGTGTCTACGGACAGTCTGTCTCAGGGTCATGCCTGCACCTAGGGAAGCCTCCTTAGATTTTGTGCCCTAGGTGCCTCTCTTGCCTTGCTGTGGTCTGGACCATGGAAAGGACAGAAGATGGGTAATAGAGGGATAGGAACTGAAGAAAAGGGATAGGGGTAATGTGAAGAGAGAGGAGAGGATGGGGATGGATTTCAGGAAAGAGGAATCAAAGGAGAAGAAAGGAAGAGGGGAAAGGGGAAAGAAAAAAGTAAAAAGTAACCTTCAAGTTAGTGGTTCTGTGTGGTAAGTTTTTAATTCAGAGAGAATATTTCTTTACACCTAATATTTTAGAAGTGGAAACAGATGGAAGATCGTATTTTCATCTTCCTGCCCTAAAAATTAGGCCATAGGCAGGGGAAAAATATTGCACTCAACAGGAAGAATGTGACAAAGGACAGTGCCTTGTGATAGTCAGGTGTGTCTCAGCAGCCCCAGTGCAGCACAGCCGGGTTTGAAGTGAGGTCACTAGCAGTGGATGTGGCTGAACCAGAGGGGAACCTACTTTTAAGACAAGTTATGAGAATGGGCCTTTGGTCCCATTTCCAGAAGGCCACATTGCGGGTGTCCTAGCTGCCCTGTGCTGCTCTATCAGCTATGGCATCAGGATCTGCCTGGTAATTAGTGGCTGTGAGACACACTAAATACAGCCAGCCTCAAATAGTCTCCCAGAGTCTAGCACTGTCTGCCTTTTACACACCCAGCCATTTCATAACCTCATTGTCAGTCCTGCAGTTTGCTACAGCATGAAGCAGAGAAGGGGAGATTTGGACTCCAGAGAGGGACCATCATAGGGAGCAGACACCCTGAATGTTGCAATTATCTAGAATTGCTGTTTGGTCCAAAACAGCAATGGTTATGCCTGTAAACATAACTGAGATAGGGCTTTATTTCCTTCAGAGAGCTGGGAGAGAGTGTTGGTAGAATGGAGGTAGGTGATTGGTAGAAATAGAAGGAGAGAACACTCATTTTTCTTAGCGGAAGGCTGTAAGTCTGGGAGGAGCTGACCTCTGTTGCTCTATCATCTCCCTCTGGATAAATTACTCCATTACTGGCCAGGCGCGGTGGCTCACGCTTGTAATCCCAGCCCTTTGGGAGGTTGAGGCCGGCAGATCACAGGGTCAGGAGTTCGAGACCAGCCTGGCCAAGAGACAAGCGTGACCAATATGGTGAAACCCTATCTCTACTAAAAATACAAAAGTTAGCTGGGCATGGTGGCAGGTGCCTGTAATTCCAGCTACTTGGGAGGGTGAGACAGGAGAATTGCTTGAACTCGGAAGGCAGAAGTTGCAGTGAGTTGAAGATTGTGCCATTGCACTCTAGCCTGGGCAACAGAGCGAGACTCCGACTCAAAAAAAAAAAAAAAGTGTACTCTTTTACTTTAGTGGACCAGTGGGGAAGGAGCAGAAAGAATGGGTGAGAATGTGAGCTTGAGTCAGGCCTGTGTGATACATCATAAGTATTAGCTATTATTATTAGAAATAGTTTTATAGTGTATAGCATGGACATTTAATGTGACATTGGATTAAGTAACAGGGGATTGCATGCAAAGGGTTTAATGTCAAGGGAGGTCTGATCTATAAACCCGTGTGGTTAAGGTGGAAGGGACTGTACCCTTTGCCTCTCCTGCTTCCTCTTCTACCACTGTCCCACCCTCCCTAACTACTTTCTTCAAGAACTACCCTCAGGTTGCATTTGCTGGTCTTCACCGGGCTTCCACTTCTACCCTCCACGGAAATGGCATTTGCAGAGACCACCATTGCCCCTCCTGCTTCCAGACCCCTGGGCTATTCTCCTTTGCATGTTTTCCTGGACTTCGATGCTGGTGGGTACTCCCTCCTCCTCCAAACTCCAGCCTTCTTGACTCCCATGGCTCTGCGCTCTTTGGATTTTCCACCTATATGATTTTTAGCCATTTCCTCTTTTCTTCCTGGATTCCTTGTCTTCTTTTCATTCTTTAAATTATGTTTACACCCAGCGTTCTGCCCTGCTTTCTTCTTTTCCTTCTATACACTCACTGGGTGGTTGCAGCCACTTTCGTGGTTTCAACTCCTGCTTAGGATCAGTGACTGCTCTTAGGCTCAGATATTCCCCAACGGCATGGCTGCAATGCAGGGGGTGTGCTGCCACTTTCACTGACCCTGGACACAATGGAATGGTCCAGGCACTTGATGAAAGTCAGGCCAGTCTCAGTTCTTCCCAGGCAGGGTTTCTTTTTTCTTTTAACTGAGGCTAAGCAAGGGAGTAAGGCTTTCTCTGGGAATAAAACTCCTAAGATGGAAAACGTGAGAGATGTCAGCGGCCATATTTCCCTCCTCTTGGAGAAAGCTGTCTCCAGGGTGAGAGAATAGAGCCCAGGGAGGACAAGGAAGAGAGAATCTAGGGGCTGTTTGATTGCTTGGTTCCTGTTGACCCCGACACCCAACAGGATCCTTGCCTTTCCCAGGGATTTTCTTTGAATGATGGGCGATAGCCTTGTATTCCTCTAATGTATGTTCCCTTTTGCCTAAGTGTGTTCTAGGTAGGTTTATAGATCTGTGCCTTGTCCTCTGGATAAACGGTGACTGGACAGGCACAGTGACGACACACAAGCACTCAGAGTGTGCTGAGAATCTACCATAGGCCCCGGTGCTTGGCCTGGAGCTGCAGAGAAGCCTTCTAAGGCATTTTAAAAAAAATCCTGAAAGCACTTGCTTTCATTTTCCTTCTTATCTCCAGAGATGCCTCATGCTTTAAGCCTCATGAGACACAAACACCAATCAACATTAATCCTGAGATACCGCCCTGGGCCAGATACGACAGGATGCATTTTATCAACCTCTTAATTTAGTGTATGTTTTAGGTAGAAGCCAGAGAGGACAGATTTTCCCCAATCTATCAATTCCTGCTATTGCTTCTTTTTGGAAAATCAACTCTGAATCCCACCCCCACAAAAAATCCGGGGGTTTTTAACCTGAAATCTTGGAGGTGAAAGGGTGCTAAGAAATTAGCTGATTCAAGGAAGATGGCCATGATGGAAAAAAGGGGACAATTTGCATAATAGGATCTCAATTTCAGAAAAAAGATACATACCCAGGATAAATAGTTTTCTTGAATGAATGAATGAATGAATGAATGAACAAATACCCAAAAAACAAAAGCGCAAACACACACAATCTGTTAAGTCTGCCTGGGAAGCCCAGTCTTCCCTGCTCTCTTGAGGCTCTGCAAGAAGCAGTTATGCAACGTCCACTCCGTGCCCAGCACCTTCTAGGCACAATATTAAAGAAGTGCAGGGGCCAGGCATGGTGGCTCATACCTGTAATCCCAGCACTTTGGGAGGCCGAGTTGGGTGGATCACAAGGTCAGGAGTTTGAGACCAGCCTGGCCAATATGGTGAAACCCTGTCTCTACTAAAAATACAAAAATTAGCTGGGCATGGTGGAGGACACCTGTAGTCCCAGCTACTCAGGAGGCTGAGGCAGGAGAATCACATGAACCCGGGAGGTGGCAGTTGCAGTGAGCTGAGATCACACCACTGCACTCCAGCCTGGGTGACAGAGAGAGACTCTGTCAAAAAAGGAAGAAGAAGAGCAGGGCAGTGTGACATTTGCCACCCAGGTTCAGGTCCAGGGTCTGCCAGCCATGGCCAGAGACATAATAATTGCTAACAATTACTAAGTTTACTTTGTTTCAGAGACCACTTTAGATGCTTTCTGTTATTACTTTACTTAAATCCCATGCAAGTCAAATAAAGTATGTATTATTATTATCCAGATGCATAAACTATATGGCACAATCATACATTTCTGGTACCTCCTAGGAGGGCCACCACACTCTGAAACTCCTTTCTTTTCTATTTTTCGGAGATGGAGTCTCACTCTGTCACCCAGGCTGGAGTATAGTGGTGCAATCTCAGCTCACTGCGATCTCCACCTCCCAGGTTCAAGCGATTCTCCTGCCTCAACCTCCCAAGTAGCTGGGATTACAGGTGCCCACAACCATGCCCGGTTTTTTTTTTTTTTTTTTAGTACTTTTAGTAGAGAGGTAGTTTCGCCATGTTGGCCAGGCTGGTCTTGAACTCCTGATCTCAAGTGATTAGCGTGCTTTGGACTCCCAAACTGCTAGGATTACAGGCATGAGCCACTGCACCTGGCCTGGCTCCTTTCCAAACCTAAGTTTAGATTTCCAATGCCACTGAAATCTCACCTAAATTCAGGGCAATCAGTGGGAGAAGCTTCTACACACCCCAAATCTCAGGCTATCTCTCCATCTCCTTCCCTTGGCCAAGTGGCAGCCTCCCAAGGACAGCCACAAGGTACCCAGAGTCCAGCTATAGAGTCCACTGGCTCTGTGTGAGTCCTGGAGATAAAGGACACCACCGTTCCCTCTCAGATGCCCCAGGCTAAATGGACCCAGCAAAGCCTGGCCTAGCAGCTCAAACTGCTGTCTGTGGGGAAGCTGGCTGAAAGAGTTCCGGGGCAGGATCCGTGTCTTATCTGTCCTGCAAATCCAGAGCTGTGGGTGCCAGGAGCCAAAGCCTCATTTCTGAGCCTGCTTTGTGTCCTGGCTTAGCCCAGATCCTAAAAGTCAGGAGATGAAGCAATGGCCATCATTCTTCTTGACTCAACTGCATGTTTGAGAACTAAGATGCCAGGACTCGCAGTGACAGGAGAGGCAGCATGCAGTCACCCAGTGCACAGCAGCTGCACCCTGAGGCTGGTGTGTCTGAGAGCTGCAGACCCTACAGATCCCATGGGGAAGAAGGGGTAGAGGGGTAGGGGAGGGTAGCAGTTGAGGAGGGCTCCCACTGTCTCACTGAAGCCCGAAACCCAGCATCCAGTGGGTGATAGCACCTGGCACGTTGCATTTCCCAGGGATGGAAAAATCTACTTTTTCCCCCTCCAATCAGTTGGAGGTGCGCCTGGAAAAGTGAGTTGAGAAGGATGGGGGCTGAGCCTGGGCTTCCTGGGCTATCGCAGCCACTGAGTACTGAGTGAAGAGTGACAACTGATGAGAGAGGGAAGTGAGGGTTGGGGTGCATGCACCAGGCTTTCACCGCTCCAGAGCTGAGCTGCTCCAGAGCTTGTCTCGATAGAAACAGAATAACTTCCTCCACAGGACTCTGCCTGCTGAGAATCAGAAACAAGTTCCCTCTTCCTGGCCAGCCATGCCAAGAGCCCTCAACTAGACCTGGCAGGGTTCCAGGTCCCTAAGGGGCACGGAGCCTCCACGGACTGTCCTGTTTGTGGTTTTAGCCTCTGGGAACAGTCGGCTCCCATCTGACCCAGCAGCAGCCAGAAAATGTCACCACACTTGATCCAAGAACCCACCTTTGCAGCCACCAGGCAACCAAGCCACCAGGCTGAAGCTGCAGGCAGTCCCCAGCCCTCTCTCCTCACTTCTCCATCACCCCCTTCCTCCCCTTTCCTGCCGTTTGCCATCTACCAAAATAAAAACTCAAATTTTAAGCACGAATCCTAGAAAATGAGCGAATACAGAACCTCGGGGAAGAGAAATGTAGCATTAGTTTTATCCCTTAGGCTTTGAGCATTGATGAGTTTAAAGAGGGAAAAATCAAGAAGGAAACGTGAGTGAAGAGAGGCAATGACAGGGGGAGAAGCTGGGCAAGATGTTAGAAGGACCGGATTCTGGTCCCAGCTCACCACTCACCTGGGACCTGAGTGTTCCCACCTGCAGAAGGCCACGCCAGACATCACTGTTCTCACCTGAGGTCCTGGTTGTGCATAGGGTTGTCTCTGGGTGTTGGAGGGGCGAACCAGGGAGCCAGCCCCCAGGACCACCCCCGCATCACTTAATGCAACTTCCAGATTACATTTTATTTTTAGCATAGATGGGGCTTCGCCACATTGACCAGGCTAGTTTTGAACTCCTGGCTTCAAGTGAAACACACGCCTCGGCCTCCCAAAGTGCTGGGATTACAGGCGTGAGCAACTGTGCCAGGCCTCCAGATTACATTTTATTTCAACAAGAGGTTCTGCAACCAAAAAACTAGAGTACTAAATATTTTCTACAAAGAGTATATATGACCTATAAACAAGTTATAAAGAATAATAAAATGCACACCTATGTGCCCCCGCCCAGCTTAAGAAAGAGAATAACTTTAATTAGTTAATTTATTTTTTTGTTTCCTGATTTAAATGTAACATACATTGACTATAGAAATTTTGCAACATCTGGAAGAGAGAAAACAGGTATCGCCACAACTTCATTATCTTATTGTGAATATTCTGGTGACAATACTTTCCTATTTCACCATATTTGTGCCTGGAAGGTGCTTGGGCACGGAGTGGACGTTGCATAACTGCTTCTTGCAGAGCCTCAAGAGATCAGGGAAGGGTGGGCTTCCCAGGCAGACTTAACAGATTGTGTGTGTTCGTGCTTTTGTTTTTTGGGTATTTGTTCATTCATTCATTCATTCATTCATTCATTCATTCATTCATTCAAGAAAACTATATAGAGCATATATTATGGGGACTGGAAGTTGGAAATGCAATGGTGAGCAAAGAAAATCCACTTCTTGCCTTCTTGAGGCTTATAGCCCAGTAGGGGGAGACAGACATTAATCAAATGTGCACCAATAAATGTCCCATTACAACCACCGTAGAAGAAGGAGGTGCTCTGGGAACTCATCAGGAGTATTGACTCATCTGGGCTCCAGCTATGTCTCACCCCGTGCACGTCCCCCACCTGGCCTAGCCCACCGTCGTCTCACACTTGGAAGGCTGCAATTGCTTCTTCATAGTCTCCCAGTTTCCTGCCTTGCCTCTGTCTATTGTTTTTTCCTCACAGCAGCCAGTGTGATCCTTTTAAAGTAAGCCGGATCGTGTCATTCTCCAATGACTCCCTGCATCATTGAGAGTAAAATCCAACTCCCTATTAAGGCCTATGGGCCCTTAAATGATGACGCTGTTTCCTCTCTGATCTCATCTCATTCCACTCTTGCCCTCATTCCCTCTCCCTGAGCCATGCTGGCCTCTCTGCTCCCACCCCAGGACTTTTGAACAGCAGCGCCCTCTACCTTGCACTTTTTTTTTTTTTCCTGAGACGGAGTCTCGCTCTGTGGCCCAGGCTGGAGTGCAGTGGCGTGATCTCGGCTCACTGCAAGCTCCGCCTCCCGGGTTCACGCCATTCTCCTGCCTCAGCCTCCCGAGTAGCTGGGACTACAGGCGCCTGCCACCTCGCCCGGCTAGTTTTTTGTATTTTTTAGTAGAGACGGGTTTTCACCGTGTTAGCCAGGATGGTCTCGATCTCCTGACCTCGTGATCCACCCGTTTCGGCCTCCCAAAGTGCTGGGATTACAGGCTTGAGCCACCGCGCCCGGCCTACCTTGCACTTTTTACCCGCAGTTGTTAGTGTGGCTCCCTCCCTTCTTTCTGGTCTCTGTTAAAATAACACCTTATCATAGATACCTTCCCTAAAGATATTAATATAATAGCATTTGCATCCCCTCACTCCCTCTACCCTTTTTGTCTTTGGGGCACTTATGACCACCTGGTACGTTTTATATTGGTTTATTTTCACCTCTCCCCCTCCCCCTAGGAGAATGTAAGCTTGTTGAGGACAGGAGCTTGATTTATTTGTTGCTGCATTCCAACACCTAGCACAGTATTTGGCATGTAGTAGGTGTTCAGTAAATATTTGTTGAGTTGAATAAATGATAATTTATTTGAGATTTGGAGGAAGAGTATGAGTTAACCAAGCAAAGAGAGGAAGGGAGGGAGCATTTTAGGTCCAGGAAACAGTGTGTGAAAAGTCATTATAATCAAGGGAATGTGTTTTGTCTGAGGAACCAAATCTTTGTGGTTGCCACTTGGGGATTAAGTGGGAGCTTATTATGGGCTGAGGCTTTGGAGGTCAGCAGGGGCCAAAATGAGGTCCAGTAGAGGAGTTGTAAGAGCCCTGGGAGGCTGTTGAATGTTTCTTACAGGGGAGTGACAAGATCAGATTTGTTTGCAAAAAGACCATTCTGGCTGCATGGTGGCGAAAAACTAACAGTTAACATGGGCAGACCAACTGGGAGGCTGTTGACAGATGATGGTAGCTTGGGCTAGGTTGGCAGAGAAGGAGATAGAGAGATGGACAAATCTGAAAGCTTTAACAGGAGGCAACATTGAATGGGCTCCAGGCAGGACAGAGTGTGGGAATGAAGAGACAGAGGGGTCAGGAATGAAGACTAGGAAACAGTGTAAGGTGATGGGACTCCTTTCTAGAGGGCATAATTGTGAGTTTACTTTGGACTTGTTGAGTTGGACGCATCTTTGAGATGGCCCAAGTGCAGATATCAAGGAGACAAATGGCAAAGAGTTCTAAGGTTAGAAGGATGCTTGGACTGGAGATTGAGTTTTCCAGGAATCTGCTCAAAATTGTTTTTAGACCCAGGCTCTGACTGACTTTGAGGATAGTTATCTTTGGGATCTGTAGGTTTATGTCTTGCTGAAACTGGGAAAATTTTAGCTATTATGTTTTCAGATACCTTTTTTCAACTCCACTTTTTTTTCTCCTTCTGAAACTTCAGTGACATGAATGTTTGCTCTTTTATTACAGTCCCACAGCTCCCTAAGGCTCTGTTCATCTTTTAAAGTCTATTTTCTCTCTTTTGTTCAGATTGGACAATTTCTATTGTTCTGTGTTCAAGTTCACTGATTCTTTCCTCTGTCCTCTCCCTCCTGATGTTGAGCCCATCAGCTGAATTTAAAAAATTTAGTTATCATATTTTTCATTTGTAAAATGTCCACTTGCTGCTGCTTTGTGTCTATTTCTTTGCTGAGATTTTCTATCTTTTCATTTATTTCAAGCATGTTAAGGAGATTGCCATAGCATTGTGTTCTAACACTTGCTTGTCAAGTAGTTGCTGCTTATCATCTCTGTTTCTTCCTTAAAAGAAAAAAAAAGCGGTAGAATAAACAATGATTGCAGGTGTGAATGGAGAGCACAATAAGGAGAGATGGGGAGACACCAAAGCAGAAGGCAGAGCATGCAGCCCTTGTTCTCTGCAGCATGGTCAGCCCAGAATCTAGGAGGACTGGGCTGTATGGAGGGGAGAAAGGAGTTCAGTAGGTAGAACCATGAAGCTGCTTTTCACCACCTTCCTTCTATCTCTTCTAGTTGCCTGGGGCAGAAGTGTTGATGGAGAAGTGGGTTAACATAGTAAGTATTGGGGGGGACAGTTGAAATGGCAAAGACTTTCTGCTTATTTCTGGAGCCATGTATATGTGCTTAGTACAGGAGTTGAGAAAATCATGTGCGTTATTCCAGAGATTGTTAATTCCAACCCTTCTTACCTGCATATAGCATCAAAAACTCCTTTTGTATTTTGAAATAATTTTAGATAATTTAGTATCTTATAGTTTGCAAGAAACTTTTCTTTCTTTCTTTCTCTCTTTTCTTTTTTTTTGAGACAGAGTCTTGCTCTGTCACCCAGGTTGGAGTGCAGTGGCACAATCTTGGCTTACTGCAACCTCTGTCTCCTGGGTTCAAGCCTCTCAAGTAGCTGGGATTACAGGCACGCACGACCACACCTGGCTAATTTTTGTATTTTTAGTAGAGAAGGGTTTCACCATATTGGCCAGGCTGGTCTCAAACTCCTGGTCTCAAGTGATCCACCCGCCTTGGCCTCCCAAAGTGTTAGGATTACAGACGTGAGCCACCGCACCTGGCTGCAAGGAACTTTCTTTCTTCTTATTATTTTTATTTATTTTTTTGAGATGGAGACTTGCTCTGTTGCCCAGGCTGGAGTGCAGTGGCACGATCTCGGCTCACTGCAACCTCCGCCTCCCAGGTTCAAGCGATTCTTCTGCTTCAGCCTCCCGAGTAGCTGGTACTACAGGCATGCACCACCACGCCTGGCTAATTTTTGTGTTTTTAGTAGAGATGGGGTTTCTGCCTGCCTCGGCCTCCCAAAGTGCTGGGATTACAGGCATGAGCCACCTCTCCTGGCCTGTAAGGAACTTCCTATTCATCAACTCATTTAACTTGCACAGCAACTCTGTGGAGGTAAGGCAAAGTAGACATTTTTTGGGCCTATTTCTGTAGATGAGAAAACTGAGGTTCAGTGGTTATCTGACCTGCTCAAGGTCATCTAAAAAGTGATCAGCAGAGCCGAGACTAGAGTTCAGGGGCCCTGACTTCCAGTTCACTGTTCTTCCCAACTGTCTGAGGCCAGGGGCAATTGAGGGAAGCCAAGGGACCAGGGTGGAGGTTAGTGGGTGGTGAGGAAGCATCTCCAAGGGGGCATGCACAGAGAAGGGTGCTCAGTGGTAGCAGATCATGGCCAAGAATGGTCACCTCTTTGGGGCTGGGCTTGGTGGGTGGTTTCAGTTCAGTGGGCGTTACTATACCTCAGAGTGGAAGTTGGCTTTGAGGGTTGAGAACTCAACTGTGTTTTCCATTTCAGCAAACATTTACCTCCCCAAGTCTCAGGTCCTGTACTAGAGAAAAGGGAGAAAAATTTACTTTTTTTTTTTGAGACAGAGTCTTGCTCTGTCGCCTAGGCTGGAGTGCAATGGCGTGATCTTGGCTCATCACAACTTCCGCCTCCTAGGTTCAAGCGATTCTCCTGCCTCAGTCTCCCAAATAGGTGGGACTATAGGCGCACGCTGCCACTCCTGGCTAATTTTTTGTATTTTTTAGTAGAGATAGGGTTTCACCATGTTGCCCAAACTGATCTCAAACTCCTGAACCTCGGCCTCCCAAAGTGCTAGGATTATAGGCATGAGCCACCTTGCCTGGACCGTAAAATTTACTTTCACAACCAGAGTAGTTCATTGTCACCCCATCCAAATTACCCAAGACAAATTTATAAACCAGATTTCCAACTTGTTGGTTTGCAATAAGAGATATTCCTGGCATGATAATTAGTTATTTTCACCTACCAGGTGGAAGATCTGTTCAGGAGACTAAATGCTCATTCTGAACATCACTTGGGGAAAAAAAAAAAAAGAACTAGTCGCCAGGAATAGATCCTGTCCAGGGTTGCCTGGATTGAGCTAATCCAGTCTTCTGTGTATTTCATTGTGCGTTACGTGTGCCTCAATAACAGGCTGTCACTTTCTGCTGGAGAAACACGAACACTCGTTACTCCCAGTTATTTCTTGAGTCTTTCCTGGTAGTTAGACATGCCCGTCCTGCCATCTTCAGCCTCATGGCTCAGATACAGTGCCTGTGGGTGGGACTCATAAAGGTTCTGGAATCTGGTGGTCCAGCATGTGAGTCCTGACCGTGCCACTCCTTGTAACACATGCAAAACCATGTAACTTACAATTCTTCTTCTATAACTGGGACTGAGGCTATTCCCAAGGAAATTCGTGGAGTGGGCTTGCCTACGGCTACATAGGGCGATGAGTACGTGGATCACCCCAACATGGATTGGGTTGGAAACCCATCAGAAATTGTATGAATGGGGAAAGGACTGATAAAATGTGGGGTCTGGAAATGGTGAAAAAGTCCATAGCAATCAGAGGAAGGACTTTCAGCTTCTTGGGAGGATCTCAGAACTTTGCTGTTCAGTTGAACCAAGAACCTGGATGGGATGCTGATTGATTTGAATTTTTTGTAAAATAAATATGCAAGAGTGGGTATTTCTAAGGGGAAAAGAACGGGATTGGCGTTAGGGGAAGAGAAGATAAACAAACAAAGTAAAAATAAAAAAACAAAAGAGGATTTATGTGTGGTGCTAAAAGTCACAAGCTGAGGTTTATGATTAATTCAATTCTATGCATCTGAAGTCCAGTGTAAGAAGATTAAGTAAAAGGAGGATAACATCATAGGGCTGAGATTACAAACAAACAAACAAACAAACAAAAAACCCAGGACAGTCCTCGTGCAGGGGTTCAGTCAACATTACAGCCATTCCTTCTTTCTTCGTCTTTCTCCAAGTTATATCTGCTTTATGCTAGTTACTTCCTGGTCATATTTCAGGAGCCAACTGAACTTCATAAACCGTGAGCAAATCATGGCCTGGGATCATGAGTTGTGGGCTCCATTTCTTGGGTGGGGATTCCTTTTGTCATTAGTTTTACAAAGTAAGAGGTCACAGGACAAGATTCTTACAGTAATGAGGTAAGAATCCCCCAACTTTTCAGACAAGGCCATGGAGGCCTATATGGGTAAATAACTTGGCTGAATTGGGAAGCTGGTCCGTGGAAGATCATGGCCTTGGTCATGTATTAAACATTCTTAGAGTACTTGCTACTGTGAGGCACCCCACTGGGTGCTGGAGATATAGAGGTGAGTAAAACGTAATCAGGGCCCTCCAAAGGTTTGAGTCTACTGGGGAGACAGAATAGAAAACTCAACAAATACAAAATGCCTCCAAGTGTTACAATGGAGATTAAGAAAGTGTGTACTGGGTGCTATTAAGGCCCAGCAACCACACCCCTAATTCACCCAAGGGGTCAAGGGAACTCCATTGAGGAGGTGACACTTGAGATGATCTTGCAGCTTGAGAAGAAAGGGCTTGGGAAGGAGTGTGCACCAGGCAGTGGAAAATGCATGGGCAAAGGCACAGAGGTTGCCGTTTTAGAAGCTGTAGGTGGTTTAGCGTGGTTGAGAAGGTTTACACTGATACATGGTGGAATGCAAAGAAACACAGGAACTGGCTTGTGAACCTGGAACCTCGTTATCTAGGTGCATGGTTCCCAAACTGTTGGGTGCATAAGAACCCCCTGGGGCTAGGATGACTGTATAGTTTACTGCATAGTCCAGTCGGTGAGCTCTATAGTAGAACACACACACATTTTCTTAAAAGTGAAAAGGGAACTTAAAAGCATGACTCTGGGGCAATATGCTCAAACAAGGACTGTCCTGGTTAACTGACACTAATTAATCGACCACATTTATGTGAATCTGTTTCTGGACTCTCTGTACAATTCCATTGGTCTTTGTTTAATTTTACCCGTAGATTTAGGGGAAGACGATTTAGGGGAACAACGAGCTCTTCAACCCAAAACTTCCTAACCAGAGGCCACAGAAAGCCTGGGGCTGCCCTGGGGGCTGCATCTGAGCATGAACTTCCATCCCATGACCCACCCCTTCCCCATCCCGAGCATACATGAGCTCACACTGAAACGTCTGTGGGATCGAAACTGCAGGCTGGCTTTAGGAGGAACTGTGCAAGTTTGGGCCGTTCCTATGAGTGACCGCAGTACAGTTCTTTGTGGTTCCTAAATTAGAAGCTTGTTTTCTGTTCTGTTGTGGACCAGCTGAGTGTGTGTGTGTGAACGAATGTGCGGAAGGTCTTTGTGTTTGATGGTGAGCATTTGTATATGCTCGTCTATGGGGTTCACCAACTAGGAAGTTGGCATCTGCAGGTAGGTCTTGCACACTTGCCTGGAGATACGCAGAACCCCTTTGTGGTCTTCTGAGTCTCATCTCTGATGCGTTCTGGAATTTCCAGGAAGGAGGAGAATGCACAGGGGACTTGTTGAAAGAACCTTGGATTCAGAGCACAGAAAGAAAGCATGGGAAGGGAGAAAGTCTGTTCTTTTATCTTCATGGGCCTCATTCAACCAATAGAATCAGAGAGTAAACTGCTTAAAAGCAGAGTGTTTGGGAGCAGAATGATCGGAGCTTGAACGCTGATTTTGCCACTTGCTAGTTTTTTGGTCTCAGATAAGTTACTTGTCTTCTCTAAGCCTTAGTTTCCTCATCTGCAAAACTGGGATAATAATTGTGCCTTTCGGCTGAGCACAGTGGCTCGTGCCTAATCCCAGCACTTTGGGAGGCAGAGGCAGGTGGATCATCTGAGGTCAGGAGGTCGAGACCAGCCTGGCCAACATGGTGAAACCCTGTCTCTGCTAAAAATACAAAAATTAGCCTGGCAGGAGCAGTGAGGCTCCTCCATATTTTTTTTGGCACTAGGCTTCCATCCCCGTTAAGGCTCACTCAGTCCTCTTCGGATGGTGAGCACAGCCTTGGCTGAGTTCTGCTCCCGCTCAGGCCTGTTTGCCAGTGCCCACTGTCCTCGAAGTTGCCTGAGTGAACCCCACGGCCGTGGCTGCTGGGATGCCCAAACATCTGTCTGTGCCCGGGGTGTGATCTCCAAGCGAGCCCAGGTCCCTGAGGTCCAGAGGGGCCACACTGTGTCCTTCTTCCCCTCTGGAATTATGTTTTGTCCCTGGGCCCTGGGGCCGGGTTGCCTGTGCCTCTAGCACGAGAGAGAGGGAGAGCTGGTGAGGATGGCTCTGTCTAGGCTGAAGAAACTCTACCTTAGTTGCTAATCCAGCATGGTCGCTTCTGATCAGCTCCACTTCTGGGATGCCTCTGAGATTTCCAGTTTGTCTATTGTTTCTTGAGTAAGAGTCCTGCCCTTAGGGCAAATTCCTATCCATTCCCTCTGAAGCAGGAGTCTGAAGGGTAATGGTGCAAGAATCCACTGTCTTGTCTCACCACCGCCAAAGACACAGACATGGCTTCTGTTTGTAAGTCCCTATTGTAACCATCCAACAGGTTCACCTTGCCCGCTGCCTAGATGGAGCCCACGTATCTAGACAAGAGAATTGCAATAGAGAAAGAGTGATTTACAAAGAGCCGGCTGTGTGGGAAACCGGAGTTTTATTGTTACTCAATCAGTTTCCCATTTAGGGATCAGAGTTTTTAAGAATCATTTGGTGGGTGGGGAACAGCCAGTGAGTCGGGAGTGTTGGCTGGTTGGGTCAGAGATGAAATCATAGGTAGTTGAAGCTGTCTTGCATTGAGTCAGTTCCTAGGTGGGGGCCACAAGCTCAGATGAACCAGTTTATGGATCTGGGTGATGCCAGCTGATTCACTGAGTGCAGGGTCTGCAAAATGTCTCTAGCACTGATCTTTGGTTTACAATAGTGATGTTATCTCCAGGATCAATTCCGGGAGGATCAGAAACTTGTAAATCATGAATCTCTTGTAAACCGGAATCTCCTAAACCGTAATTTCTAATCTTTTGGCTAATTTGTTAGTCCTACGAAGGCAGCCCAGCCCTCAGGCAAGAAGGGGGTTTGTTTTGGGAAAGGCCTATTATCATCTTTGTTCTAAGCTATAAATTAAGTTCCTCCCAAAGTTAGTTCAGCCTATGCCCAGGAATGAACATGGACAGCTTGGAGGTTAGAAGCAAGGTGGAGCTGGTTAGGTCAGCACTCTTTCACTGTTCCAGTTATGATTTCGCAATGGCAGTTTTGTTACTGGAAAGGGGTCCCGATCCAGACCCCAAGAGAGGGTTATTGGATCCTGTGCAAGAAAGACTTCAGAGTGAGTCTATAGAGTAAAGTGAAAGAAAGTTTGTTAAGAAAGTAGAGGCATAGGCCAGGTGCAGTGACTCACGCCTGTTATCACAGCACTTTGGAAGACTGAGGCAGGTGGATCACCTGAGGTTGGGAGTTTGAGACCAGCCAACCTGGCCAACATGGTAAAACCCCGTCTCTACTAACAATACAAAAATTAGCTAGGCGTGGTGGCGCACCTGTAATTCCAGCTACTTGGGAGGCTGAGGCACAAGAATTGCTTGAACCTGGGAGACGGAGGTTGCAGTGAGCCGAGATGGCACCACTGCACTCCAGCCTGGGTAAGAGAGTGAGGCTCGAAGACTCTAAGCACAATTAGGAATGCTTCTGTTCTCAAGGACTTGACTCCAAGTCTGGGTCACTTCAGCAAACTGTTAAACTGATAAACTGCAAATTGATAAACTGTTTATCAATCTGTTCTCTTAACCGTAAACATCTGGAGGCTAGGAATGCCTTTCTTTCCAGGAATGCAGCGTAGCAAGTCCTGGCCTCATTTTGCTAGCCCTCACCCAAGGTGGAGTTGCTCTGGTTTCAACACCTCTGACAGTTTCACTATTAAATGTTTCTTTCTAAGGAACAGGGTATGTTGGCTTTCGTTGGCCTTTCAGCTTCCTCAGACTTTGGGATAGATTTGCACAGACCTGCCCACTGTGAAACAGGCTCTATCAGCTGCTGCCTGTAGCCATCTTTCCTCTGGCTCAGGCCCTATCCCGGGAGCAGGAACTTTGACCTCTGGCGGCTTCCAGGCTCCTTTTCCCCAGTGTAAATGGACACTTGGAGTTGGCCTGCTTCTTGGTTTATCAGACATGACTGGACATGTATGAACCCCAGCCCTGGACAGTCTGAGCTGGGATCTCTGGTACTTTTGTATTAAGTGGTGGTCCAGGGACGAATGTCAGAACCACCTATTACTGTAGCACAACTAGTGTCTCGACCTAGTTCCATGGGCATGCCTGGGGGCTGCTACACCATCTCACAAGCTTTTGGAAGGTCATTATCAGCTGAATGCTGATCCCTGCCTCTGGTTGCCGAGTGGAGGGACATTCGCTCATTCGTCTCTTCACATAGCCCGCATTTACCGAGCACCTGCTCTGAGCCGGTCACTGTACTCACTGCTGGGATATGAAGATGAGTCAGACACTGCGCCTGCTCTGGAGTGGGGTTTCTGTTCTTATTGGAGAGGGGAACATAGATAACCTCACTCTGGCTTCTGGTTGGGCTCAGGTTGTCAATGGAGGAAAATGACTGAGGCAAGTCTCAATCATTTTAGAAGGTTTATTTGCCAAAGTTAAGGAAACGTGCCTGGGAGACAGGTCTATACCTTTCTCTGAAGATGATTTTGGGGGCTTCAATATTTAAAGGGAAAAGGGCGGGATATTGAGAAACACACAATTTTCTTGTGAGAGGGGAATTGGGGAAAATAGCCATTCATGCCTTTGTCTGGCTCAGTGAATCTGCGTTTTTACCTAAGATCACGTAAACAACAGGGCAGAGGAAACAGTCAGATACGCGTTTGTCTCAGATGGGCAGAGGGATGACTTTGAGTTCTGTCCTGTGTCTCGCACTGAAGATAAGCTCTCAGTTTACATTGACATGGTGAAAGTTAACAGTAACGCTTTAGGGTAAAGATCACAATGTGAGGGAGGTTGGTAGCCTGTCATCCTTGTCACCATCTCATTTAGGAACCAACATGGGAGGTAGGTTTGCATGACTCAGTTCCCTGCTTGATTTTTTTCCTTTGGCTTAGTGAGTTTGGGGTCCCAGGATTTATTTTCCTTTCAAGGAATGGCAATGGGCAGCACCAACAGGAGAAAGGAAGGCAGGAAGAAAGGAAGGTGAGCGTTTCTCCTGCCCAGGTGCCACCCTGCTGGGCTGGAGTGTCTGTTTTCCTCCTTTGAGGGCCAAAGGCCCTGTGGCATGGTCCTGTCCTACAGTTCCTGTGGGTTCTGGTTATTCTTGACACCTCTCCCTGCCTTAGACTTAGAGGTGTAGTGGCCCCGCTGCTGTTGCTAGTCCTGTGTTTTTCTCTGTCTCTTGTTGATTTCACTTAACTCTTTCCTTCTCTTTGTAAATTTCCCCTGCATTGGATTATCCTGTTATACCAACTGAGCCTGCCATTGGTCCACTCCCAGGATCCTGATGGAATCATGATCTCTCCTCTGTATACACGGCCGCCTTTACTTAGTAGACGCCCAGTAAATGACTGTCCAATTAATAATAATGTAACATGTTAGGGGCTGTGTCAGCAATTTTTGGGTAAGATTTGCCCTCCGAACATCCAACTTCCGGTTCTGATGTCAGATAAATCTGCTGGATCAGTATATTTGAAGACACAATGATACATAAAAATGTGACTTGTCTGTTTTTGGGAGTTGTAGGCTCTTGAGAAACTGGGTGCCCTGTGACGCTAATTATTATGAGAATTAAAGCCACAAAGTTTCTGTTGTTATTAGCAATTTTCCTGTCTCCAGTTTCTGCTTTTTCTGAACAGCTCTATATGTAAACGTTGATGCAATGGGAAAACAAACAAAACTGAGGTATAGAAAAGAGAGACGCAAGGGAGTAGTAAGAAACATGAAAGCTGGTTTCAGTCCGGCTGACAGAAGCTTCCCAAATGTTGGCAGATGAGGCAGAGAGAGCAAAGAGACACAGTGACACTTCTGCCCCTCCTGACATCCTGGGTCCGGGGAAGGGGGCGGGGGGGTGGCTGGTGGGAGCATGACGAGCAGCAGGCCTGGTGGCTGCGGAAGGGGAGGTGGGTGGGGCTGAGGGGCACTGGGGAGAGGACGAGGGAATCAGAGGGATGACTAGAGTTTCAGGCTTCAGCCTCAGATGGGTGGTCTCTGCTGATAATAACCAGAGGCCCAAGGAAAGCCACGAAGCCAGGCCTGGTAGTCCAGAAGGCACAGAGGCAACCCAGGGTGTAGTGGGGAACCCCTCCAGGGCCAGGCGAAGTCTCGCTCAGCATGAGGTCTGCAGCTGGAAACACAAAGTAGGTCTCACACTTAACAGGGCCTCCGTATGTGGCAGCAGACTGCACAAATGGATTCAAGTTGCTCTGAACTTTAGAGAAGCCAAGTGCGGAAAGGAATGCAGGGGCTGGGTCAGGTGCGGTGGCTCACGCCTGTAATCCCAGTGCTTTGGGAGGCTGAGGCGGGTGGATCACCTGAGGTCAGGAGAGGAGCGCCGTGCACCATCAAGACAGCCCTGGCACATGGTTTTTCACACTGACCACAGAGAACCCCAGCAAGGAAGATGTGGCTGTGTGCTGGTGTGCAAAGAGAGACGTTTTCAAGCACCCACGGGACATGAGATGATTGCTGTTTTGTCATGTGGGAGTGTCCTGTAACCCCCACCCGCCTTCCCAAAGAGCACAGACTGTGTCTGAGAGCTGGTGTGTGGTTGCACACGCGCACATGTGTGCTTGCACACATTCTGCAGGCTCCTCCTCTGTTCTAGTATCAGAGTCATATCTCTCTCATCTGTTTCTTTTTTTTTCTTTTTTTTGAGGTGGAGTTTTGCTCCTGTCGCCCAGGCTGGAGTGCAATGGCACAATCTCAGCTCACTGCAACCTCCTCCTCCCGGGTTCAAGCGATTCTCCTGTCTCAGCCTCCCGAGTAGCTGGGATTACAGGTGCCCACCACCATACTCAGCTAATTTTTGTATTTTTACTAGACACAGGGTTTCGCCATGTTGACTAGGCTGGTCTCCAACTCTTGGCCTCATGTGATCCACCCGCCTCGGCCTCTCAAAGTGCTGGGATTACAGGGGTGAGCCACCGCGCCCGGCCAGGGTGGGGGTTCTTCACCAGGAATACATAGAAGGACTCTGGAGCTTCCTTTAATGTAGATGTGAAACTCAGAGTGTGTGTTTTCCTGCTGCATGGGTCTATAGCTTTTGTTACAATCTCAAAGGTATCTGTGACCTCAACTGCCCAAAGCTGAGAACACAGGGGCCTCTCTCTCGCCTTGAATCCCCCAGAATTCGCTCACCAGCCCTGTCTGGTGTGGATACGAAGGTGAAGGAGAGGCCTCAGAGGCTTGGGGCGGGACCTATGGGCTCCTAACAGTGGCATTGCTCATCTCTAACATTCCAGGTCTTTTCTGGAGAGCCCTCTCTCCTATTCTAGGCTTTGCTTAGCACCATCAGCATTGTATCCCTTAGTAGCCTGAAATAAAGGGGAGAGAAGCAAATGAAAAAGGAGACCCATGGGGAAGTTATTTGCATGGACAAAGGCAAGTGAGTCAGCTGCCCAGGGTGGGTCGCGGGGGAAGATGCAGGAGTCAGGGGCGTGGTGAGGTGGGCGGCACTGGGGCTCGAAGCCCAGTGGTCGCTCACTTTGGGGCTTTTGTCCCTCTGCACAGGTGCTTCCAACGCTGCCAGTTCCTGATGCCAGCACTCCTTTCTCAGCCTGCTCTCTGCTCACATTGAGAATTAAAAAAAGAAATAAAACCACAAATGGGCTGATGTGAGCAGATGGTTTCGGTCATAACCGCAAAAACCTTCTTGTTTCACGTTCCTGATAGACACTGCTCTTGCATAATGCCAAGTCCATTACACTGATGAAAATGCTGGTATTATCTGCCTGTTCCAGGGGTGATGGTTTGAAAGTTTGTGTCCCCCTTCTTCCCCCACCAAAGATTCATCTGTTGAAATCCTGACCATGAAGCTGATGGTATTGGGGGTTTGGGAAGTGATTAGGTCTTGAAACTGGACCCCTCATAAATGGGATGAGTGCCCTTATAAAAGAGACCCCAGAGAGCTTTGTAGACCTCTCTCTCTGCCGTGTGAAGATGGAAAGAGAAGGCAGTCGTCTGCAACCCAGAAGAGGACTTCGCCAGAGCCTGACCAGGCTGACACCCTGATCTTCGATGTCCAGCGTCTATAACTGTGAGAAATAAATGACTGCTTAAGCTGCCCAGTTTGTAGTATTTTAGTTACAGCAGGCTGAATGGACCAAGACATAGGGTGGGCTACTGCAGGGCCCCCTCTTTTTTCTGGACCAGAACGTGCTTGATGGAGATTCTGGGCACCAAGAGACGGAGGGTGGTGACAGAGTTTCCTTGTTCTTTATTCCCGATTGAAGTAAAATGCTCACACGTAACTGATGTCATGAATTTTTTTTTTTTTTTTAAGTCAGTGTCTCACTCTGTCACCCAGGCTGGAGTATGGTAGTGTGTTCTTGGCTCACTGCAACCTCCACCTCCCGGGTTCTAGTGACTCTTGTGCCTCAGCCTCCCGAGTAGCTGGGATTACAGGCACCCGCAACCATGCCCTGCTAATTTTGTATTTTTAGTAGAGATGGGGTTTCACCATGTTAGCCAGGCTGGTCTCGAACTTCTGACTTCAGATGATCCAACCGCCTTGGCCTCCCAAAGTGCTGGGATTATAGGCGTGAGCCCCTCACTTAGCCCATGTCGTGACTTTTAGTATTTTTTGACCATGACTCACAGTAAGAAATTTAGTTACATTGCAATACTTGTATGCACATGCAGAAAAAAAATAAAAGTCTCAGTGTTTATCATTATGACCTGAGATGTGCTCTGATTGGTCCTGACACACCCTGTTATAGACCAAAACATGACTGAGGCAGGTCTCAATGCATTAGAGGTTTGTTTAGCCAAGGCTGTCCAGGAAAAAAACACAGATCACAGATACTCTTGTGATCACAGATGCTTTTTCCAAAGGAGGTTTTAGGAACTTTTTTTTTTTGTTTTGAGATGGAGTCCTGCTCTGTCACCCAGGCTGGAGTGCAATGGTGCGATCTTGGCTCACTGCAACCTCCACCTCCCGGGTTCAAGCCATTCTCTTGCCTCAGCTTCCCAAGTAGCTGGGATTAAGGCACATACCACCATGCCTGGCTAATGTTTTTGTATTTTTAGTAGAGACGGGGTTTCACCATGTTGGCCAGGCTGGTCTCGAACTCCTGACCTCAGGTGATCTGCCCGCCTCAGCCTCCCAAGCTGCTGGGATTACAAGTGTGAGCCAGTGCCCGACCGACTGGGAACTTCGGTCTTTGAAGGGAAAAGAGAAAGCAGGAGGGGAAAAAAAGGGAGAGAGGGGAGGCAGGGAAGCAAATTTTTACATTCTTGTGAGGCTCTGATTAGCTTTGGTAAAACTACATTTTACACCTGGAAAGAGGAAGTGGAGGGAAAAGTCAATGATATCTTGTGCGCAGCTCAGTAAATCTGCATCTGACTTAAGATAAAGTAAACATGTGAAGAGCGGAAAAAGAGGCCATGGCCCAGGGTTGTGCCCTTGTAGCCATCTGTTTGGGAACAAAAGGAAAACAGCATTGGTGACCCAGTTCCCAAGCTTCTCTTTCCCTTTGGCATAGTGAATTTGGGAATCTGAGATTCCATTGGTCTCTCACACTATTTGCAAGGAAAAAATCTGCTTAAGACCCACAACCAGGTTGCAACCCTCAGTTTGGACAACACTGGTCTCATCATTTTTGCTGCCTGCCAGAAAGAGCAAATCTTCTGTGATAACAGTGTCTGGAGCTCCAGAACGGGTCACGCTCCCCTGGCGGCTGAGAGGGGGACAGGAATGACAGAGGATTTCTGCCTTCAGCCTGTCTCAGAGCCTTGATCCAGCAGGGGAAAGGAGCATTCTGACCTTTCTCCTTTTTTTACATTAATCTTTTTTTTTTTTGGTGCAGGGAATCATAGGACTCAAACACAACTTCCACCCATGGGGAGGTCTAATGATAACTTGGTCTCATCTCACAAGGAGGCAAGTTTCTCTCATTTAATTGTGGAGGAAGGGCTGTCCAACAAAAGCAAGTCAGCAGGAATTCCTAATTCAGGGACTTTACGCTGGGGCCTGCACAAGTACTTCCTCTCTGTCAGCATAGACTGTGGTGTCTTACAGGACACTTGAGGTGACCTAGGTCTTCCCTGCTTAAGACCAGTGGCTGCCAGTTTGGGTGTGGTGGCTCAGGCCTATAATCTCAGCACTTTGGGAGGCCGAGGTGGGTGGATCACCTGAGGTCAGGAGTTCAAGACCAGCCTGGCCAACATGGTGAAACCCTGTCTCTACTAAAAATATGAAATAAATTAGCTGGGCTAAGTTTTTAGCTGGTGGTGGGTGCCTGTAATCCCAGTTACTCGGGAGGCTGAGGCAGGAGAATTGCTTGAACCTGGGAGTCTGAGGTTGCGGTAAGCAGAGGCAGAGATCGCACCACTGTACTTCAGCCTGGGTGACAGAGCGAGACTCCATATAAAAAAATCCCCAAAAAACAAAACAAAACGAACGACCAGTGGCTGCCATCTAAGTCCCGTCTGTGTTTGGAGGAGGCACTACTCCATTTGGCTGTAGTTGGCAGGTCAGTCCCAGCTTGGGATTTTCCAAGTGTCCCTATCCCTTGGCCTCATTGGAAGCACCACATCTGCTGTCACTCGCCCACTCCCCCGTTGATGGCATGCAGCGATTTAGTTTTCCTGTTCTTGTTTCCTGAGAGCAAGGCAATGGGGGCGGGGGGTGAGTCTCAGATTTCTTTGAATAAATGTGAGGTGTTGTGTAAGAAGCGCAGCCATGTATACATAGATTTTATTTTTTTATTTTATTTTATTTTATTTTTGAGACGAAGTCTCACTCTGTTGCCCAGGTTGGAGTGTAGTGGCGCGATCTCGCCTCACTGCAACCTCTGCCTCCCAGGTTCAAGTGATTTTCCTGCCTCAACCTCTTGAGTAGCTGGGACCACACCCGACTCTTTTTTTTTTTTTTTTTTTTTTTGTAGAGACGGGGTTTTGCCATGTTGGCCAGGCTGGTCTCAAACTCCTGACCTCAAGTGATCCACCTGCCTTGGCCTCTCAAAGTGCTGGGATTACAGGTGTGAGCCACTGCGCCCGGCCTGATCTTTTTACCATTTCCAGGCTGTTCTCCCCCTACCCTTTCAGAACATGCTCAAAAAGCCCCCCTGAGAAGTGGGTACTAGAGACAGCAGAGTGAACAAGGCACAGTTCTGCTGGGTGCAGTGTGGGTCGCAGACAAGGACGTTGATGATTACAATAACCCGGTCTCCTGGTGGAAATGTACAGGGGACCGTGGGAATGCATAGAAGGGTGGCATAGCCCAGCAATGAGATGGGCTTGCAAGCGGGACTTCGTGGACCCCAGTGGGTGAGGATGTGAATTCCAGCTTCTACTGTGCCTCCACTGATGCGCCCCTGGCCAGGAGAGGGCAAAAGACCTACAGAAGAAACTGAGGCACAAAATACAATTTTTAAGAGTTAACTTGAGTTGAAGTGAGAACAGCTGTCGGAAACACACTTCCAGGTTGCCTTTGGGAGCGATCTGCTTGGCCTTTGTTACAAGCAGGGTTTTTGTTCTGTTTTGTTTTGTTTTGTTTTTTCGAGACAGAGTCTTGCTCTGTCACCCAGGCTGGAGTCCAGTGGTGTGAACTCGGCTCACTGCAACCTCTGCCTCCCAAGTTCAAGCAATTCTCCTGCCTCAGCCTCCTGAGTAGCTGGGATTACAGGTGTGCACCACCGCGCCTGGCTAATTATTGTATTTTTGGTAGAGATGGGGTTTCACCATGTTGGCCAGGCTGGTCTTGAATTCTTGCCCTCAAATGATTGCCCACCTCAGCCTCCCAAAGTGCTGGGATTACAGGCGTGAGCCACCACACCCAGCCTACTAGCAAATTTTGAAAGGCAAAAGGGAGCTAGGAGGGGCTGACACGGAGTTGTCTGATGGAAATTCTTACTAGCTTACAGAAATCACATCTGTTGGTGACTGTGCATTGTTGAGCTCCGGTGTGAGTTTTGGCATCCAGTGCGTGGTGTTCACGGTGTTCAGGGCTATGTGGTGTCTGTTCGTCTAGGGCCTGCATCGCAGGTGGCTTCAAGAGATAATTATTTCGCTCAAGCAGGGAGTGAGAGGTAACTGCTGTCACATCTGAATGCCTCTCTGAGTCTGCTCATTTAAAGGGGCTTGCATTCCTCAGATAAAAGGTCCCTTTGCTTTCTCGTCACTCCCCATGTGGCCTGGCTGAGGCCACCCCCTCGTGAGGGAGTTGTGCTTCTCACTGCTGAGTGGGGGTGGAAGTCCAGATTCCCTACCCAGCCTTCCCTGACACCACCTGGCAGGGGATTGGGTGCCTGGTTACAGCTGGGTGGAGGTGGACGTTAAGCTCCCACTCTGCCTTTGCTGGCCTGAGTGGTAGGGCCATCATTTTTTTCTGGGGTGTTCTGTAGGGTGGAGAAGTCATTGTCTAAGTCTTTTGTCTTGCTAGGCTGCTCCTTCCCTGTTTATTTATTTATTTTTTTTCTAGAGAGAGAGGTACGGCTTTCGTTATTGTTTTTCTGTGCCTGTTATTGTTTCTGCATTGTGGCCTCTCCATCGGGGCTGTCTCCAAGTCTGGGATACATAAAGGAAAGAGAAAACCCAGATAACTCATTGCTACATCGTTCCATGGATCCTACTGTCTGTCCACCTTTCAGTCCCTTCTCATGCTTGTTTTATTTTTATTTTTTATTTTTTGAGACAGAGTGTCACTCTGTTACCCAGGCTGGAATGCAACGGTGCGATCTTGGCTCACTGCAACCTCCGGCTCCCAGGTTCAAGCGATTCTTCTGCCTCAGCCTCCCGAAGAGCTGGGATTACAGGTGCCTGCCACCAAGCATACCTGGCTAATTTTTTTGTATTTTTAGTAGAGACGGGGTTTTGCCATGTTGACCAGGCTGGTCTCGAACTCCTGACCTCAGGTGATCCACCCGCCTTGGCCTCCCAAAGTGCTGGGATTACAGGTGTGAGCCACCATGCCTGGCCCTCATGCTTGTTTTATGCCCAAGATCAGGGCTTAGTTCTACTTGGTGGGAAGGATAGGGAAAAGTCTGGCCACTTCACCTTCCTGGAAATGTTAAGTGTATGGGATGGTTTTAAGGGCCAGGCATACAAGCAGCTCACATTGTTTCTGTGACATCTCACCAGAGAGCCTCAGTGTCCTGGTTCTCCTGGATGTGGTGGAAGTCTGGTACCCCACTCTGGGCCTGGCCTTAGACACCTGTGCAATTTCTTACATGCTCCATGGTGACCATAGAAACCAGCATGAAGGTGATGATGCTGATGGAAGGGTCCAGGTCCTCCAGTTGCCACCTAGAGATCTGCCTGACTTTCCTCTGTCTCTGATCTGACTGAGAAATACACCTTTATCATGTTAAGCCACTGAGATGTTAGGGTTGCTTGTCACAGCACTATCTATCCAGACCCTAGATCGTTTAAGATCTCTTCTTTTCTTTTCTTTTCTTTTTTTTTTTTTTGAGACAGAGTCTCACTCTGAGCTCAGGCTGGAGTGCAGTGGCACGATCTTGACTCACTGCAACCTCCGCCTCCTGAGTTCAAGAGATTCTCACACCTCAGCCTCCTGAGTAGCCGGGACTACAGGTGCACCACCACACCCGGCTAATTTTTGTATTTTTAGTAGAGATGGGGTCTACTAAATGCTGGTCAGGGTGATCTCCAACTCCTGACCTCAGGAGATCCACCCTCCTCGGCCTCCCAAAGTGCTGGGATTACAGGCATGAACCATCGCGCCCAGCCACAAAACACTTTAAGTGAAGAGCACAGCTGGTCCTTCAAAGGAGCTATTGTAGGAAGAAGCCCGGGGTCTGAATTGGGGGTGGCTGGGAGTCCTCAGGGCCCGTTCCCCTCCACAACCATCGGTGTTGTGTTTGCAGCAAGAAGTCATTGCTGGCCATGCAGTGGAATGTGGGGAAGATGGCTCCAGCTCTTGCTGTAGGGTCAAACAGAGGATCCTGGCTTGGCCTTAAGCTGGACTCGAGGATTTAGACCCGGGGCTCTCAGGAAGACCCGAGGACTTACTGCATTTTCAGCTGACCGAACAAACTCATGCCAGGATCAAAGGGAGGTTGCACTTTGGGAGCAGTCTGCGAAAAGTCTGCTCTATTTTATGAAACAGGTTCTGTTTGTAGGCCCTGGTCAGGAAAGAACGCTCACAAGCCAAGCGTGGCCTGTTTGGAGAGAAATCTGTCAGGCTAAGTGTGTGTTTACTTTGGGACCCAGCAATCCTGCTCAGGCAGGCAGAGCCCAGGAAAACTCTCATGCAGGCTCACAGAGGCCGGGCTAGAGCATGCTCAGTGCTGTGCTGTTTGGGAAGCAGGTTGCTGGGGGCAGCCCAGGTGTGCAACATGGGGGAGGAGCTGACAAGTAAACCTGGCACCTCCTGTAGTGTACAAGCTCCAGTTCTGGTCAACAAACTCTGTGGCCCCATGGCAACATGGAGGGGGCTTAAAAACCCAGTGCTGAGGCCTGGCACAGTGGCTCACACCTGTTATCCCAGCACTTTGGGAGGCCGAGGCAGATTGAACACCTGAGGTCAGAAGTTCGAGACCAGACTGACTAATATGGTGAAACCTCATCTCTACTAAAATACAAAAATTGACTGGGCATAGTGGTGTGCACTTGTAGTCCCGGCTACTCAGGGGGCTGAGACAGGAGAATTGCTTGAATCTGGGAGGCGGAGGCTGCAGTGAACTGAGATCACACCATTGCACTCCAGCCTGGGTGACAGGGTGAGATTCTGTCTCAAAAAAAAAAAAAATTAATTAAAAAAATAAAAATAATCCAGTACTGAGTGAAAAAGCTAAAGCCAGAATGAGATCGACGGCATAAAGCCAGTTATGTAAATTCTTTTTGCCCAGGCTGAAACGCAGTGGTGTAATCATAGCACACTGCATCCTCAAACTCCTGGGTCTAGGCAATCCTCCTGCCTCAGCCTCCTGAGTAGCTGGGACCATGGGCGTGTGCCACCATGCCTGTCTAAGTTTTAAATTTTTTTGTAGAGATCGGGTCTCACTATGCTGCCCAGGCTGGTCTTGAACTCCCGGCATCAAGGGATCCTCCCACCTCAGCCTCTGTGAGCCACTGTGCCCAGTCAGTTATGTAAACTTACACACACTCCTACAAAGCCAGCATGTACACCTGACAATCACACAAGCGTACGGATGTGCACTTATAAGCATTAGAATGGTTGCCTTTGGGGTAGGGGAGTGGAAATGAGAAATGAGATAGAAAGGTCTAAATAGAGAAATGATATGGGACAGGACTTTGCATGGACTCATTAACTCAACCTGTGGTGCCCTACACAAAGCAACAGTGGAGGCAGATTCACCCGGAAAATAATGTTGGGGCGGGCTTAAGACAGAATGATGCAACCCAGGTACTGTGCCGCACAGAGGCAGCGCATCGACTCTGCCAGAGCCGGCTTCGCGGGGAAGCTTTACCGGCATCTTGAAGGATATGTAGAGGCTTCAGGTACCAAGGAAGGTGGGTGGGAGACTGGAAGGGCTTTGACCAAACATCATATATGCAGGCGTGGTGGCTCGAGGGAGCAGCTGCTATTTGGGAAATCAGAAATACTGTGCTTTGGAATGGCTAGAGCAAAAGTGTGAGCCGGGAGGATGGAGGAGACTGGGTCCTGCAGGGCTGTGTGAATCATGCTGGAGTCTGGACTTGATCACAGCTAAGAGGAGACAGTGAAGATTTTATAGCAGGAAGCCACTGAATCATGTTTCAAAGCTTCCTTATTTTCTTTCAGCCGTACCACCAACTTCTGCAATCTCCCCACACGAGTGCCTGGATTTCAGACATGGCTGAGGGCATCATCTCTCTTAGTTTCTGTTTCTCTGGCAGTTGCTTCTTAAAGCTTGCTTGTGTTTTTTCAAGAGCTACCCTGGACTTGGGAAAATTCTCTCCTTAGTCATCACGTTCTCAAAGATTTCACTCACGTTATTCTTCATCTCTAATGTTTTAGTCAAATCCCACGTATTTCTCTCATTTTTGATTGTTTCTCAAGAGGGTTTTTTTGTTTGTTTGTTTTTTGTTTTTTCCTTTTCTTTTGGTAGAGTCTCACTGTGTCTTCCAGGCTGGAGTGCAGTGGCACGATCTCAGCTCACTGAAACCTCCATTTCCTGGATTCCAGCGATCCTCCTGCCTCAGCCTCCCAAGTAGCTGGGATGACAGGTGCCTGCCACCATGCCAGGCTGATTTTTGTATTTTTAGTAGAGATGGGGTTTTGCCGTGTTGACCAGGCTGGTCTCGAACTCCTGATCCCAAGCGACCTGCCCACTTTGGCCTCCCAAAGTGGAGGGATTATAGGTGTGAGCCACTGCACCTAGCCCAATAGTTACATAGTTTCTTTTTGTTGGATAATTAGGGTCTTTTACATTTTTCACTACTATATGTTCACATTTTCATTTTTTTTTTTCTTAGAATAGAATATGAAAAGTGGAATTACTGGGCGAAGAGAAAGGCCATTTTTAGAGTTCTTCTAACTTGCTGCTAAGTTGCTTTGCAGAATTAGAACACTACGTCACCTACAGACAGCATACGGATTCCACCAGGCTGTTGCCTGCCTTTGCTGAGCATTACCTTAGAAAACCTCTTGGCTAATCTGGGAAAATTTATAATTTTATTGTTTTAGTATATCCATGTGCTTGATTTTCAGTGAGATTAAGTGCCTTTTCTTCTGAATGTCAGTCATCTGTATTTCTTCTGTTGAGAATTGTGGGTTGATGGTGTTTGCCAATTTTTCTCTTAGTTTGAGTATTTTTCATTTTGATCTGTATAAGCTCTTGATGTTTTTGATAATTTTGTTTCAGTTTTTTCAGTTTTGTTGTCTTTTTTTTTTACACCCGAATAATTTTAGTTTGTTGTAATTAACTCCATCTTTGTGCTTGGATTTCAAGTTCTGTGAGCACCACAATGATGTCCCTGTGACATCCGCCCGTCAACCAGGACAGGTTTTCCAGAAGATCTGCCCACTCACCTCTCAGCATACTGGAGGATTTTGATTAAAAAACACTCCCCTTTTTCTCCAGCCCTCTCCAGCTGTTGTTTCTTTTCTCTCCACTTTCCTTCTCAGAGCTTCTTGTAAAGAAATATCTGTACTTTCTCTTTCTTTCTTTTCTTTCTTTCTTTCTTCCTTCCTTCCTTTTCTTCCTTCCTTCCTTCCTTCCTTCCTTCCTTCCTTCCTTCCTTCCTTCCTTCTTTCTTCTTTCTTTTTTAATGTAGGGTTTCACTCTCTCACCCAGACTGGAGTAAAGTGGTGTGATCTTGGCTCACTGCAACCTCCACCTCCCAGGCTCGAGTGATTCTCCTCCTCAGTCTCCTGAGTAGTTGAGATTACAGGCGTGCACCACTACCACCTGGGCAATTTTTGTATTTTTAGTAGAGACGGGGTTTCACCATGTTGGCCAGGCTGGTCTCGAACTCCTGACCTCAAAGGATCCATCTGTCTTGGCCTCCCAAAGTGCTGGGATTCCAGGCATGAGCCACCGCGCCCAGCCAGTGTCTGCATTTTCTGACTCTGTTTCATCTGTCATATACTCTGCAGTCACGCCCACCTGTCTTCTCTGCTCACCACTCTACAGACATGCCCTTGACAAGGGAACCAACAACCTTACCGTCAGTCAAATCCAAATGCATCTTCTCTTTCTGCATCTTACTTGACCTCAGCAGCCTTTGACTCAGCTGAGCACTTCATCCTCCCTTCTTTCTCCTTTCTTTGCTTTCAGATTACCTCAGTCAGCTCAGGCTGCTGTAACAGAGATACGGTAAATTGGGTGGCTCATGCAAAATAAATTCATTTCTCCCAGTTCTGGTGGCTGGAAGTTCAAGATCAAGATGCTGGCTCAATCAGTTCCTGGTAAGGGCTGTCTTCCTGGCTTATAGATGACTGCCTTCTTTCTTTATCTATCTACACATGGTAGAGAAAGGGAGAGAGAAAGCAAGCTCTCTTGTATCTCTTCTATGATTCTATGATTTTTTTTTTAATTAAAAAAAAATTAAGAGACAGACTTCACTATGCTGCCCAGGCTGGAGTGTGGTGATTATTAACAGGTACTATCATAGTACACCGCAGCCTCGAACACCTGGCCTCTAGTGATCCTCCCTGCTCAGTCTCCTAAGTAGCTGAGACTACAGGCTTGCACCACTGTACCTGGCTTGTGTCTCTTCTTATAAGGGCACTAATTTTATTCATGTAAGCCCCACCCTTATGGCCTAATCATATCCCAAACGCCCCAACTCCAAATACCACCACCTTGGGGATTAGGGTTTCAACGTATGACCCTGGAGGGACATAAGCATTCAGTCTACAGCCCAGACTCTCCTGGTTTCCTCCTGCATCACTAGGTGCTCCCAATTTCACTCTCCTATTACTACCCTTCCCCTCCTCCTCCTCCCATCCCTCCTCCCCCTCCCCCTGGCCCTCCCCCTCCCCCTCCCCTCCCCCTCCCCTTCTTCTTCTTCTTCTTCTTTTTTTTTTTTTTTTTGAGACGGAGTCTGGCTCTGTCGTCCAGGCTGGAGTGCAGTGGCCGAATCTCAGCTCACTGCAAGCTCTGCCTCCCGGGTTTACGCCATTCTCCTGCCTCAGCCTCCCGAGTAGCTGGGACTACAGGCGCCCGCCACCTCGCCCGGATAGTTTTTGTATTTTTTAGTAGAGACGGGGTTTCACCGTGTTAGACAGGATGGTCTCGATCTCCTGACCTCGTGATTCGCCCGTCTCGGCCTCCCAAAGTGCTGGGATTACAGGCTTGAGCCACCGCGCCCGGCTTCTTCTCCTTCTCCTTCTCCTCCTTCTTTCTTCTTCTTCTTCTTTCTTCTCCTTCTCCTTCTCCTTCTTCTTCCTCTTTCTTCCTCTTCCTCTTCCTCTCCTTCTTCCTCTCCTTCTTCCTCTCCTTCTTCCTCTCCTTCTCCTTCTCCTTCTTCTTCTTCTCCTCCTCCTCCTCCTCCTCTTCTTCTTCCTCATCCTCTTCCTCTTCCTCTCCTCCTCCTTCTTCTTCCCTTCTTCTTCAACAGAGTCTCACTCTGTCGCCCAGGCTGGAGTACAGTGGTGTGATCTTGGCTCACTGCAACCTTGGCCTCCCAAGTGCAAGCACTTTTCCTGCTTCAGCCTCCCTAGTAGCTGGGATTGGCACACAGGCGTGTGCCACCACCAGGCTAATTTTTGTATTTTTAGTAGAGATGGGGTTTCACCATGTTGGCCAGGCTGATCTCGAACTCCTAACCTCAGGTGATCTGCCTGCCTCAGCCTCCCAAAGTGCTGGGATTACAGGCAGAAGTCACCGTGCCTGGCCTTGCCTCCTCTTCTTTTGCATCTGGTGCACTCTTCTGAATGCCAGCGCAGTCTTATTCTGAGCATCACCTTCTCAGAGTCTTTTCAGACCGTCCTGGGTGGTTCTTGGTCTATGACTCTGTTTAATTCTCTCGGAGCAACCATCATGACCTCTTGTGCCTTGTTTCTGCATTAATTTACTACAAGCAGCTGGGTAGTGGGAGATAAGGGCACAGATCCTGGAGCCAGGCAACCTGGGCCCTCCAATCCTAGCTTCATATGAATGCAATCATATAGCGCCTCACCACTAATGGGTCATAAGGCCTTCAGCAGGTTGATTGGCCTCTCTGTGCCTCAGTTTCCCCCTGAAACTGGGGATAATAGAAGTTCTACCTCACAGGGTTGTTTAGAGGATTAGAATTGCATGAGTATGTGTTTAAAAATTAACTGCTAAGAAGGTTCCTGAAGGGTGCAGCCTCCTCCAGCTTATGTCTTTGAGAAACAGGATACTTTTCCCATTCTTGGCAGAAATATACTCTAAGTCTTTATAAATTGATTAATTTAGGAGCATCTTTTCTATATACATTAATATGGCACATCGCTGCCCTCTTTATGAACTTCTCCCTTTTATAATTCTCTACTATTCTAATTATATCAGAAGTAACCTTAAAGCTGGTAAGAATCGTCTTTTAACTTGCTCACTTCGCTTTTCTATGGAGGAGGGAATTTCCTGAGCTCTGTGCAGTTCCAGGGGCAGCAGCTTTAGTGACAGCCTGAAGAGCAGGAGGTGAAAGCTCTGGGCTGGGGCAGTCTGGGGAGTTAAGGAAGAAAAGCACGTTGCTGTTGTTGTTCTAGTAGTTGTTGGAGAGGTCAGCGAGAGAGAAGGGTTAGATGTCCATCATGTTGAGTTTGAGGTGTCGGTGGAGTCAGGGTGGAGGTAGGATTAAAGCTGGGACAGGGAATGGAATTGTCCTGTAGGAAATCCCATGTGTGGCTGGAGGAGCTGGTAAGAGCTTCTGCTTAGGGGGCCAGGGGAGGTCCTTAGGGGAAAGCTACCTGCTTCTTCTGGGAACCTGTGGGGCTGCACCAAGTGGAAGGCAGGAGAGTGCCAACTTGTCAGGCTGCCAAATGAGGCAGATGGGGCCAGGCGAGAGCATCTGTATCTTCACCAGGGCTAAGCTAGACTCTACCTGGACCCTCCCTCTGGCCTAAGATCACTCTCTAGGTTGTCTCTGCCCTGGTAAATCCTCATGCCACCTAAAGTAGCTTCTATAACCCTCAAGGAGACTAGCCCAAGAGTGCTCTGCTTTCAGGATTCTGCTTCCAATTACCAGTGGGAAAGACTGCTAGTTGCAAGTGGGGAGGGGTCCATCGTCAACGCCAGAGGATGGCAAACTCTTTTTGCCAGGGCCAGCTATTACAGATTTTAGGTTTTGTGGGCTCTGTGGTCTCTGTCACAACTAGTCAACTTGGAATTGTTCCTATAAATTTTATAAAATTAATCAGGGAAGAAGGGAAGGAGAGAAATGAAAATAAATCAAGCTTGCAGCACATTTGGCATTAATCATGAGGTCAGCCTGCTCTCTTACCTGCTTCCTCATATTTGCTGCCTATTCCCCCAGAATCACACACGCCCTGTTTTAAGACTATAGTTCCCCTTAATTGCACCATAGGTAACATCTTAAGCATTGTGAGACATTAAGTTTTCCATTTGAGATATTCTTATCAGGTCTTGCATACCAGTGAAACTACTGATGCCAGCTGGTCTGGAGAAACCCAAGAGAAGCTGATTCACCAAAGAAGGCTGTTTCCAGATCATGATGATTTCATCCATCCTACCTTGACCAATAATGATCCTAATTTTCCAGTTACTTGCCCTCCACCATCCCCTTAAAAGCCCCAGCCCAGAACTTCTCAGGGAGATGGATTTGAGGGTCCCTCCCATCTCCTTGCTTGGTTACCCTGTGACCATTAAACTCTTTCTTTGCTGCAAACCCTGCTGTCTTGGTGTATTGGTTTGTTCCAGTGCAGCAGGCATATGAACTTGTTGGTCCTGTAACAAACTCTGCTGTTGTAGCTTGAAAACTGCCATAGATAATACATAAATGAACATGTGTAGCTGTATTCCAGTAAAACTTATTTGTGCACACTGAAATTTTAGTTTCAGACAATTTTCATGTGTCGTGAATTTAAAAAAAAAATTTCCCACCATTACCAATGTGGAAATGATCATTAGCTCAAGGGGTGTACAAAACCACAAGGTGAACTGGAGGTGTGGTTTTGGTTTGTGTTCATCTCTTCCATGGCCCTACAAGTCTCATCATTTGCCAACCTGTTTTATATTGACGTCTTTGTCTAACACTCCCACAGGATGGGAAGTTGTGACTTTGGATCTCACACCCCTATGTAGTGCAACTTAGGTGCTTGTTCTCATGGAAGGCTCTAACTCCTTACAACTATAGGAAGCTGAGATGCCTTGATGCTCCCATGAGCCCATCAGTGGGGTTTCCCCTCACCCTGTTCCCTGAGCGTAATGACCCTTCATGGATCCTAGCTTTTGGCAGGGGACTCTGCTCCCGCTTCCTGTCTTGTATAGACCTGAGACATTGTCTTCTGCCCCTGAGTGGCTATTTAAACAGCAGCCCCTTTCCTCCGAAGGCCCAAATTCATTTTGACTGGTCCCCATTAGCCTCTTGGTATCGGATCCTGCTCATAGACCTGGCTTTTAGCTCCCTTTACATTTCTAATACCTGGAATTTCCTTTTATTGGATTTGACTTCAGTTTGGCACCAGATGATAGCTTCTATATTGACTCTGTCTTACCAGGTAGTCTGGAGTTTGGATTTTCTAATTGGATTATAGTGATATGTGCCTATATTAGACATGGTGAGTTTATATTTTTTCAACCATCAGCACATGCCTTTGCTTATTCCCATTTCTTTTATTTTATAAACAACTCTAGAGATAAGATTTTTTTTAAAGGAACCAGAAGAAAACATTATAAAAGCAGAACCAAGAAGGCTGAAGATTTGTTTGATCCTCTTGGTGGAGAGAACTGAAGCCTCCAACTGTTGTCTCTGCTGAATAAATGGCACGAGGGTTGCTGTGGTTTGAATGTTCCCTCGGAAACTCGTGTTGAAACTTAACTGTCAATGTAATGGTATTGGGATGTGAAGTCTTTAAGAGGTGATTAGGTCTTGAGAGCTCAGTCCTCATGAGTGGATTAATGCTGTTATCTCCAGAGTGGGTTAGTTATTGTGAGAGTGGTTTCCTCATAGGGTGAGTTCAGCCCCCTTTTTCTCTCTGTCTAGCAGGCTTGCCTGCTGTCTTGTCTTCTGCCATGGTATGACCTTTGTCAGATGCCACTACCATACTCTTGGACTTCTCATCTTCAGAAAGCTGGGAAGGTGAACAAATTTGTTCTTTTTATTATTGTTATTTGAGACAGAGTCTCTCTCTGTCGCCCAGGTTGGAATGCAGTGGCGTCTGCAATCTTTGTCTCCTGGGTTCAAGCAATTCTCCCACCTCAGCCTCCTGAGTGGCTGGGACTACAGGCTCATGCCACCATGCCGGGCTAATTTCTGTATTTTTATTAGAGATGGGGTTTTGCTATGTTGGCCAGGCTGGTCTCAAACTCCTGACCTCAAGTGATCCACCTGTCTCGGCCTCCCAAAGTGCTAGGATTACAGGCATGAGCCACTGCACCTGCGAACTTTCCTTCTTTATAAATTACTCAGCCTGTAGTATTCTGTTATACTAGAAGAAAATGGACTAAGACACAATGTTGTAGCTACTGTCAGCTCTGCTCATTCTGGGTCCATCAAGTGTGTGGCTCGTGTCACACATGGGACCAGGATCCTGGTGTTTTATTGTCCCATCCAGGGCTCTATTCTAGATATAATATTTCTTTCTTTCTTTTATTATTATTATTTTTTGGAGATGGAGTCTTGCTCTGTCGCCAGGCTGGAGTGCAATGGCGCGATCTTGGCTCATTGCAATCTCCACCTCCTGGGTTCAAGTGATTCTCCTGCCTCAGCCTCCCAAGTAGCTGGGATTACAGGCATGTGCCACCATGCCTGGCTATATAATATTTCATCAGATATAGTGGTACATAAAAGATAAGAATTTGTGCTCTTACAACAAAATTTGAAATATTAGATGATCCAGTAGAGTTCTAAAAGATAGTAAAGATTAGAGGCTGTGGGTATCAAGGATGGGTATCTCTGGGGGAAGAGAAGGAAATAAATTATAGTTTCAGATACCTGTCTTAAAGAAGAGTATCTTCTGATGTGCAAGTTGGATTAGAGAGAATGTACAGCTAGTGGAAGGACCAGATGAGAAGCTATTTCAATGGTCCAGGACTATTCTAAAGGTGTTTAATGTTAACTGAGCAGTTACTATGTTCCAGGTACTGTACCAAACACTTTACTTACATTAACTCATTTATTTCCCATGGCAACCCTACGAGAAAGAATCGTCCTGAGTTCTCTATTTTACAGATGAGGAGACTGAGGATGAGAGTGATATAGCAACATGCCCAAGGTCAGATGATTAATGAATGATGGAGATGAGATTTGAGTTTGTGTGACTTCAGAATCTGTGGTGTGGACCATGACCCACATACTGAACTAGGTTAGTAGTGTATAAGCAGGTGAAGCTTCCCTACAGGAAGTTAGAAAGTAGGATCTGGTGCCCAGGAGGGATATTGGGATATTGGGTTAGAGGAAGAGGTGTGAAGTCATCCGCATGGAGATAACGGTTGAGAAAGACATGGGGAGTGCTCACTACAGCTCCTTAAGCAGAGGGTGTTTTATGATTCAAAAGTAGGCAGCCATAGAGAAGGGAAGCTACTTAGATTGATAAAGTAATCCCAGATTGGAAGAAGAGTGAAAGAGGCAGGGAACAGAGTCTCCTCTGCTGGAGAGGTTTTGTAAACTGGGATTGACTTTCATGAAGTCCCGAGTCATGAAATCTCAGGGGGTGATGCAACCATTATATTCACATTACAGGAAGGTCAACAGATTTTCTTCTTTGTGCTTAGTCCATTCTCAGAAGCGTCTCTTGCCACCCTTCCCCTTCTGCTAAGTAAGGCTTAAAATTAGGAAGCATCCTTTAAAAGGCAAAAAAGGAAACAGATGAGAGAGAACACAAAGAAGACTTGGACAAGTAGAAAGTGGATGACCCAGGCTCTGTTACACATACTTGGATTCCAACTGGGACCTAGATTTGCTGAGGACGGCAGCCAGGGAGACAGGACCATGTGGCTGCTCCCAGCTCTACTCCTTCTCTGCTTCTCAGGTGAGTGGGGCTGTGGCTTTGGGGACTTGGTTTTGCAGAGGGCAGGACAGTAGGTAGAAGAGCTATCCTGGGTTTAAGCCAGAGGTAAAGTGTCCACAGAAAAGGGAAAGATACATCCATTCATTCACCTGTGCATCCTTCTGTACATTCAATCATTCATCCATGGATCCTACAAACACTTACTAAGCACCAGATATGTGCCAGGACTGTTCTGGGTGCTGTAATTAAGAGTAATTTCTGAATTGAGGGAATCAACTAACTACAATACAATGTGGAAGTTACTGTTGTAGAGACTTATTCATGTGGTGATGAGAGTATGCAACAGGGACCCCTCACTTTGCTCTTTGAAGGGTGGGAGATGTCACTGAGGCTTCACTGGAAGTTCATCCTGAAGGATGAATGAGTTGGCTGAGTGAGAAAGGAATATCTTATGGACAAGTGTGAGGATATTAAAGACCATGGAGAGTTCAAGAATTAACAATAGTTCTGTTTTGACAAAGCTTAGTGTAAAGGGGTTGGAATGGTTTGTGAGAAAGAATTAATGGGCCAGATGCAGTGGCTCACACTTGTAATCCCAGCACTTTGGGAGGCCAAGGCAGGTGGATCACCTGAGATCAGGAGTTCGAGAACAGCCTGGCCAACAAGGTGAAACCCTGTCTCTACTAAAAATACAAAAATTAGCTGGGTGTGGTGATGTACGCATGTAGTCCCAGCTACTTGGGAGGCTGAGGCAGGAGGGTCGCTTGAACCTGGGAGGCGGAGGTTGCAGTGAGCTGAGATTGCACCACTGCACTCCAGCCTGGGTGACACAGTGAGACCCTGTCTCAAAAAAAAAAAAAAAAAAGAATTAACCAAGTGTCTAAAATGCCATCCTCAACATCTACCTTAAATCCTTCCTGGAACAAGGTGTGGTGTAAACAAGTAAATGAAACTGTCCTGCAAAGGTTGGACTTTCAGAAGAGAAACTCTTATTAATAGACATTCAAAATGCAAAATGCAGGAAAACACATTTGTCTGTGGGGAAATAAGTTTAGGCTAAAAATTAGAGGACATTCTTCATGTTTGCAGAATGAATTTTATGGTTGATTTCCCTCATAAAACATAGAAACCTCCCAATGTAATGACAAGGTTCTTTCTACAAGGGTGAGTGAAAATGACAGAGATTTAAGGGAAGAAGACCAGGTAGATGACACTGACTCAAACTCCTGGGCTCAAGCAATCCTCCTCCCTTGACCTCCCAAAGTGATGGGATTACAGGCATGGGACACTACACTCAACCAATGTTTGCTCATTTTGTATTTGAATTTGCTTCCTTTTTCTTTGCCCTTTCCATCTCTCTTTCCACTCCTATCTCATTCCCCATCCTCAGGCTCACAAGTGACCTTCACAGGTCCCTCTGAAAATCTTATCTGGGAAAGAGAGATGGAAAGGGGCAATTCTAGCATGGAGGATAAATGACAAAGAGGAAGGAAGCAAATTCAAATACAAAATAAGCAAACATTGGTTGAGTGTGGTGGCTCACACCTGTAATCCCAGTGCTTTGAGAGGTCAAGGTAGGAGGAATGCTTGAGCCTAGGAGTCTGAGATCAGCCTGGGCAACATAGCAAGGCCCCGTCTCTACAAAATAGTAAAAAATAAAGAAAGAGCAAAACTAGAATTCTATTTATTATGCATTTTTATAGCCTACAAACACTTCCAAACAGATGATAGAATTTAACCCTCTGAGCAATTTTGTGACCTAGGCAGGGCAAATAGCATTGACTCCACTTTATAAGTAAGTTGATGATGGGATATCTGATGACATAAGAACTAAATAGACAAGCTGGAAATGAAGTCCAGATCTGTGTCCTCCACAGAGCTCTTTCCATTGGCCATAGAGGTGTCAAGAATAAGGCTAACCGAGTAATAGTCACGAAATAGCTGATCTCTCTGCAACATCATCTGGTCTTTCCATTCTGAACTGTTGCTGTCCAATATTTACTAGCTCCCATTAACCTCAAGCAACCAGCAAGCACATGTTTCAAAAAAGGCACAGACGCATTTTTATAATTCCATCAATCATTTCCAGGAACATGCTGGATTTCCTTGAGACCTGCTAATCTTGCATTCAGGTAACACTCTAGCAGGACAGAGAGGAAAGTATCTTGGAATTAGCATAACCTTCTTTTTCCTTAACTTCAGGTGCCCAGGATTAGATCATGGGTCATGGAACACTCTCTTATCACTGGTCCATTCAAGACCCTCTTTTATTTTAATTATATGTAACTTAAACATCTGTGAACTCACTGGCCAATCCGTGAACTAGAATGTTATCAACCACAAAGATCTCCCCACTCCTTCCCAATCCAATCCTGGTTCTTCTTTCAAACAACAGTAATTTGGTGTCATTTGCCAATACTTTGCATGAAAAGTTGCTTTCATTATATTTTTATATTAAGTAGAAAATTGGGCTAAGCAACTAGAAGCCACGATCTACATCTGAGGGTCTGTGATTTAATCAGCCACACCCCTCATCTCATCTTTTTTTTCCTCTTCTTCTTCTTCTTTTTTTTTTTTTTGAGAAGGAGTCTGGCTCTGTCACCCAGGCTGGAGTGCAGCGGGGTGATCTTGGCTCACTGCAACCTCCGCTGATCAGGTTCAAGCAATTCTCATGCCTCGGTCTCCTGAGTAGCTGGGATTACAGGCATGTGGCACCACACCTGGCTCAGTTTTGTATTTTTGGTAGAGACAAGGTTTCACCATATTGGCCAGGCTGGTCTCACCTCCAGTGATCTGCCTGCCTTGGACTTTATCTTTTTCTTTAAGCTCACCTATCCAGGCTCTCCCCTCTGCAAGTTGCCTTGCTTTACCTCCATTTTGGAGGTGGCTTTGCTTACTGGGCTTTAGATAATACCCTTATCCACACTCCTGTCGTGCCTCTGAAATATAAGTCTTTACGAGTGACTTCCACTTTTTTTTTTTTTGAGCTAGGGTCTTGCTTTGTTGCCAGGCTGGAGTGCAATGGCACGATCTTGGCTCACTGAAACCTCCGCCTCCCAGGTTCAAGCGATTCTCCTGCCTCAGACTCCTGAGTAGCTGGGACTACAGGTGCACACCACCATGCCTGGCTAATTTTTGCATTATTATTATTTTTTTAAATGGAGCCTCACTCTGTCACCCAGCCTAGAGTGCATGGCATGATCTAGGCTCACTGCAACCTCCGCCTCCCAGGTTCAAGTGATTCTCCCCTTCAGCCTCCCAAGTAGCTGGGATTACAGGCGCCTGCCAGTATGCCTGGCTAATTTTTGTATTTTTAATAGAGACAGCATTTTACCATGTTAGCCAGGCTGGTTTCAAACTCCTTACCTCTGGTGATCCGCCCACCTTGGCCTCCCAAAGTGCTGGGATTACAGGCTTGAGCCACTGCGCCCGGCCAATTTTTGTGTTTTTAGTAGAGAAGAGATTTCACCACGTTGGCCAGGATGGTCTCGATCTCTTGACCTTGTGATCCGCCCGCCTCAGCCTCCCAAAGTGCTGGGATTACAGGCGTGAGCCACAGCGCCCAGCCGTGACTTCCACATTTTAAGAACCATCTTTTGTCTTTTCAGAAGATTCATTTGCATTGGTTTCATTTCAATGAGAAGGTTGCCTACTGGAGAGAATAGCCATCATGAATGCAGAAGGCCCTTTCTTTTCTAGGGTGACCTTCCAGATTTGCTAGGTTTGGGGTTCCCCATAGCACTTTTAGGCTTTTCAGGATGAGATTCTGACTCTGCAAAGGGACTGCTATTTGCTTGACTTAGAATGGCTTGAAAAGTTGTAAAGTTTGTGAGCCAGAAAGACCCCTAAACCTGGAGGTTTACCTAACAGAGACCTGGGAAAGGAAACAGTTCAGTCCAGAGGAGCTAAAAGTAAGTGGCTCTGGGCGCTGGAAGGGACGAAATGGTCCCATGGTTTCCTCTCTCAGCTGTACTCTCCCCAGTGTGTGTGTGTGTGTGTGTGTGTGTGTGTTGTGTGTGTGTGTGTCTGTATGTGTGTGACTGAGAGGAAGGTGAAACATTTGCTTCCTAGCAGGGCTAAAAGAGTCCAGGTTGTAATCAGGAATGTGGAGGACAGATTCCAGAGGAGAAAGCCTCTTTCCAGAGGCCAGGGGCAGAAGGCCAGGGCAGTTCTTATGCAATTGAGGAATTAAAGACTTTTTGGGCTGGAAGGAACCTGGAAAGCTCTCTTGAGTCTGACTTCCCATCTGAAGCTGGCATCTTATTGATTGGGGTGGCAGGGATTCTAGGACACATTCAGCTCTGAAGGGGCTGGCTCTGATCCTGGCAGAAGAAGAACCCCAAGCTCTCCAGGAATGATCCCTTTCGGAAGCAGCACAAGCAGGCCTCGGTTCCACCACCAGACGCTTGGCTGTGACGAGCCCTTTGTACCCTGTCAAACTCCCATGTGGGAAATGCAGTCCTGAGCTCTGTCCAGAACCTGGAAGGAGGTGCTGCTGGGATGTGCCACCTCTAGGAGGGTGCTGGGGGCAGGTGGAAGGGAGGAGGTAAGGACCAGCTCTGTAATCTCAGGAGGGGTGTGCAGCTGTGGGCAACAGGTTCTTGGGGGAGAACGTAGGTGGGGAGCAGGGATTTGGGAATGGGAAGATTCCTGAAGGTACAGCATCCAGGGCAAGGAAGGTTCTTACGAGAATTAGGACAACAGAGAAATGGGAAGCGCTCAGAAGATGTGGGGTCAGGAGCAACTTTGCTGTGGTCAAGGGAGCACAGAGCGGGAGAACACAGGTTTGGAGCAGGGTTTGGGGTAGGGGCTGGGAAGGGGTCAGGGTGGGGGTGACAGGTGCTACTGAGTGTGGGAGGGACCAGGAGGGTGGGAAGAGATAGTGACAGTGAGATTGTCTCAGACCAAGCATGGCTGGTGGGGTGAGGAAGGTGTGCATGGTGGCGGCTCACACATCTGCCAAGGCATATGACAGACAGAGCCAGCTGGGGACAGAGTGGGGAGGAAAGGCAGGTGGTGGGAGGAGGGGAGAGAAATGAATGAAGCCAGAAGTCAGGGACTCCTCCGTCCTCAGTCACCTCGGATCTAGATGTAGTTAGCTCAGGAGCCCAGATGGTCGTAGGACTCGCAGATACCAGCGGTCGTTTCACACTTTCTGCTCATTCCAACAGCTTAAGCTTCCGTGGCCCCTGTGTGTGTTCATCCTCTTATTGCTAACTCAGGTTACTTTGGGGGATGCAAAGCTCAGCCTCGTGACTGTCTTTCTCTCCCCCTCTCTCACACCCATACACACGTGCACGTGCACATGCACTCAAGTTCAGTCAAAGCCTCTTGTAAGTTTGTCAGCACTCGCTCAAGATATTGGGGCCTCTGCTGAGCATCACATCCCATAATGCCTGAACTTCTGCCTACCTACAGCCTTTCTTTTCCCTTCTCTTTCCTTCCGTATCAACTTCTCGCACTTTGCCTCCCAGATTCTAAGCCCCACTTTCCCCCCAGGACCCAAAGCACCTCACTCGGTTACAGAGAGCAGCTTCCCTCTTTCCTCTGAATGCGTGGTGACCTCTGACACCCAAGACCTGGGGACTATTATCGGGGAGGCTGATCTTGTGTCCCAAATTCATGTAAAGAAGCTTATCAGGGCTTCCTTTGGACACAACCCCTCTTCCCAGGGTCATGTCGATTCTTCCCAGAGAGTGGTTAAGATCAGAGCAGGAGAGTTATTTTCCCTCCCACAAGAACACTCTGAGAGTGGAGGAAACCACACGTTGTGCTTTTAAAGAATAAGCCTGAGTTGCAGAAGACCCCAGAATACGTGGGTCTCACTCCGAAGGGAAGTGATCTTGTATATGACCAAATCTCATGCCTGGCAGAGGCTGCAGGGCCCGGGACAAGGCGGGACAGCTCCTCTCTGCTCCTACCTCCAGCTTTGGTTTCCAAGTGCTAGGGCCCCTGCGCTGTGACTTGGTGTCACTGCTCTCACAGGGGACAGGTTTCTTCTCTCACAGGGATTCTTTGGCTTAGGTCCTAAGCTCAGGTATTCCTCCAGGTCCCCATCCCAGGAAACACCCAGGTCTCCCTGGCAACCTTCCCCTCAAGCTTCAGACAGACGGCTGCTGATAGGGCCATCTGGATGGAGACCTGGGACTCGGGCTTGTGTTTTCCAGGCTGTTTGTCTCTGACGGGCCCCGACTCTGTGACTGGCACCGTGGGGGGCTCTCTGAGAGTGTGGTGTCAGTATGAGAGCACGTACAAGGGATATAACAAATACTGGTGCCGAGGACAGTATGACACATCATGTGAGAGCATTGTGGAGACCAAGGGAGAAGAGAAGGTGGAGAGGAATGGCCACGTGTCCATCAGAGACCATCCGGAGGCTCTTGCCTTCACTGTGACCATGCAGAACCTCAATGAAGATGATGCTGGATCTTACTGGTGCAAAATTCAGACAGTGTGGATCCTGGATTCATGGTCACGTGATCCCTCGGCCCTGGTTAGGGTGTATGTTTCCCCAGGTAAGAGCTCCCCTCACTTTGGCAGCAGGGCTTTAGGGTGTGACAGGACAAGGGAACAAGGGTGGGTGGCATACTGAAGTGTGCCTCCAAGTCTTGTCTTGTCCTCAGTCACAGTGGTGTTGGGAGGAGCCCATAGCATGGGCACGGAGAGAGGCGGCTGATCCTTCAGCCTTAGGTGGACTGGGGGGTGCACAGCTCAGGTGCTGTCACTCCCATGGGGCCCGGGCCTCACCCCATTACCCAGCATGGAGGAAGCCCCTCCATGCTGAGCCAAAGCTGTTTCCACCGTGCCCTTTGGGAAGCCTGTACCAAAGAAGAAACACTCCTGTACATTTGCAGCCTCCTCACAGAACATCCCCCTACCACGCTGTTTTGAAATATGTCTTGCTTAGGAAGACCTTCCTGTTTAGTAGCTTCTTGAGTGGAAGCTACTCTTTCTCTTACTCCCCATATGCTAGAGGGCTGTGGAGCCATGCCTCAATTCTTCCTGCCCCCATCACAACTTCTGCCCTGTGACTTTCCACCTGCTTCCTTTAAATGTTGTGCCAGATGGCCACACACACCTTCTATCTGTGCTCGACAAGGCTGTCCATCAGCTTCCAGGCTGCTCCCCCTCATTCAGCGGGGACCTGCCAGTGCCTCCACTTCAACCTCTGCCATTATCTTGGCAGGTTTTAATGAATAACTTGGCAATCTTGCCTTGGGTTCCTTAACATTCTCAACCTTGGTGTCCTTTATTTTCCACTCTCTTCAGAATCACACCCCAAGGAAACATCTCAGAGCTTGTCATCACCCAACCTGGTTGCTGCTCAGAGTCTTACACTCATACATTCTATTTTTTGACAACTTTTCATCGATCAGCTCTCCCCCATCCTCATGCCACTGCCCCTATTCTCAACCTTGTAGTGACCTTCTGTCTTCTGATCCTTCCCTCTATTTTCCCCAATTTATTGTCCCAGTCACTCCTGTTCTGACCTCACTTCCTTCCTAGGCCACTTTGAGCCCCTGAAATATATCACATTTTCTTTTTTTCTCTCCTTTTTGAGACATGGCCTCACTCTGTTGCCCAGGCTGGAATGCCATGGAGTGATCTCGGCTCACTGCAACCTCCGCCTCCTGGGCTCAAGTGATCCTCCCAGCCTGAGTAGCTGGGACTACAGGTGTGCACTACCATGCCTGGCTAATTTTGTGATTTTTAGTAGAGACAGGGTCTTGCCTCGTTGCCTAGACATGTCTCAGACTCCTGGCCTCAAGCCATCCACCTGCCTCGGCCTCCCAAAGTGCTGGGACTATAGGCGTGAGATCATGACCAACCTGACATTTTCTTCTCTTAGTAGCACCCATAACTCCTATATTGTATTTCCTTATCAACCTAACAAAACCCTCATCCCTGGATCAATCCTAAAATTAAGGCCACTAACCATCCCAGTTTGCCCACGACTAAGGGGTTTCCTGAATGTGGGATTTTCAGTGCTAAGGCTAGAAAAGTCCTGGGAAAGTTGGCCACCCTGTCTAAAATCCACCTGCTCTAGCGCTGCTGGGGGAAACAAAGTAAGAAAATGGTGCCTGTGGCTGCCAGTAGAAGTTCAGAGTTTCCAACGTTACCTCCTGTACATCTACCTTCCTGAGAACACACAGGACATCAGTTTCTCTCCTTCCCCACTTGCAAACTTCCATGCAATCTACATTCATTCTTCCCCCTTCCCTTTCAGGTTGAGGACAGGCTTCCCCATCCTGTCCAAGGGTGATCCTCCTGGGGCTGGCTCCTTGTCCTGTGGTTCTCTGCCTCCCCATCCCTCTTCAACCAAATTTCCCTGCCCCCTGCCCCTTAGCCATCCACACCATCTCCTGTCCTCAGACTCAGACTCTATCACCACGCTCACGTCTCTCACTTTCCAAAAGCAACCCATGGTCCGGCATTTGCCTCTGCTAGGTGCTGCCCATGTTTCCCTCCTTCCTGCTGGCCTGGGAGTGGATCAAGCTCCTCCCCTGTGCTCCTGTTGCACCTGCTGGGGCTCCTTCCCAGGGCTGCTTCCGGCTGAAGTGAGTCCATCTGTTTATGTGTCTCTGCCCCTCCAACGGGGTGGGGCTCAGGTCACATCCATCAGCGAATCTCCAGCAACAGAGCGGTCGAAGGCTGCTTATCGGATCACACCAAGCCTATGTCGGGCCCTTGGTGAAGGGCTGAGCCTCCAGGACAACTGCTTTAGGGAGATCATGAGCTGGGGGTCCAGTGGCAATGAGGGAGTAGACTATGTCAATAGTCTGGTGGTCACCTGAAGTCCCCAGGAGGAGCCGAGTGACAACCTATCCCCTCTCTAGGGGCGGCCTACAGTGGCCTTTCCACATGGGCTGGGCACGGTGGCTCACGCTTGTAATCCCAGCAATTTGGGAGGCCAAGGCAGGCAGATCACCTGAGGTCAGGAGTTGGAGACCAGCCTGATCAACATGGAGAAACCCCGTCTCTACTAAAAACACAAAATTAGCCAAGTGTGGTGGCATATGCCTGTAATCCCAGCTACTTGGGAGGCTGAGGCAGGAGAATCTCTTGAACCCGGGAGGCAGAGGTTGCAGTGAGCTGAGATCGCGCCATTACACTCCAGCCTGGGCAACAAGAGTGAAACTCTTGCAGCCCACAGACATCAACAAAAAAAAAAAAAAAAAGAGCGTCCACCTGAAGGGTGCTCGGGGCCCCCCTCTCATGGTCTCTACAAGGCTTCTTGGGCCACAGGCTGAACCATCTTCCTTTAGACTCCTCCTACCCCTCCTCCTCCTGGAACTCCACATCAGGCTGCAGAAGCCCAGGCAGAGCGGGATGAAGGCAGAGTGGGCAGAGTGGTAAGAGTCTTTCTCTGAGATGCGGAGAAAGACCTGGCACTTATTGGAGGGAACTCTCATGGCTGGTTCTGGTAAGGGCTCCTTTTGTCCCTGGGGGGTTTCACCCAGGAGGTGTCCTGGATCTGGCTTCAGAGGTCTCTCCAGCCTCTTCTGTGAGTAGGTGATTCTGTGTGACTTCCTTACTGGTGCTTCTTGCATGGCTGGGAGCCCAGGCACGGCCCGATGCATCATTTTCATCTCTAACAGCAACCAAAACCCCAAGAACGACCACACGTCCAGCCACAACTCCCATCTTCCTGGTGGTGAACCCTGGGCGAAACCTCAGCACCGGGGAGGTGTTGACCAAAAATTCAGGGTAAGCGCCTAGGGCCTGGAGGCCATGGAGGGAGCAGCTCTGGGGTGGAAGCCGGTGGTGGTGGCACACCATGACCTGAGATCATCACTGGCTGCTGTTTCTCTCCATCTCTGGTCCTGATTCTCATACTCTCTGAGTCTGCATGTGGATGCTGAGTGAGAAATGTCACTTGTGCTGTGAACACCTTTCCCTACGGGGCAACTAGTGGGACTCAGGTCGAAGGTTGAGTTCAGGTGCATGTGCAGCCCTCATCCCCTCCCCATCCCTTTCTGTCTCCTTCCCCATCCAGCTCTGGACTTGGGGTCCCGGTTCTGTGGCCCCTTTCAAAGGTCTTTGCTCAGCTGGGGATTTTGCCACCAGGAGCTGTCTGTTGGGTCTGTGGGGAGATGGGCCTGCTTCAGGCTGTGGTTTGAGTCTGTTCTCCTTCCTCTCCCAAAGATACCCAGAAAGGGCTGTGATATTGCGGCCAGACCCTGAGGGGAGGGAACAAGGAGCTGGAGTGAAACAGTGAGAGTGGCGGCCAGGTGCGGTGGTTCACGCCTGCAATCCCAACACTTTGGGAGGCTGAGGAGGGCGGATCACTTGAGTCCAGGAGATTGAGGCCAGCCTGGGCAACATGGTGAAACGCAGTCTCTACTGAAAAACACAAAATTAGCCAGGTGTGGTGGTGCGCCTGTAGTCCCAGCTACTCAGGAGGCTGAGGTGGGAGAATCACTGGAGCCCAGGAAGTCAAGGCTGCAGTGAGCCATGATTGCGCCACTATACTCCAGCCTGGGTGACAGAGTGAGACCCTGTCTCAGAAAATAAAAAAAGCGAGAGTTGGGACTGGTTTTAAGAAGTCAGTTGATAAAGTGGAGGCTGCGAGTGGGACAGGGACAGAGAGGGTGCTGTGGAGTGTACTCCTGGAAGTGGGTCCTTCTTCTCTCTTCACTCCATCACCTCTCCTTGATGAGACCCCCCGGGCAGTCCTTGATGGAGGGACAAGGAGGGATGGGGGCCACAGAAGGGGCTGCCCTGGTGTAGGTCCTTTCCCCGGCTGCTCCTGGGTTATTTGGCCTCCAGAGTCAGAGCCCAGGAAGAGGTGAAGAGAGAAGGGTCCTGGGGGTTCTGCCGGGGAAATGACTCATTTTCACCGTGTCCCCCGCAGGTTCCGGCTCAGCAGCCTTCACTTCCTGCTCGTGGTCCTTCTGAAGCTGCCCCTGCTCCTGAGCATGCTGGGTGCTATCTTCTGGGTGAACAGGCCTCAGCGGGCTCCTGCTGGGAGATAGAGCCAGGCTGACCTGAAGCCCTGCAGAGCCCTGTCCCCAGGAGTGCCCTCCCTGTGCAGGGAGTCAACCTTTCAGACTGGATGCAAGAGACCTGTGGACTCTGGAGGGATTTATTGTTCCTGTGCCTCAAACGAGGGTCCTGGCTCTTAGAGGACACTCCTTTGGAGGCCTCAGTGTGGAGCCTGGGGGTCCTCCTTTCTCCTCCTCAGTTCCCTGCCTCCCTGCCCTCATGCCCACTTCCCAAGGGCAAGAATTCCCTGGAAGTTGGCCGGGCACCATAATGAGTGCCTGTAATCCCAGCTCAGGAGGCTGAGGCAGGGGGATCGCTTGAACCCAAGAGTTCCAGGCCAGCCTGGGCAACATAGAGAGACCCTGTCTCAAAGAGAGAGAGAGAGAGAGAGAGAGAGTAAAGGAGGGAGGAAGGAAGGGAAAAAATTTTCTGGAGGAGTCTGGCCCTTCATTCTTCTCCTTGGCATAAATGCTTCCCAGGCCAGTTTCCCCCAGGGCAATAACTACCTCCTTCCTGCAGATAGGAGGCTCCCTGAGGACACGTCCTCACAGTCCCAGCCTTTGGGCTCACAGGGCTCCATTCTTTCTCTGGGACAACCCCCAGGGAGCTTGGTCCCGGCAGAGCTTGCTCATGCAGTTACCCAGTGTCCTACATGCTCAGGGCTCCTCTCTTCTTCTGTCACCCCTTGGGTCTCCCTGGCTTTAAGGGGCTCCTTCTCTCCCTGTAACCAGGCAGTGTGTGGCTGGGCTCAGAACATCTCTGCCTGGGTGAGCCATGGATCAGCAGCTCCAGGTTAAAGTTCTGGGACAAGTTGAAACAGTAATGGGAGAAAGAACTGGTGGGTGCCCCTGATATTACTCCTGGAATTCCCCTACCTGGGGGTGTCCTGTGCACAGGGTCAACAGAGTCAGCTCTGTCCACTTTAGAAGTCTGGCTGAGACCACCTGTTAGCAATTAACCTTTTCCACAGGTGGAGCAGACATCGTTTTTCAAAGACAGGATGGAGGACGCAGAGGTGAAGGATACTTGTCCACACTTGAAGTGCACAGTGTCATCATCACTACTGGGGACCCCTGGTTCAGAAACGAGCTCAGTTGGTTTTTTGAATGTTTGTCAATTACTCCATCTCCCTAAAGTTTGTGGGGAGGACTCCCACAATCTGCCACAAGCAAGCATCACCATCTCCACTTGCTACCTGCATCTGGACCAGTGCTCTCCCTCTGCCCCCAGGCCCGACCTCATCCTCAGCTAGTGATGCCAGTGTCCAGAGCACATGGAGCGCCCCTATGACTGCCGAATGCTCAGGCAGAGCTGCCGTGCTCTGAACTTGATCTCTGGGGGGCTCCCAGCTCCATCATGCATGGTGACTCAGAGAAAGGTGGGGCTGGCCCAGGACTCGTGCTGAAAGAGAAATTCAATCTAACAAGGCCCATATTAATTATATTAACCCAGGAAATATCATGATGAGCAAGAAAGGAGCTTATGATTCATTTTATGAGAAGGATAAGCTCCCAAGTCATTACAGCATAGGAAGAACTCTAGAGCCACAGAAGATGCTTCCTGATGTCAGGAGGTTGGTGAGGAGAATATCATGTTAAATTGGCCAGGTCAGAGAAAGAAGGTGATATTCGTGTGTGATGTTGAAGGAGGTATAGGGTTCCAGTGGGGCAGGGATGGAGCAACAGAGAGAGAGAGAGGACAGAGAAACAGCGTAAGTGAAAGCAGAGAGGCAGGAAATAATCTTTGTAACAAGAGTCACTCATAGAAGACCTATCAGCAAATGGACTGTACTGTTCACATACAGATGCTCATGGGAGGATGTGTCTAAGATTCCAATGGAGTGAAGTTTTTCTGTGCCAGGCCAGATGGAACTAACCTGGAAGAACTCAGGTGGTGGCAGGTTCAGGAGGCTTAGGACTCAACTCTTACTTAAACTTTGATTAGCTACGGTGGGATGGATTTGAGCAGAACAAGATGGGATTGCAGATGTGTTTTAGGAGGACTTACCTAGCAGATGTAGCAAAATCTGAAAGGAAGAATCTGGGAGTCCAGAGTCTCAAGCCTGGAAAACCAGAGGAATGGGGCATCATTGACAGAAGTAGGAAAGTCAAGAGCAGGTTTGGTTGATGCAGAGCTTAGTTTTCTGTGTGTTTGGAATTATCTGGCAGAGAGGTCTAGCAGATAGCTAGAGATCTGGGTTAGCAGAGTGTGGAGCGCTGGAGAGGAATGTGTGTAGAAAGATTAATTGGAGGCCAGGAAAAAGTGAAAGCATGGAGGGAAGAGGTCAGAACCAAGGACAGAGCCCTCGGGGCACCTACATTTAAAGACAAAGGGTAGGAGGAAGAGACATTGAACAAGGAGCTGGAGCAGAAACAAACAGGTGGAAGATGAGAAGTCAAGAGCCATGAATGTTTCAAGGAGGAAAGCAGAGCTGGAGAGGTGGAGGAGGACCGCGATTGAGAGGCAGCTATTGAACTTATTCACAAGGTCACTAACGAAGTTCAGAAGAGCATATCAACAGAGCAATGTGAGCAGAAGCCAGAAGGGAAGAGTTAAGAAAGAGTAGACAGATGGCAGACAGCAGGTGCAGGAGAAAGAAACAGTGGCTTCTCCATGCTTTGAATTTTCCATTCTTCCTTACTCCCTTTTTTTCCTCTATTCTTCCATTCTTTTTTCCCTTTATTTACTCATTCATTCAATAAACTTTTATTGTGTGTCTATGGTGCATTGTTCTGGGCGTTACAGATAAGGACTTAAACTATGCAGAGTCCCTACTCCTTTAGAAGAGAAGATTAAGATGTAGACTAACAATAGCGATGCAGTGTGTTAGAATTTGTGTCAGGGGTCTGCACAGTGCTCTGCGCGGACACAGAAGTGAGGCAGAGAAGGAAAATTGAGGGCTTGATTTATAAAAATAAGGCAGAAGACTGGGGGATGATTGTCCCAGACAATGGTAGGGGAGAGTCGTAGAGCATGCTGGAAACCAGGACCTTCAGGAGCCACATTACCATTACCATGTGTGCAGAGTGCACGCGAGGGAGAAGTGAGATATGGGGCTGGAGCCTCGTTATGAAAGGGCTTCATGGCAGACCAAGGAGTTTGAATTGAGTTCTGGAGACCACAGGGAGCCCCTGGAGGTTTTAATTTTTGAAATTTTTATTTTGAAAAAATTATAGGCTTAACATTGCAAATATAACATAGAGACCTGTGAATCCTTCATCCAGTGTCCTTCAATGGTGACATATTATATAACTGTAGGACAATACCCAAACCAAGAAACTGGCATTGTTACAATACTGTTAACTGGATTGCAGACTTTATTCAGTTTTCACCATTTTTAACATACATTGGTTTATGGATGTGTTTGTGTAGAGCTCCACGCAATTTTATAGATCCAGGTAACTACCACCCCAGTCAAAATATAGAAACCATACATCATCACAAGGATCTCCCTCATGCTGTCCCATGTATTTGCACACCTATCCCATTCCTGTCCCCTGGAAACCACTAATCTGTTCTCCATGTCTACAGTGTTGTCCTTTTGAGGACAAATGAAATTATGTAGTATGTAATATTTTGAGATTGACTTTTTTATTCACTGAGCCTTGAGATTCATACAAGTTGTTGCACTTACCACAATCAATAGTTGATTCCTTCCTATTGCTCAGCTGGATTCCACTGCGTGAGTGTACAATAATTTGTTTAATCATTCACCCACTGAACCCAAGCAAGACATGTCTGTGCAAGTAATGGCTGCTGGACTGTGACCTTTGAGTAAAGGATACGTGTTTCAGAGCCTCATTTTTATGCTTGGGACCATATGGTGCCCCCAGCAGGCTTGGGAAGTGACCTTCTAAAGCGCACAGATGGGCCTGCAGGGATGCTGTGTGGGCCAGCTCCAGGCTGCCATTCAGAGGCAGAACCAACTCTGCTCTCTGGCCTTGTGACTGGGGACCAGGTGGCTTCACCCCTTCAGGTCCTGCTATTCTTATATGTGACATGAAGGCACTAAATTATGATTCTTCCACGAGGCAGTTTAAAAACATGGCTGCAAATTTCTTGACACTACTTCCATTAAGAGTTGGGGCTTATGTCCCTTCCCCTTGGGTCTGAGTGAGTTGTGACTGTTTCAACCAGTGGACTAGAACAGTGTTTCTCAACATTTTTTTCATTGTTATCCTAGGATAACAATGAATATTCCTTAAAAAAAATTCCTAAAAAGGAATATCCCTAAATATCTCCCCTCATGAAATGTTAATACCAAAGACATATTGTACATCTATCCGTCCATCCATCCATCCATCCATCCATCCATCCATCTATATCTGCGTTTTATATCTAAAAAGAGTAAAAATATTTTTTCACCCTGCAAGAACCAATATTTGCCCCTATGGGGAATGCATGCAGGAGGGCCTCTGTATGGCTTCCAAGGCTAAGTCAGAAGAAACCCTGCAGCTCCCTCCTCAGTCTCTTGAAACACTTGCCCTCTGGATAGTCTGTGGATATTCCCTCTTAGAACCCAGCTGTCACAGAAAGGCCACATGTAGGGCCTCTGGGCAACAGTCCCAGCAGAGCTGTCTTGGATCACCCCAGCCCATGCTCCAGACTCGTGGGTGAAGAAGCCTCCAGAGGACAATAGCAACCAGCCTGTGTGGCCAGGGTTCACACATTGCTACAACTCAGGCTGTTCTCCCATGCTTAGCAGCACGCAGGCTGCTAGAGCCTGAGGTCTTGCCCTTTCTCAACACATGAACCATATGGACACAGGCAGTCAAGATGTGGCAAGTGGTGAGTGTTCCCAAAAACAAACTTTCCACTGTGTCAATAGCCCTCCATGCTCTGCCCTCCATGCTCTGCCTTCCATGGCTCTGCCCTCCATGCTCTGCCTTCCATGGCTCTGCCCTCCATGCTCTACCCTCCACGCTCTGCCCTCCATGGCTCCTGACACTACTCTTGGCAAATCTTCAACCTCATTCAAAGAAAAGTTATAAAGCGAACCAGCAGCTGTTCACAGCTGATGAGGTCAAGGAGAAGAAATGAACACTAGCAAATGGCAGTTGAAGAATCCATCTCAGGAGAGGAAGTGCTCAAGGCAATAGAGGAAGAGTTCAGATGGAAAATTCCCCTCCTTAGAGAAATTACAGACAACAAGATCTCTCCAAAAAAAGGAGCTAAGAAAAGAAATATAGTAATTTTTAAAAAAGTATTTAAAGTAAAATATGGAGGAAAAAATGAGCAGACAGAGCTCAGGAAGAATGTAAGCGGAAGAGAATAATAATCCTAACAACTTTATTGAGAGGAAATATATATACGTTTGAAAGTTAGAAAAAGAGGTGTGTTGTTATTTAATTACAAATGAATTGGGGGGACTGAAACATGAGGGTTGAGCATCCTGCATTTGCTGTCGCACAGCTCGAGAGGTGGAAGGGGCCAAGCTTGGGTTGAATCCGGAGTGGGTGGTGGTGGCTGTGCCAGTTCTGAGCCAGGTGGAGGATGGAGAGTGTCACAGGCACAAAGGGGATAGAGTCGAGCCCCTCTTGGGATGGAAAAGTCCAGACAGGCCCTGGGGCCTCTGCAACTGAACGATAGTCCATTATCTCTGACAGGGTCATCCTGGAGCCACCAGGAAAGGAGGCCTGAGGGAGGATCCGTGAAGGTGAGAGGCAGATGCCTCCAAGGAATCAGTGTGTAAGAGGGGTTGTCCTTTCTTTTATCTGCTCCTGAGGCAGAGGTGGCGGAAGGCAGAGAGGCCCCCTCGGCATCCCTGTGCTGTGTAGCACCGGCCGGGAATGGGATTGCATGCCTGAGGCCAGGATGAGGGATGCCTCCTCTCTGCAGGGACCCTTGTCTCCTGGGGAACTGGAATTGCTGCTTATTACCCGATAGGAGGCCAGAGGTTCTACTTGTTTCCTCCAAGGGTGTCGATGGTGTGGGAGCTGCGGTTCCCCGGTTCCCCGGCTCAGGCTGTGACATTGTTTCCCCCCGGAGGCCCCTTAGCATTACTCACTCGCAGCGCAGTGCAGAGCAGGTCCAGAAGCAGCAGCCCCTTCAGGGAGATCGGGAGCAGGAAGTGGATGTTGCAGAGCAGGATCCTGGACAAAGCGGTCAAGATGCCAAGAGTGAGCCGCCTCTTCCCCAACCAACACCTGCCACCCTGCTCAGCTGCCTGGTCCCCAAACAGGGAAGCCCCCTGCAAGGGGCAAAGTCATGCCACCCGGAGACTCAGCCTCCAGGGGCCTCCCCACAGGCTCAGTTTGAGGCCCGGCCTCTTCGCTGCCCTTGGCTGTGACTGCCCTGCCATTAAATTTATTTGCAGAGATGGTGTCTCCCTATATCCCCCAGGCTGGTTTTGAACTGCTGAGCTCAAGTTCATCTGCCTTGGCCTCCCAAAGTGCTGAGATGACAGGCGTGAACCACTGAGCCCAGCCAGGCCTGCCTTTGGTCTTCTATCCCACGGTCCCTGCTGCTCACCTGTGTCCCGCCAAGCTCGAGGGTCTGCTGCGTCCTGTCTTCCTGCTTCTGTTCCTCTCTCTGCCTTGTGTCTCCCTTTGTCACTTCTGCCCATCTTTCAAGCTCAAATCTACTTATTATTACCCTTTTGAAGCAGAGGAAGATATTCCCCCACTTTCATCAACCTGGCTGTTTATCTAGTTGGTTCTCCCGTGAGGCGTTTCTTCCTGCTTGGGGACCCACTTTATGACCGCAGACCTGAGACCTGCTGCCTCATATCGCCCACATGTTTAATACTTGGTCTAGCTAACTTAGCGGGTTCTGGGGAGTCCCCATCAGTGTTTAAGAGTCTGATTTCCGAATCTTATTCCTCATCCACTCCCCAACACCCAGTGCCAGGGCCCCTCCCCGCAGGCCACCCCTGTTCTCTCCCTGAAGCTGGCCTCCAGCCCAGGCAAGGAAGCAGTGATGAGTCATGTGAATTTCGCTCAGGGTTTTCTTGAGCAAGAGCAGGCCTGCCATATTGCACATCCTAAAAATACCCTTTAAACCACTGTGCTCTTCTTGTAAGTTCCACTCCCCGTGGTCTTGCAAGTTTCACTGCACCCTTGGTCTCTCCCTGCCAAGTTTCTCCTTGTGCCTCTCCTGTCTCGCTAGAAGTCCTGGCACTGCCATCTCCGCTCAGCAGAACAACCACTCTGCAAACAGTGGAGCGGGACGAAAGCCAGGTCAGGAAGCATCCCCAGCGCCTCGCCTCTTCCGGACTCCTAGGGAACACAGGCTCGGTGCTGGCAGGCTCCAGGGAATGAGACCCTTTGAAAGGAAGGGAGTTGGACTGGAGAAGGGAAGGGAGCCAGTGGAGCATGGAAGGCAGGATCCAGGGAGAGAATGGGCCTTGACCCTGGACTTTGAGGGATCTTGAAGCACCAGGGCTGTGATGGGGTTAAACAGGGGCAGCTGCATTTGCACTGTGATGAGACATCCTATTGATCCCTCGAAGGGAGGTGGGCTTCAGGTTGATGTCCACATCCCTCTACCATGCTGGGAATGTGAAAGAAAAGCAAGGGGCCCAGCTTCCTGCTCTCCCGCCCTGCCCTTCCCTAGCCTTGGCTGGGGAGTTGCAGTGATGGGCACACCCCTGCCTGTGACTGTGGTAGGCAGAATAGTGAACACCACCAACGATGTCCTAACCCCAGAGCCTGTTAATATATTTGATTACATGCAAGGGGGAGTTAAGGCAGTGGGTGGATTTGAGACTGCTCGTCAGCTGACCCAGGGTGGATTATCCTGGATCATCTGGCTGAGCCCAGTGGAATCACCAGCATCCTTATAAATGAAAGAAGGAGGCAGGAGAGTTAGTGGAGCGATGCACTGTGGGAGGCTCCACTGACCTTTGTTGGCTTTCAGCAGGAAGGGGCCATGAGCCAAGGAATGCGGGTGGCCTCTAGAAGCTGGAAAAGGCAAGGGAACAGGTCCTCCCCTGGAGCCTCTAGAAGGAATGAGCCCTCTTAACACCTTGATTTCAGCCCGATGAGACCCATTTCAGACTTCTGGTCTCCACAGCTGTATGATCATGAGATTGTGTTGTTTTAAGCCACCAAGTTTGTAATGATCAGTTACAGCAGCCACAGGAAAACCACACAGAGAGCCGCCCTTCCAGAACACCCAAAGCTTCAACTCGCTTTTGCCTCCTGGGGCTTGAGGGACTTGGCGGAGCATGGAGCCCAGAGCCTGCTCTCTGGAGCTCAGCCTGTTGCAGCTCCTTGAGGAGAATCTCCTGCAGTGCTCAGGTATAGACGGGGAGGGGAAGGCCCACTACACACTTCACTGCCTCTCGCCTGACCAGTGCCACATGAGGGTCTCTGGCGAGAGCCCCTGAAGGAGTGGTCGTGGGGTAGCCTAGGGAAAGGTCTGTGGGAGCCCAGCTCTGCTCACCTGGTGAGGGGCTGGTAAGAGCCGTGGGCTGGGTGCTGTTGGTGCTCTGGGTGAGAGAAGGCCAGGAGGCCAGAACTGTTGGAGTGGTTGTTCTCAGAGGTTCTGCTGTGTCTGCTGTCCCAGGTGAAGCTGTGTCTGCTGTTCCAGGCACAGCTGTGTTCCTTTTCCCAGGCACAGCTGTTTCTGCTTTTCTAGGTAACGCTGTGTCCATTGTCCCAGACCCAGCTGTGTCTTCTGTCCCAGGTGCAGCTGTGTCTGCTGTCCCAGGTGCAGCTACGTCTGTTGTCGTAGGTTCAGATGATTTTCTTGGATTTGCTGCTGGACACACAAAGGATAGTTTTGAGGGTGACCTAGGTGGCTTCCCCATGGCTCACATCACCCCTTACCCCTCCAAGGACTGTGAAGCATTTAGTCTTAGCACTACAGGTCAGACACAGTTGTTTTGTTTTGTATCTTTTTGGTATCTTATCTAAAATGTAACATTATTTCATTTACAAACACACACCACTGTACCACCCATGAAGGACTTGTGGTGAGAGGCTACGTAGGCAATTGACAAATACTCAGCTTAGGCAATTGACAAATACTCAGCTTAGTCCCAGAGTCCTGCGTTGCACAGCTGAGCATTGAGAATCACACTCTGTTTTCTTGAAGTTCTACAACAGAGCCAAACAGATCTTCTCTTGAGTCTCATCCTGGGTTCAAGCAGGCTCTTTGTTGCCTGCTGTGTAGCGAAGTGACCCTAAGAGCCGGCTGCCCCTCCCTGGGCCCTGCATGGGAACTCAGGACTCCTGCCCCCTGCAGCTGGGCAGAGCATCTGTTTCCAGCTGAGGTTTTCCTGCCTCCCAAAAGCTTCCTTATTTCACTAGGCTTGGAGGGGACTCTCCCCCAGCTCTTCCTTTCCTTCCACTCATGCCTTTGTTCTCTTTTTAAGTCAATTTCTGAAACATTCTAAAACCAGCACACTTCCCCACCGCACACGCACACAGGCACACCACATCTGCATATACTAAGCTGAAAATGACTTTTCTCTGCTTTGTAAATGGGCCCACAGGTAACAGATATATGATTGAGCTATAGCATCTGTGTGTGTGCATGGGGAGCTGACAGTTTCCCTGGTGCCTGTGGTGGAGATGACACTGATGTCCCTGGGGGCTGGGCTGTGGAGTGAGGGTGACATCCTGACTCTCTTTCTGGGAGCCCCCCGTTCTGAGTTCTCAGGCTCCTCAAAGACTCAGGGCAGCCAGAGGAGGCCCGTGGGAAGGCTCTGCACTATGCTGGGCTCTGTTTTTCCCTCTTTCAGGAATGGGTCAGAGTCTCCCATGCCCTCGTTTGTCCATATGTCACCAGAGGAGGGAGAGGAAGAGAGAGAGGTGCCTCCAACGAGAGGGTCACCAATGGGCTCTTGGTCACTACATGCTTGTCCTGCGGCTGAGACCTCTGGGGTTGCGATTTTCTTGCATTCCCCTCCCTGTACACCTGACAAGTCCTCCCATCAGGCTGGGGCTGCTCTGAGGGGGCACGGGTTGCCCCAAGTGACTTGCAGAAGAGAACCCGCCTTCTTTCTCAGCCTGCACTGAGCCTGCCCAAGCTGAGACGGTTCTGCTTGGCTCCCTCTGATAACAGCAGATAGAGACGTACAAAGGCGCTGAGGCTTGCTCTGTCTTCCAGTCTCTCCAGAATCTTGGTGTAACCCCTCCCCCCAACACACACACGTGCACATGCACATACACAGGCACAGGCACATAGGCACACACAGACATGTACACACGGACACACACTGGCCCATTTGTACACATGCATCTATGCACAGCACACACATAGACACAGGCAAGCCTAGGCACACATACACAGGCACACACAGGCACGCACGGGCACATGCACACGGGTGTCCCAGGGCAACGTCAAGACAGCATCACCGAATCCTCCTGGGTCAGCACCAGAGCTCAGTACAGGAGGAAGCCGCTCCTACCTGGGTAAACGGTCATTGCAACTTGGACCCCAAGGTCAGGGCCTGTCCTCTCGATCCCACACCAGTAGGTGTCAGTGTCAGACCTCCGGAGCATCTTCATGATTGTGGTGAACACACGGTGTTTCCGATTGTCCCTGATGGACCCTCGGTCTCTCCCTGCTGTTTGCTCTGATGCTGTGATTGTAATGAGGATTTTGTTTCCGCGGCACCGCCACTTGCTGTAGGTTTCCCAGCCTTGGTCACAATCACACTGCACTGTCAGTGAGTCGCATTCTCTGCCCCACACAGCTCAGGACCATCAATCGAGACACACCCTGGAAGACGGAACGCAACGTCCAGATCTTCCCTCCCTGGGCACCGCCAAGGGCTTCCGGCACCTCCCTGGGGACCGACCACGAGCTTTTATCCTCGGCCCCTAAATTGTCAAATCCTCACATCCATTTGTTCCTTAATTCCCCGGCAGTATTTCATTTGTTGTCACCTCTCTGACAAAGTTCTCCTGAGGGCTCCAACTGCCCAACACAGTGGCCTGTTCATGCACCATACTAGTGACCACTGAATGCCCTCTCATTTTGGAAACCTTCCCTCCTTTGCCCCGAGGTGACACTCACTTCCCCACCAATCCCTGGCTCTCATTGTAGCCACCAGCTTATTATATTTATTTATTTATTTATTTGGAGACAGAGTTTTGTTCTTGTTGCCCAGGCTGGAGTGCAATGGTACAATCTCGATTCACTGCACCCTCCGCCTCCTGGGTTCAAGCGATTCTCCTGCCTCAGCCTCCCGAGTAGCTGGGATTACAGGCAAGTGCCACCATGCCTGGCTAATTTTGTATTTTTAGTAGAGACAGGGTTTCTCCATGTTGGTCAGGCTGATCTTGAACTCCCGACCTCAGGTGATCCGTCTGCCTCGGCCTCCCAAAGTGCTGGGATTACAGGCGTGAGCCACCGCGCCCGGCCAACCACCGATTTACTTTAAAATCCCAGAGCTGAACAGGTAGACATCCTGGCTTCCCCCAACTCCTCCGCCCACTGGCACTGCACCCCACACACCTAAAATCCCTCTCCTGTGAGTCTGTACATGTGATAAAGTTTCATGGAACCAAACACACCCACACCCACACCCACACACACCCAACACTCACACACTCGTGCATGCATGGAGTGCATGGTTGTTTTTCTTTGCCTAAGCACCATGCTATTTTTGTCTCCATACCTTTGCACAAGTTGCTCCCTTTGCCCAGGAAATTTTCTCTTCCTTGCCTGATGGACTCAAACTTTTATTCCCCTCCCCGAAGGGTTGGTTCAGCCCCTCCCTGGTGCCACCAGACCACTTTGTACCTGTCTCAGTCACTGCGCTTACAACATTGAACAATGGTCTGGTCTGTGAACAATGGTCTGGTCTGTGAACAATGGTCTGGTCCAGAGCAGAAGCTCAAGCAGGCTGATGTGTGGGGTTTACTTACATTCCAGGGAGCGATGACATCCTTGCCTCATTGCCTGTCTTCCTCCTGTAACTCTGAGCTGCTCCATTTTAGCTACAAGTCAAGACAAGCTGTGGAGGCTTCTAAACTAACCAGATGTCTGAACCCCGCCATGACTGAGTGGGTCTGAGCTGGAACCTGAGTGTCTGTGCTCCTTGAAGGTTCCTCAGGGATTCATGCATTTAAGTTTGTGTATATGTGTACATATGCAAGTATGTATGTATGTATCTACCTATTTATCTGTCCTTTCATCTATCTGTCCACCTGTCTGTGCATCTATCTGTCTCTCACCTATCATCTCTCCGTTTGCTTCTGTCTTATCTATCTGTCTGTCTATCTATTATCTATTATCTATCTATCTATCTATTATCTATCTATCATCTGTCTATCTATCATCTATTATCTATCTATCTATTATCTATCTATCATCTGTCTATCTATCATCTTTCCCCAACACCTAACCTAGTAACTGTCAGATAACAAAACATTCCTTCCTTTTTTTCTTTCTCTTTTCCTTCCTTCCTTCCTTATTTTTTTTATTTTTATTTATTTATTTTTTTATTTGAGACGGAGTCTTGCTCTGTCGCCCAGGCTGGAGTGCAGCGGCCGGACCTCAGTTCACTGCAAGCTCCATCTCCCAGGTTCACGCCATTCTCCTGCCTCAGCCTCCCAAGTAGCTGGGACTACAGGCACCCGCCACCGTGCCCGGCTAGTTTTTTTGTATTTTTTTTAGTAGAGACGGGGTTTCACCGTGTTAGCCAGGATGGTCTCGATCTCCTGACCTCGTGATCCCCCCGTCTTGGCCTCCCAAAGTGCTGGGATTACAGGCTTGAGCCACCGCGCCCGGCTCCTTCCTTCCTTCTTATGTGTGCATGGATGAGTGTATTTTCCCCAGCTTGTCTCCTTCCTTCCAGCACAGACCCTCTCTGTTTCCTGCCCAGCCTTTCGGGTTCCGGTTCCTCAATCCCCAGGCCCACTTACCTGGGAGGATGAGAAGGAGCAGGGCCAGTGAGTGCCACATGCCCCTGCCTGTCTGAGCTCTCTTCCTGGTGATGAGTTAATACCAGCCGCCCTCCAGAAACTTGTAACTGAGTCCAGAGGCAAACTGCTTTCTATTTGTCTAAATCATTTTGTTGTTGTTGTTGTTTTCTCAACTGCTTCCTTTTTTTTTCTTTAGTTACTTCCTAAATTCATGAATTAAGAGAAACGTGGTGCTGTCCTTTGGGATTGTGTGTGGTGTTACGATACGTCTTCAATGAACTGGGGAAGCAAAGAGTCCAGGCCTGGCCTAGGCTCCCTCTGCAGCTGTCTGTGATTTAGGAGCATCTTCCAGCAACACAAGGAAGGGAGTACAGTGAGGCTCAGAGCGTGGACGGAAGGGATTGAGGGAGGCACCCTGGCTTTGCCCCAGAGCGTGGAGGGAAGGGATTGATGGAGGCATGCTGGCTTTGTCTCAGAGCGTGGACGGAAGGGATTGATGGAGGCATGCTGGCTTTGCACTTTGGGAAGAATACAGCACAACGCTCCCACCCAGCCTCGCTGGAGAAACAGCCCGTACCCCAGGCTCTTTCCAGGCAGCCCCCAGCAGGTCATCTCAAACCACTGGGCTGTTGCCTCTTCCGGAGCCTGACTCAGTGCTCCTGCCTCGGAAAGCTTCCTCTGGGGTCCCGAGTCACTCCAAATTGGAGGCTCCCAGTAGGGAGCTCGGGAAGGGGAAGTTGCCTTTCTTCTCTAGCCCCACTTTGCCCTGGTTTCTTCCTCCCTGTCTCTGCACATTTTCCCTGTGGTTGGTTGTTGGCCAGTCTCACTGCACCAAAACTGCTTACTCTATTGATCCCCAAAGTGACTTTCCCAGACTCTCCCATCTTCCTTCAGATGGTCGCCTCCCTCCTCTGTCACCTGCTCCCTCTTCCTCTCCTCTTTCTTCTTTGCTGAAGCCCTTCCTGGCTCTCACTGCCTAATCCATTCCCGACCCTGCCACCTTGCGTCTCCAGGAGCCTGTCCCGGTGCTCTCCTCTGGTGCCCTTCTCTCCAGGGAGTGTCCTCACCTGCACTCTAAAGTCACCTCTATGTGCAAGACTGTCAAAAGCAGTTTGTCACCTGATTTCCTGCCTCAGTGCTTGGCTGTCACTTCCAGTGCCTAATGGTTGTTTCATAGAGACAGCCACCTTGTTAACAGCTCAGATGTGCTCAGAATTAAATTCCGTGTCCTCTTCACTCTAAAATTGGTCTGTCACTGTGCCTGGTTCACGGTCCTGGGGCTTCCTGACTCCCTGCTGCATTCCCCACTCAAACCCCTGTCAGTTTAGACTTCCTAAGACAAAGCCCATCGTATCTTCACCTGCAAAGGGCTTTGCAGGGGTGGGGGATTAGAGGCAGAGGAACAGAAGGCTTTGCCAATGGGAGCAGAGGAGGGCGTGGGGAGTCATTTCTTGGGGAGGAAGTGCTGGAGGAGGCCCCCAAACAGTCTCTGTTTATGTTTGTTTGTTTATTTATTTATTTATTTATTTTTGAGACAGAGTCTTGCTCCGTCACCCAGGCTGGAGTACAGTGGCATGATCTCAGTTCACTATAACCTCTGCCTTCTGGGTTCAAGCGATTCTCCTGCCTCAGTCTCCCGAGTAGCTGGGACTACAGGTGTGTGCCACCACACGAGGCTAATTTTTGTATGTTTAGTAGAGACGGGGTTTTGCCATGTTGGCCAGGCTGGTCTTGAATTCCTGGACTCAAGTGATCTGCCTGCCTCGGCCTCCCAAAGTGCTGGGATTACAGGCGTGATCCCGGCCCTCTGTTTATGTTTGAGGCTGCACCTTCTCTCAGAATCTTAGTGCCTCAGTGAGCCCTGGTGCTTCCTTCCTTCCTTCCTTCCTTCCTTCCTTCCTTCCTTCCTTCCTTCCCAGTTTTATTAAGGTATAATTGGGATAAAATAAACTGCATATATTTAAAGTGCACAATTTGAAACACTTTTCTTGTTTTTGTGATCTTTTTCAAATGCACTATTTATGGGCATTCAGCTAGTTTCAAGTTCGGGGCCATGATGTATAGTGTGCTGTGAACATTTTAGGCCATGCCTTTGGTGGGCATCTGGTATCCTCCTTAGCAGCTTTTGAAAGGATCCCCATTCCCTTTATCTGGAGAAAAACATGTGCTGTAGATCAGGCTGATACGGTTTGCCTGTGTTCCCATCCAAATCTCATTTGAATTGTAGCTCCCATAATTCCCACCAGGAGGGACCCAGTGGGAGGTAATTGAATAATGGGGGGAGGGTTTCCATACTGTTCTTGTGACAGTGAATAAGTCTCATGAGATCTGATGGTTTTATAAAGGGGAGTTCCCCTGCACAAGCTCTCTTGCCTGCCGCCATTTAAGACGTGACTTTGCTCCTCATTTGCCTTCCACCATGATTGTGAGGCCTCCCCAGCCATGTGGAACTGAGAGTCCACTAAACCTCTTTCATTTATAAATTATCCAGTCTTGGGTATGTCTCTTTCAGCAGCATAAGAACGGACTAATACACAGGCCCAGACCCAAGTTTAAGAGAAGTGAAACTTCAGTGAAAACTCAACCCTTAGCCTCAACAAGTCAGGCCCCTGTAGGGAAAAGTAGGAACCTGAGGACGGGACATTTGGCAATTCACCTGAGCCCGTGAGCCTCCCACTGCGGAGCAACCAGGTGCACTTGTTAGAAGGTAACAGCTCCCCTGTTGAAGAGGATGCTGAGGTCTCCAATGAAGCAGATGCCTCACCAGACATTGCTGCCCCGTAAGGATCTACTTGAGGAATCTGCCCTCATTTCTCTTCCGGACCCATAACTAAGGTTGAGTGTCAGCCTGGCCCACCTAGGAACACGCTGCTAAGGGAACAGGAGAACTAATATACACTGGCATGAACCAGTTAGAAGAGTGTGTGTGAGAGTGGATCCCGGGGCAGTGGACTATAGTGCTGAGCCAGGAAGTGTTTTTCAACATAGAGGTACTCATCCATGCAATGTAGGAGGACTCACCACCTGCAAAGCTGGGAGAGTGGTCCTAGTGCACTGCTGGGATGGCCCTGAGAAGCTTGGAAGCAACAAAACCCCATACTCAATGATGTAAGGACATCGTGGCAGGGTGTGGAAGAAGGGATCAAAAGGCTCAAGGAAGCACAGAGGATCTTCAGGGCAGTTAACCTACTCTATAGGATGCTGTCATCATCCATTTGTCTAAACCCATAGAATATGCAACACTAAGAGTGAGCCCCAATGCAAACTTGGACTTCAAATGGTCACAGGTATCAATATGGATTCGCCAGTTGTAACAGATGTCCCACTCTGGTTGGTGATGTTGATAATGGGGGAGGCTGTGCCTGTGTGAGGGTAGGAGGCATGTGGGAAATCTCTGTACTTCCTGCTCAATTTTGCTGGGAGCCTAAAACTGCTATAAAAAAGCAAGGTTGTTTTTAAAAAGACTCACATGAAATTATTTGATTGTGTTTTCAGGTAAAATATGCTAGTTTCACTTTAGCATACTAAATTAAATTAGTATTTAATGAGTATTATCCTTGGGATGCCCTGGAGGATACTCCAATTACCAGGGAAATGAGAACTATGCTGGTGATGGGGCATTAGCATTATGGAGAGGCTCAGCAGTGACTGTCTCTGTAGGCCAGGTTCACGGGAGGAGATGCCGTTACATAACTGAACTCCACAGGAGCAACGGGGCTGAGAGAATTCCGGAAGGGAAGAGGGCAGGTGGAGTCACTGGGTGGTCTGAGACAAGCTGAGCACTTGGACCAGGCAGCGAGTCCTGATTAGAACCAGAGGCAAAATCAAGATCCTAGAGACAAGAGAGGCGGCCCAGTGGTTCTTGCCCTGATTTTTAGAAATGATAGAAGTGAATACACTTAGCAACTGGTGCATATGAATATTGACTCTCTGGTCTGTGCAGTAAAAGTGATCAGACTGGGGAAGGCCAAGTGGAAGCCTCCAAAGCTGTCTCTCTGCTGTGGCCAAGATAGTAAATCTCAAACAATGTCACATTCTGCCAGGAACACAGAGATCAGTGCCACCCTCCAAGACAAAGAAAACAAGGCTGTGGTCCCACCAGATCTGCCTTTAATTTACCAAGGTCAATGGGCTAGTGAAAACTAAACCAAGAGGCTGGGCGTGGTGGCTCACACCTGTAATCCCAGCACTTTGGGAAGCTGAGGCAGGAGGATCACTTGAGCCCAGGAGATTGAGACTAGCCTGGGCAACAGAGCAAGATCCTTTCTTTACTGAAAAGTGTTTTAAAAAAAATTAGCCAGTGCAATGTTGCACGACTGTACTGTCAGCTACTCAGGAGACTGAGGCAAGAGGATCACTGAAGCTCCGGAGGTGGAGCCTGCAGTGAGCTATGATTGTGTCACTGCACTCCAGCTTGGGCAACAGAGTGAGACCCTGTCTCCAAAACAAAACAGCAACAAACCCACCACCATATTAAAGCAATAGCCAAATTTCCAGCTTCTGTGCCAACAGTGACAGGTTTACTAGAATAGATGAACATAACCTGGTGTGTTGTGTATGACTGTTGATCTGGCAAAAGCGTGCTTTCCACTACCATCAGGAAGGAGGAACAGAGGCAGGTACATTCACTCGGCATGGACAGCAGTATACTTTGATAGTCTTGTTCCAGGACTGCGTTAATTTTCTTCTTCTCATAGTATTCTAAGAAACCTGAATCGTCCAGCCATAGCCCAGAACATAAAGGTAGTCCCCTGCGTTTATGACATCATGCGAATTGGACCTGATAACAAGAAGAGGCTAGCAACTGGATGTGCTCCAGAGACTGGGAGATAAACCCTACACTGGTTTAGGGACGTGCCGTGTCAAAAGTTTAGGGTTATGTTGGTCTGGGGCATATTGGGTGTGCCCTCAGAATAAAGGGCAGATAAAATAAATTGCATTTTGCAACTCCTGCTTCTAATTGACCCACCTGATAAAACTCACGGGAGGCTTTGAACTCAGCGCCAGCAGGTATGATGCAGAGTGTGGGTCAGAAGTGGGAATGGAGACTGGGGACCCAATTGGAGCTTTGTTCATGGAGCAGTTCCACAAACACATTTTTGTTCTGTTTTGTTTTGTTTTTGAGATGGAGTCTCACTCTGTCACCCCGGCTGAAGTGCAATGGTGTGATCTCGGCTCACTGCAACATCTGCCTCCTGGGTTCTTGTGTTCTCCTGCCTCAGCCTCCCAAGTTGCTGGGATTACAGGCATGCGCCACCATGCTGGGCTAATTTTTGTATTTTTATTAGAGATGGGGTTTCACTATGTTGGCCAGGCTGGTCTTGAACTCCTGACCTCAGGTGATCCACCCACCTCAGCCTCCCAAAGTGCTGGGATTATAGATGCGAGCCACTGTGCCCGGCCAAAAATGTGCATCTTTGCATATACCCCAAATACCTGAGGCAGGCAGTGACCCCCAAGCAAAAGAGCAGGAGTTATTTAGTTTAATATAATATCTAGGGAAACCACGGCAGTGAGAATGCTGGAGCTCAACTTCAATCCTCTTCATTCTAGAATTTAGAAGGCCCCTCTCTGCCCACACACCTTAAAATGTAGCTTGTAAGTCAAGAAAGAATCAAGGGTTCAAATAATTTGGCATGATAAATTGGAACTATTCATTTTCTTTTTCTTTTTTATATTTTATTTCAATAGTTTTTGGGGAGCAGGTGGCTTTTGGTTACAAGGATAAGTTCTTTAGCAGTGATTTCTGAGATTTTGGTGCACCCGTCACTGAAGCAGTGTACACTGTACCCAGCGTATAGTCTTTTTTCCCTCATTCCCCCCATCCTTTCCCCTAAGTCCCCAAAATTCGTTGTATCATTCTTGTGCCTTTGCATCCTCATAGCTCAGCTCCCACTTATAAGTGAGGACATACAATATTTGGTTTTCCATTCCTGAGTTACTTCACTTAAAATAATGATCTTCAACTCCATCCAAGTTGCTGTGAATGCCATTATTTTGCTCCTTTTTATGGCTGAATACTATTCCATGGTGTATATGTACACCACATTGTCTTTATCCACTCATGGCTTGATGGGCATTTAGGCTGGTTCCTTATGTTTTCAGTTGCAAATTGTGCTGCTGTAAACATGCGTGTACAAGTGTCTTTTTTGGAACTACTTTTCCGCCCAGGCTGGAGAGCAGTGGTGAAATCTCGGCTCACTGCAACCTCCACCTCCTGGGTTCAAGTGATTCTCATGTCTCAGCCTCCTGAGTAGCTGGGATTACAGGCGTGTGCCACTGCCCAGCTAATTTTTGTATTTTTAGTAGAGATGGGATTTCTCCATGTTGGCCAGGCTGGTCTCGAACTCCTGACCTCAGGTGATCTGCCCACCTTGGCCTCCCAAAGTGCTGGGATTACAGGCGTGAGCCACCAGAGCTATTTTATATATTATTTACTCCTATATACTCTGAAGTCTCAGTTAGCTACACGTTAGCTCGTTCTTGACTATGACTGGATAACCAAGAATTAGCAGACATTTGAGGATGGCTCATCATAAAGAAGCACCAAACAAAACCAAACAACAAAACAAAGACCTGACCACAGAGTGGTGGGATACAGTTCAAGGAACAGAAGAGAGTTTGAAAAACATTAGCAATCAAAGAACCAAAAAAACTTTTTGAAATAAAAATCCAGTCTCTAAAATAAATATTTGATCCAAGAATTGGAAGAGAAAGTAAAATCATGAAATAAACAATATAAAAAGCTCCCCAGATATAGAACAAAGCCCACAGATATGGAAAATATAAAACAGGAGAGACAAAATGAATCAATTCAGGAAGGAAAGGGAGAGGGAGAAGGTGACAGAGAAAGAGGGAAGGGACCGTCTGAAGAAAGTGGGGAGAGACTGGGAAAGTCCGTCTGGGCGTCAGCAGAACAAGTAATTTCCAACAGCAGCCAGGGGAAAGTGTGCAGGGATGGAGAGGATGAAATCAGGGTAAGAGGAAGCTAATGAGAAAAAGCAACTTCTCCATTCCTGACCTTCCCCACTGAGCCCGTCCTTGGCTTCACAGTGGCTTCAGAGTGACTCACGACCCCAGAGGAAACGGTCCTGGGGGTAGGGGCAGTGGGTCAGACAGCCCAGAGCAGGAAGAGGCAATGAGATGTCCTACAGTGGGGCTGCCTGGAAGGAGCCTGGGGCATGGGCTTTCTCCAGCAAGGCTGGGTGTGAGTCCTGTGCACTGTGGGCTTCCCAAACTGCTCCTCTCCCCGCACTCCTCATGGCCAGCCTTGTCTGTCCTCTCCTCCTGGCAGTAGATCCCACAGCTCCTCAATGCCTGGGTTCCTCCTGGCTCCTCCTGCTCCTTGGCTCCCACATGCACTGCCGTGCAAACCTGACCAGGTCTGGACCCATTTTCTTTCCTACATGCACAAAAGTTTGGACACAGCTTGCAACACACACTGCACCATAGCAAAGAATGGCACCTCTTTTCTCCAAATATGTAAAATAGAGAAGTAGCTACAGACATAATAGGAAGTGAGCAAGAAACTTGAAGGAGATTCGGGTAGGTTTGCAGCATTGACTTCCGAGCTTGGATTCAAGTGTCTGAAGGGCACCAGACACCTGTGATCACTGAGGAGAGGAGAGGAGACAGTACCATGTGGCTGTCCCAGGCTCTGCTGCTTCTTATCCTCGCAGGTGAGTGTAGCTGGAGCTTTAAGGTGCTGGAATGACAGAGGCTGGGCTGGAGACAGAGACACTCTGTTCTTAGGAAGGAGACACGTCAGGGAAAATGACAGCGCCAATTCATCCATCCATGCCCGTATTCATTAAATAGCAGTCAAGTTTTTGTTATCTGACAGGTTCTGTGTCAGATGCTGCAGAAACAAACAAAGACAAAACAAAACAGGAATAGCTTCTTGTTGGAACTTTCATAGCACGGTTTTGTGTGGAGATATGTTTTCAGTTCTCTTGGGTATATATCTAAGGGTATAATTACTGAATCCTATGTTAACTCTATGTTTAACTTTTTGAGGAATCATCAAACTTTTTTCCCAAGTATTTATATTTGAGTACAGCTTTGGCTGTCATGTCAACAAATTTTGATATGCAGTGTTTTCATTTCTGTTAAAATGTAACAAATCTATGTGCTTCTCATATGATCTATACTCAGATCAAGCTTTGTAAGAAAATGTTTCCTTCCAATCTCAAATTTATTTTCTTTTAAAGTTGATTATTATTACTATTACTATTTGTAGAGATGAGGACTCACTTCCATGAACCTTAGGGTTCTCAACCCTGACCCTTCTATATAAACAGATGAATAAACAGATATGAATAAGGAAGGAACTAATGAATGAGTCCATTCTTGAAGAACTTTTAAAGAGCACGGATACTCGGGTTCCGGCTCAAACCCACTCAGTCAGTCATGGCGGGCTCAAGCATCTGGATGGTTTAGACGCCTCCATACATGGTCTTGACTGGTTCTTAGCCACAGCTGAGAGACTTCCTCTAAAGAGCTCAGAGTATAAGGAGGAAGACAGGCAGCTAGACAGTGCGTAATCATTATCTGAGAAGGAGTCTTGCTCTGTCGCACAGGCTGGAGTGCGGTGGCGCAATCTCGGCTCACTGCAACCTCTGCCTCCCAGGTTCAAGCAATTCTCCTGCCTCAGCCTCCCAAGTAGCTGGGATTACAGGTGTGCACCACCATGCCCGGCTAACTTTTTTGTATTTTTAGTAGAGACGGGGTTTCACCATGTTGGCCTGCCTGGTCTGGGCTCCTTGACCTCATAATCTGCCCACCTTGGCCTCCCAAAATACTAGGATTACAGGTGTGAGCCACTGTGCCCGGCCAGATTTCCATTTTTTAATGCTCTGGAATTAGAACATAAAGGATTTTTTTCCCTTAGAATCTTGAAAAATTACCTATAAGGCTATCTGACAATAGAGCCTTGATCTAGGGTAAATTCTTTGAATAGTTTGGATTCTCCCCCACCCCCACCATGATTATTATCTATTCAGGGTTTTTTTTGCTTGTTTTTGAATAAATTATATCATTTCCACCCCCCTTCCACCAAGAAAGCTAACAATATTATTAAGTATATATTAGCATAAAGTTCTGTAGTTATAAAGCATCCTTTTATAATTTAAAATTTTAATATGTGTTGTCATATACAGTCAGCCCTACATATATATCCATGGGTTCCTCATCTGTCAAGTTAACCAACTACAGGTGGAAAATATTTGGAAAAGAAAGCCCTCTACCTGCGCTGAACACGTACAGACTTTTTCTTTTCATTATTCCCTGAACAGTACAGTCTAACAACTATATGTGACGTAGCAATTACATTGCATTAGAATTATAAATAATCTAGAGAGATTTAAAGTGTATGGGAGGATGTGTGTAGGTTATATGTAAATATCATGGCATTTTATATCAAGGACTTGAGCATCTGTAGATTTTCATAGCCACAGGGTCCTGGAACAAATTCCCTCTGGATATCGAGGAATGACGGTGCTCATTTTGATTACATGTGCCACAAGATTGTCCACGTTATTGTCGCTTCTCCTTTTCCCACATCCTCTTTTCTCCTACATTGAACTAGTCAGTTTGGAGATCTGGTGGGTTAATGTTAACTGATTTTATTATCTAATTATTCATTTCTTATAGGTATAATTTCTTCTTATTTCCTTGGGATTAGCACTTGTTATCTTTAATAAATGAAATATTGTGATTATTTTTCTTTCTAAATTAATTAAATTATGTTAAGACTAAGAATTTAGTTTTGTCCAATTGAGATATAATTCATACACCATAAAATTTACTCACAGTGTATAACTCGGTGGCTTTTGGTACATTCACAAAGTTGTACAAAGATCACCTCTATCTAATTCCAGAACATTTTCCTCACCTTAAAAAGAAACCCCATACACATTAGCAGTTAACCCCTTCCCCAGCCCTTGGCATCCACTAATCTACTTTCTTGTCTCCAGGAGTCTGCCTGTTCTGGACATTTCATATGAATGGAATCATACAACATGTGACATTTCATGTCTGGCTTCTTTCACTTAGCATTATGTTTCAAGGTTCCTCAGTGTTGTAGCACAAATCAGAGCTTCATTCTTTTTCATGGCTGCATAATATTTCACAGTGGATATACCACATTTGGTTTCTCCAGTCATTTGTTAATGAACCTTAGGGTTGTTTCCACCTTTTAAAAATTGTTAGGAATAATGTTATGAGCTTTCATAGCATGGTTTTGTGTGGAGATATGTTTTCAGGTCTTTTGGGTATATATCTAGGGGTATAATTGCTGAATCCTATGTTAACTCTATGTTTAAGTTTTTGAGGAATCATCAAACATTTTTTTCCAAGGATTTATATTTGAGTACAGCTTTGGCTGTCATGTCAACAAATTTTAATATGCAGTGTTTTCATTTCTGCTTAAATGTAACAAATCTATGTACTTCTTATATTATCTACACTCAGATCAAGCTTTGTAAGAAAATTTTTCCTTCCAATCTCGAATTTATTTTCTTTTAAAGTCGATTATTATTATTATTATTATTATTATTATTATTATTTTGTAGAGATGAGGACTCACTTTAATGCCCAGGCTGGTCTCAAACTCCTGGGCTCAAGTGATCATCCCACTTTGGCCTCCCAAAGTGTGGGGATTATAGGTGTGAGCCACCATGCCTGGCTTCAAATTTATTTTCTGTAAAAAATTTTCAGATGTATTCTGCTTCCTTTCCTTCCTTCTGAGACAAGGTTTGCTCTGTCACCCAGTCTGGAGTACAGTGCTGGGATCAGGGTTCATTGCAGCCTTGACCTCCCAGGCTCAAGCCATCCTCCCACCTTAACCTCCTAAGTAAGTAGCTAGGACTACAGGCATACAGTGCAACACCCAGCTAATATTTATTTATTTATTTATTTATTTATTTAGTCTCGCTATGTTTCCAGGCCTGCTTTCAAGCTCCAGGGCTCAAGCGATTCTCCTGCCTCAGCCTCCCAAAGTGCTGAAATTACAGGTGTGAGCTACCACACCCAGCTCTTATTTCCTATATAACTTCCAGATGTATTTTTTCTTTAAATATTTACCTTAATTGTTGTTTTTCCATTCTGATGCAGAACTTTTTTCAGAGTGAACAAATGAAGCCCCCAAATCCATCTTTCCCCAGGAGGTCGTGTGCAGTTTCTTAGTTCCCTTCGGATGCCATAGAAAGCAGATTTGGGCATGGAGTCCAATTTCTGTTCCAGGAATTCCTCGGGTTGTGCAGCTCTGCCTGTTTGTGGTGAAACTGTCTTCCACTCCTACCATGGTGAACCCTGGTTTTTCAAGACATTCCAATGAAGTCTAAAGTTTTCATTCCTCCAGGGGTAATAATAATAATAACAAACATAATACAGTAACATAGAGGTAGATGCCATTATTATTCCCACTTATAGGAAACGAAGGCACAGTGTGTTAGTCCATTTTCACGCTGTTGATAAAGACATACCCAAGGTTGGGTAAATTATAAAGAAAAAGAGGTTTAATGGACTCACAGTTCCACATGACTGGGGAGGCTTCACAGTCATGGTGGAAGGTGAAAGGCACGTCTTACATGGCAGCAGGCAAGAGAGAGAATAAAAGCCAAGCAAAAGGGGTTTCCCTTTATATAACCATCAGATCTCGTGAGATGTATTCACTACCATGAGAACAGTGTGGGGAAAACCACCCCATGATTCAATTATCTCCCACCGGGTCCCCCCAACAACACGTGGGAATTATGGAAGCTACAATTCAAGATGAGATTTGGGTGAGGACATAGCCAAACCATATCACACAGAGAGGTTAATTTGCCCAGGTTCACAAAACTTGTAAGTGGTAGAGCCAGGATTCAAACCCAAGCCCTCTGGCACAGCCTGAGCTCTTAACCATGACCTTGGGTGTCTCTTGGCATTTCAGAGACAACTTCTCTCCTTCCATGGGAATTGCTCCCAGGGCTTCTTCAAGTGCTCCAATGTGCTTCTAGTTCAATCTCAAGTTTATGCTGCAGTAATCACAGCTACGCTTTATTACCGGTGCACAAATAATCAAAATCAATCGTTTCTTTAGCTGGGTTTCCGTTTAGGTCAGTTGAATTTAAAGATTTTCTGACAAAGGTCTCACTTAAGGTATTTCCACTGTTTTGAATTGTTTTCAAGTGAAAGATTAGGCTGACAAGTTCATGCAGACTAGTCTTGTCCTGGAGCAAATTGTTTGAAAAGTGGAGCTAATTAGGTATGCCCCATCCCTCACCCTTTAGCTGACTTGAATCATGTCCATTATGTTTAGAGAAGAACTTATAAGATGCAGGAGAGTGGAATGGGTGCCGCTCTGTTTATACCTAATCTTTACTTGCGTTTATCTAAGTTAGCTTTTCCTAGGAATTTTGGAACTGGAATTTATAACAATGTATGGCGAAATGGAGATCTGTGTGATGTGGATCCCATAGCACATACAGACCAGTTGGTATCACTATTTGGTCAATTTCAAAGGGATTCATTCAGGGTGATTAACTACAGCAGAGCCACCAGAAACCATCAGAATCACCAGGAATAGCCAATTGTCAAGGCAGCAATCATTCTCCTGGAAAAGGGTCTTCTGCAATTTCCTCCCCATCAGACCAGTATAACACAAAGATGGTTGCAAAAGAGCGTTCCTTGGAATATAATGATTTGTTGGCCATAGGGAGAGGGAGAGGGGTGAACTGCAGGAAGCTATTATTGCTCAGCGTCAACATTTGTGTTTCGTTGGGGATCTGCAATTGTGCTCTTCAGTGATTTTCCTGGTGACTTTGACCCAGTGGAATTTTGAAGGACAAAGATTTGTCTTGTGGAAAATGTATTCCTTCCTTGACTGTTATGAGGCAGTTGGATTTGGCCACTACTCCCAATGCAGGAGGCTGTGGCCCTGCCCTTGGGGTGGGAGGTGACAGCACATGAATTTGTGTTTTCCAGGCTACTCCATTGCCACTGAAATCACTGGTCCAACAACAGTGAATGGCTCGGAGCGGGGCTCGTTGACTGTGCAGTGTGCTTACGGCTCAGGCTGGGAAACTTACTTGAAGTGGTGGTGTCGAGGAGCTGATTGGAATGGCTGTAACATCCTTGTTAGAACAAATGGATCAGAGCAGGAGGTAAAGAAGAATCGGGTGTCCATCAGGGACAATCAGAAAAACCGCATATTCACCGTGACCATGGAGAATCTTAAAAGAGATGATGCTGACAGTTATTGGTGTGGGATTGAGAAAACTGGAATTGATCTTGGGGTCAACGTTCAAGTGACCATTAAGCCAGGTAAGAGGAAGTGTATATACGTGTGTGTCTCTCAGGTCCTGCTCTGTCCTGGTCCCTGAGGTCCCACTTGAGTAAATTAACTGTCACTCAGAGTCACCTATGACAGAGAGTGGCTGAGTCCTGAGGTCTTGCTATGGTTTGAATATTTGTCCCCCCAAAAACTAGTGTTGAAACTTAATCCCCAATGTGGCAGTATTGATAGACGAGGCCTTTAAAAGGTGACTGGGTCATGGGGGTAGAGTTCCCATGAATGAATTAATCCATTCGTGGATTAAAGAATGAATGAGTTATCATGGGAATGGAACTGGTGGCTTTATAAGAAAAGGCAGACAGACCTGACCTAGCACACTCAGTTCCATCACCACGAGATGCCTTGAACCACCTTGGGACTCTGCAGAGTCCCTACCATCAAGAAGGCCCTCCCAAGATGTGGCTCCTCAACCTCGGCCATCTTAGCCTTCATAACTGTAAGAAACAAATTCCTTTTCTTTATAAATTACTCAATTCCAGATATTCTGTTATAACCAAGAAAAAGTAGACTAAGACAGGTCTCATAGGACCCTGAAGGACCGCTTGGGATTGAGGGGATCTCTTCAATGCCCCCATGGCTCCCAGGGCTCCCTCCAGGATGGGATTAAGCCTTTCTAGGCACGTTTTGTTTTTCTCTGAACAGCTCAGTGTCCGAGTCTGTTGCCCACAGATGACAGGGTGATGGTTCCAGTTTCAGCCCATGGGCCAAAGGGACCCCTTTCCCTGGTAACCAGAGACCCCAGTCCTTGCCAGTGCCTTCTTGGAACTTCTTTATAGCACTAAGTGCCTGTGTCAGAAAAGGAGAAGGGCCTCAAGTCAATGGCCTTAGCTTAAGAAACAAGGGAAAAAAAAAAAAAAGATTAAAGTAAACTCAAAGCAAAGACCAGAACACAGATAATATTAAGACCACACTGAAAAATTAATGAAATCGCAAGCAAAAGTAATGGGGAAAAAATGAAATGAGATACATCTCACACATTGTGAGAACATCAAAAACACTGTTAAACTTCTAGCTAGACTGATCAGGAAAAACAAGAGAGAAGACGTCAATTATTAACATCAGAAATGAGAGAGGTAGCATTACAACAGATTTTACAGCTACTAAAAGAATAATAAAGGAATATGTGTCGTAAACAACTTTTATGTCAATATATTCAACAAGTTAAATGAAATGGAAAAACATCCTTGAAAGGTGCAAACTACCAGTCACAAGAAGAAATAGATAACTAGAATAGCTCTGTATCTATTAATGAAATAGAATTTGTCTTTTGCAGTCTTTTCACAAAGAAAATGTCAGGCTCAGATGGACCTTTGGTGAGTTCAGGACCAGATAATATCAATTCTTTTTTTTTTTTTTTTTTTTTTTTTTTGAGATGGAGTTTCGCTCTTGTTGCCCAGGCTGCAGGCTGGAGCGCAATGGCAAGATCTCGGCTCACCACAACTTCCACCTCCTGGGTTCAAGAGATTCTCTTGCCTCAGCCTCCTGAGTAGCTGGGATTATAGGCATGCACCACCACGCCTGGCTAATTTTGTATTGTTAGTAGAGATGGGATTTCTCCATGTTGGACAGGCTGGTCTCGAACTCCCGACCTCCGTGGAGAAGGGTGTAACTTGCAGGAAATAAGCAGTAGCTGAGCAATATATTCTCCTGGTTCAAAACCCCAGAGATCTCGTGACATTACCACTACTTGAATTTCTCCTTCATAATCAGAATCCATAACTCCTGGGACTATAGTAATGCCCTGTAAATTAAGACAGCTTTTACCCAAAATTAATCCCATATATCCTGTTGGCAAAGGTCCCCAAATACCAGTGGGAAGTTTGATGGGTTTGTCTCCTCCCACTAACGTTACCTGTTCTCTGACTGGGAGATCGAATCCTGCACTTCAGGGTGTTCCTGGGGAGTGGGAATCAATGTGCCTCTGGCAACCCATCCCTGAGACGGGGCTGTGGGCTGGATGGGGAATGCCTCCATTGTTTGTGGGACCCAGGTCCAGGCCTCCTTCTCGTTTCCCCACAGGGGGTGCCATTCTGATGAAATTTTGAGTGGCACTGACTAGCCCAGTGATTTCCTTTATTGCAATGAGGGCAAAATCCTCGCGTTTTTTTTCTGTTGGGGGGCGCAGGGAACTGCATTATAAGATCTCTTCTGCCCAGTCTCTACTAAAAATACAAAAAATTAGCCGGGCGTGGTGGCGGCGCCTGTAGTCCCAGCTGCTCGGGAGGCTGAGGCAGGAGAATGGCGGGAACCCGGGAGGCGGGGCTTGCAGTGAGCCGAGATCGCGCCACTGCACTCCAGCCTGGGTGACAGAGCGAGACTGTCTCAAAAAAAAAAAAAAAAAAAGATCCCTTCTGCCCAGAGGTCTGACGGTGTTCTTTTTTGAAGTGTCCGATTTTTCCACAATTATAACATTTTTCCATTTTAGGATTCGCCCCTTGGCCCTTTTTAGATTTGTCCACTACTAAATTAGCCGTTGCTTGAGCCAACATTGTAGAGCCATAAAGCTCGTTCCCACATCTCGACAAGCTTTGAGAAAATTTCCCAAGTTTTTTATACATCTCACAGGTGCCAGTGCACATTTACAATCTGCATTTGCATTCTCAAAAGCTAGAGTTAAGATTAGCATTTCTGCAGCCACAGTATGAGGAATCTGATGCTTCACTGCCTCTCGTAATCTTGCAAGAAAATATGCATAAGCCACCCTTGCATGATATGTAAAAAAGATTGTACTGGGTGGGACCCCTTCCTCAGGAATTGTGGCCCAGGCACGTTTAGCAGCCAAGGCACACCGCTTGTAAGCAACGTCTGCGAGTGCCATTTGATGTTCCAGATCTGAATAAGGACCATTATCTAACAGCATATCCTCTGTAATGTCTCTGTGTCCAGCAGCACGATTCTGTCTAGCCTGGTCTGCACACGGTTCTTGCCAATTTAAATTCCATGTCAGGTATGCACTAGCAGACAAACAAGTGCGAGCCAAATGCTTTACATCAAGCATTTGATGTGGAAGGCGCATAGTGTCAAATATAGATTCTAGCAATCCTAAAGTAAATGGGCTTTGTACTCCATTATTAACTACACTAGCTTTCAATTTCTTCAGCAACTTAAACTGTAGTGGGGTGTGTTCATGAATAAACTGCTGTGGATTATTTGGATCGGGCCTTATGGAAATAGGAAAAGCACAGGGTCCTAAGGGCTCTCCAGCTATAGCAGCAGAGCGTAAAATTCTTTGTACTGGGGTCTCTATTTCTGCTACTGAAGGAGGTGGTACAGATGTTTCTGCTACTGGAGGGGGCGACACAGGCCAATTTTCATCCTCCTGCTGTTTATTATTTTTAATTGGTACTGTGGGTGAGACAAAAGATTCTTTCAGATTTTTAGACTCAGAATATGACTTCTGCTGTCTAGCAGAATAAGAAGGAGATAATGGCAGGAGGACTGTATGGATAAAACTCCAAGCAGAAAAAACAGAAAGATAAACTTTAAGACCTTTTTGGTGAGCCCGTTTTAATCCTTCTCCTACTCTGTCCCAGATTTCTACATCGAGACTGCCTGTCTGTGGAAACCATGGGTTATGTGTAGTGACCTTCTTCAGCATCTTAGTTAATGTTTGAGAACTAACCTGAGCACCAGATTATTTAAGTAAAACTTTAAGCAAATGCACATAATGTTGCACCTCAATAGACAAATTCTGCCCCATGTTACCCTGATTCAGAAAACTTCCCATTCCCAGTACCTCTCTAGGCCACTGACCTTATATTGGCTGCTGGCTGACTTGTGCCGGGGTTTCTCATTCGTCTTGTCAGTTTCTCTTTCTCTGCTCCAGCAGAACTTCTTTGCTCACGTTCCTGTCCCGGCCACCACTTATCACTGTTGGTTGCTACAGGATTGAACAAAGGGGGACGAATGCAGAAATGAAGACAAAGACAAAGAGATCTGTTTTGAAGAAGGGGTCAGGGAGCTCCTTGCTTCTAGTGAACGAGGGCCCTGAGCTTCTACAGCCCTTCGTATTTATTAGGTAGAAAGAGCAGGGAGGGAGAGGTAACGGTTGGTCAGCTGCTTGATTTATCACAGGTTCACATAATTGCTTTCTTTGTACAACAGTTTTCAGGTGTTCGTATAGATAATCACAAGGAACACTGCACTTTGGGTGTGACTGCCCTCAGCGCCCCTTCTGGCAGCAGATGCAGTTGCTAGTTTTCCAACATCCTGCTTTCAAAAGAACAGTTTTCTGTTCGCTCACATAGCCTCCAGTGATATACTGAGTTGGTCATGACTCTTATTCTTTCAGCCTGTAACAAAAGTTAACATTAGTGACCTTGACACCAAGCGTTGGAGACACTCTGGAGCACCTGGAGCCTCGCACCCTGCAGGTGGGAATGCACATGATACAACCACCTGGGAAAAGAGTTTGCAGTTTCTTCAGACATGGAACGTATGCCTGCCAGAGATGATCCAGCCCCTCAGCTCTTCCATATTTAGTCAAAATGACATAAAGTTTTATGTTCACACAGAGACTTGTATGTGAACATTCATAGTAGCTTTATTTGTAACAGCAAAAAACTGGAAACAATTCAAGTGAGTGGAATTTTTTTAAAAAATGTGAAATACAGGCTGGGCGTGGTGGCTCACACCTGTAATCCCAGCACTTTGGGAGGCCGAGGCAGGTGGATCGCTTGAGGCCAGGAGTTTGAGACCAGCCTGGACAACATGACAAAACCCTGTCTCTACTAAAAATTAAAAAAAAAAACTAGCTGGCTGTGATGGCACTCACCTGTAGTCCCAGCTACTTGGGAGGCTGAGGCAGAGAATTGCTTGAACCTGGGAGGCGGAGGTTGCAGTGAGCCAAGGTCATGCCACTGCACTGCAGCCTGAGCGACAGAGAGAGACTCTGTCTCAAAACAAAACAACAACAAAACAAACAACAACAAAAAAAGTGAACCACCCATACAATAGAATACAACTTGCGATAAAAGGAAACCTTCTACTGATATACCAATGATAACATAGTTATGCTGAATGAAAGAAACCAGCTCAAAAACTTGATTTACACTGTAGGATTCCATTTATATTAGATTCTGCAAAATGCAAACTCATTGATAGTAAGAGAAAATGGATCAGTGCTATCATCCCTTAGCTAAGGCTGTCACAACAAAATACCACAGACTGGGTGGCATAAACAACATAAATGTATTTCTCATAGTTCTGGAGGCTAGAAGTCCAAGAGCAAGATGTTGGCAGGTTCAGTTGAGCCTGAAGCCTCCCTCCCTGGCTTGCAGGTGGCTGCCTTCTTGCTACCCCTTCCTGAGGTTGCCCCTCTGTGCTCGCACGCCCTGGTGTCTCCCCACGTGTCCTCATCTCCTCTTCAGAGAAGGACACCAGTCAGATGGCATTAGGACTTACCCTAACAGACTCATTTTAATTTCCTCTTGAAAGGTTTTAGCTCCAAATACAGTCACATTTTGAGGTACTGGAGACTAGGGTATCAACATATAATTTTTAGGGGACCACAGTTCAATCCCTAACACATGGGGACAGAGTAAGGAGGAGGGTGGTCTTGGGGATTATGAATATGCTCACAGTCCTGACCACGGTGGTGGTGTTACCAGGTATACACATACATCAGTTTAACATATTGTTCTCTTTAAATATTTACAGTTTATTATGTGTGAGTTATACCTTGATTTAATCACAGGAAAATGATATTAAAAAAAGACAAATATGATGCTATGATCTCTTATTTTTAGATTGCTCCAGAAGCAAACTTTGAATATCAAAACTCACCACACACCGTCAGAGTGAGAAGGGTGTGGTGCAGCAGGAACTGGCACACAGCGGAGGCTGGGATGCATCTAATATAGCCAGACTTCAACGGGGATAGGGAGGGTGAGATCTCAAAGCTGCTGGAAGACAGGAAAGGGCCAGAGAGGGAAGAGCAGAGGTGGAGGGCGCTGGGCCTGGCTGCAGAGAGCCAGGAATCCCGGGATCCCCAGAGGTGGCTCAGCGAGGGGGCCACAAGCCCAGTGGCCAAATCACTACAGAACAGGCCATAAGGAGTTCACCTTGGCTGTGGCTGAGACTCAGAAAAGAGCTAGCCTAGCCCTAGGAGAGCAGAACGCTGTCGAGTGTGCTAAGCTGTGCCATGCAACTGGTGATTGCAAATTCCCTCCTTAGTCTGCTCCTCAGAATTTCTCACATGGTAATACTTCAGTAACTTCTCTTTAGAAAATAATTCATGTAATATTTTGGATACTGACCAGAGAGTCTTGGACCCCAAGGCAGAGGCTCCTTAATTCCTAGGTGGAGAAGTCTTAGGGCCACAGCCAGAGCTGGGCCATCCATGGAAGGGGTGAACCGTGTTCTGCTTTGTATGTTTAGACACAAAAACTCCAGTCCTGGAATGGACAACTGCAACAGCAAGCCTGGCTTTCACACCTGCAGCCACCCAGACCAGCAGCCCCCTCACCAGGTAGGTGGAGTCGGGTCCCACCACTTTCCCACAGGTCTGGCCCCATGGCCTCTCCTCTAACACGGTTTGCCAGATACAGCAACAGCATGCCCAGTTAAACTGCAAGTTCAGACAAACAACAAAACATTTTTTAGCATAAGTATATCCCAACTATTTCATGGGCTATACTTATACTAAAAAAGCATATGTTGTTTATCTGAACTTCAAATTTAACTGAGCGTTCTATGCTTTTATTTGTTAACTCTGATAACCCTGTCTTCTAGGGGTACTCAGGCTGAAACCCCCATAGGCCCCCGCTGTTGCATCTTTGTATCAGTAAAGTCACTGCAAACCTCAGTTGGGCTGCCCCAACCTCAGTTTACCTTTGAGGAAAATAAGATTTCCCATGTAAGCGTTGGCAACATGAAGGCAAACTCTGCAACACAGGCATGAGCCACCACATGACTAAGGGTGGCAGGAGAGGGGCCTGAACATGCCCTACCTGCCTCCTGGGGTCAAGAGGGCATATCGAGGTTTGATCTCTAGTGGGTTAGGAGAGACACCTCTGTCATCTGCTCCTAGTTTCTGCCCAAGAACAAATATTGTTCCAGCCTCCCTCTCCCCAGGCACCAGAGTAGGGGAGTGGAAAATGCTAGAGGGAAAGGGGGAAACTGGAAGTTCAGTGTTCTCGCCCTCCCAAGCTGGAAGAGGGGTCTGGAGGATTAGTCTGATGCTCACCAACCTTGGAGGTGTCCAGAGGAGTCCCCAGAGGTCAGCACCTGTGAGCTAGCTATTGGGTTCCATCACGGCCTGCTGTGGTCAAGTCCCCCAGGTCAAGGCGGAAGCCCAAACCACAGACCCTCCTGCTCCTGCTAGAGCGCAGCGCAGAGGCCTGTGTCTCTGGCTCAGTCCTCCTGGAACTCAAGGCCTGCCAGTTCCCTCTGCAGTTCAACTCTGTTTTTTTTTTTTTTTTCATTCACTCGATCTTGAGTTCTGCGAATGTGTCTGCAGAGCTCCACCTGCGGAGCTGGCTTTAGGACTCCTTGACTGTTTCTTTTTTGTTTTTTTCCTCCTCCATGCTTTTGTGCAAACTGATGGGATTTTAGCTGTCAGGGGACAGAGGACAAGGGACTCCAGAGGTGTAGTGGGAGAGCCCCAAGAGTGAAGAAGCTGGGAAGGACCTTTGGGGGCATTTGGACCTGTGGCCTGCTGTATAGTCCCTCCTCCATCTCCCCCAAATACCCTCAGTCCCATCTGAGGGCTCATCCAGCATTCTGGGGTTGGATATAATTTTGATTTTTCTTTCTTTCTTTCTTTCTCTTTCTTTCTTTCTTTCTTTCTTTCTTTCTTTCTTTCTTTCTTTCTTTCTTTCTTTTTCTTTCTTTCCTTCCTTCCTTCCTTCCTTTCCTTCCTTCCTTCTTTCTTCCTTCTTCCTTCTTTCTCCTCCCTTCCTTCCTTCCTTCTTTCTCCTTCCTTCCTTCCTTCCTTCCTTCCTTCCTTCCTTCCTTCCTTCCTTCCCTTTCCCTTCCTTCCTTCCTTCTTTCTTCCTTCTTCCCTCTTTCTCCTTCCTTCCTTCCTTCCTTCCTTCCTTCCTTCCTTCCTTCCTTCCTTCCTTCCTTCCTTCCCTCCTTCCCTTCTTTCTTTCTTTTTTTTTTTCAGAGATGGGGCCTCACTAGGTTGCCCAGGCTGGTCCTGAACTCTTGGGTTCAAGCAATCCGCCTGCTTTGGCCCCCAAAGTGCTGGGATTACAAGTGCAAGCCACCACTCCTGGTCTGATTTTTAAAATGTATCTGTGAGCTGAGAGTGGCCTCAAGTTGCGCTGAGGTGAAAGAAACAAGTTGGGAGATCAAGACCCTGGGAAGTGGGTGGAGGATGGTGAGGGGGTGGAATTGATGGTCAATAAGGTTCCGGGCCTTACACACCCATAGAAAGTAACAGGGAACATAAGGAACCCCAGGGTCAGGTGCTGGTCCACAGGCAGAGGGTCAGAGCAAGGTCATCCTCCAAGGCCTTCAAGGATAAGACGTCAGATCTGACACCTGAAAGGTAGGTAACATTTGCACAGGTAGCGATGAGGGTGGGGAGGCCCTCTGGGTGCAGAATGCAGCAGAAGCTGAGGTAAGAAGAGACAGGGAATGCTAAACCCCTTTAAGATAGGTGAGGAGGAGTTATGGGAGACCAGCCAAAAAGGCCGGATGGGAGTTGGCAGACAGGACCTTGAATGCCAGGCTGAGTTGACTGGGGGTGTAGGGAGGACTGGAGGCCTCGCTGGTGAGCAGCATGACCATGCACCACCAAGGGGGCTGTCCTGGCTGGGGTTCCAGGCTTGCCCTCACATAGACATTGGAAGCCAGGATCTGGGCATAGAGTTGAGAAGACCTGAGACCTCTGACCCAGGACGTAGCTCATTTCCTGTCACCATGTTCCCACAGGTCCCTGCTCAGCAGCACCCACTTCCTGTTCCTGCTCTTCCTGGAGCTGCCTCTGCTCCTGGGCATGCTGGGGGCTGTCCTCTGGGTGAACAGGCCACAAAGAAGGTCTTGAGGGAGGAAGAATCAGCCCGATGATGAGAATCCCGATGCCCACTGACATCCTGTCCAGGGAGAAGGGCCCTCCCACAGAAGAAAGAATCTTTTCTTTTCTTTTCTCTTTTCTCTTCTTTTCTTTTCTTTCTTGTTTTAAAATTTCTTTTCTTTTTAAATTTTCTTTCTAGAAAGTCTTGCTCTGTCACCCAGGCTGGCGTGCAATGGTGTGATCTCTGTTTACTGCAACTTTCCCCTCCAGGCTCAAGCGATCCTCCTGCCTCAGCCTTCAGAGTAGCTGGGGTTACAGGCACATGCCGCCACACCCAGCTAATTTTAAAATATTTTTGTAGAGACAGGCTTCCACCATGTTGCCCAGCCTGGTCTCGAACTCCTGACCTCAAGAGATCTGCCTGCTTTGGCCTCCCAAAGTGCTGGGATTACAGGTGTAAGCCACCACACCTGGCAGAGAAACAACATTTCTTTGGAGAAGTGACTGGTTCTAGAGGCAGTGCTGGCCCCAGCTTCAGGGAACAGCCCCCTAGTCCCTTATCTCCTGCAGCCGTGCCACCTGGGGCTATTCCCTTCTCTGCACAGTCCCTAGGGCCCGACAGAGCCCTTCTTCCTTCTGAGGCCTCCAACACAGAAGAAAACACAAGAAGAATGTGTTTTCTGAGGCGCCTGTGCCACAGTGGATGTTCGTGATCTCAAGTCTATGAGCCACCTGCAATGTTAACGGACCTGTCTTTGCATTCCGTGGGGTTCAAGGCTCCAGTCAATAATGGGTTTCAAAATCCTAAACCCATGAAAACAGAAAAACGGAACCAAACTCTGGTAATGGGCCAACTTAAGGAAAGACGAGTACAGAAGAGAGCAGAGGTTTCCGGGCTGCCGTGCCCGCTGCTCTCCTGCCACTTGTGGGGAAGGGAAGTCGGGAGCTTCCTAGACGAGCATGACTGAAGATGTTGGGACATCACAGCCTCCTTTCGTCACTGTAACACTTTCTATTTTTGTCGACTGTTACGTTTTCTTACCTCTTTTAAGAGCATTGCAGTTGGCTGCTACTCTCAATTTGAGGTATATAGGGAGATCACCCATACATTTTGGGGACTGTGACATAATCCATAAACTAGATGCCAGAGCTAGAACTGTGAGCTGGGGTTGGCAGGGTCTTCAGTACTGCCTGCCTGGGTCCCCGGGGTGGTGTTCAATCTTGGACTCTAATTACTGAGCCCCCTGCCCAGAGGGACCATCTGGTGGTTAGGACAGAGGTTAAGTAACAGAAATTCCCTTCTGGGAACATGAACCAGGATCACCCAGCTGCCCTCTGTCAGGTCAATCTCTGTACCCAAGTGAGACTCTTATTCACTCCCCACCGTCATTCATTCGAAAAGGCCAGGCGTGGTGGCTCACTCCTGTAATCCAGCACTTTGGGAGGCCAAGGTGGGTGGATCACTTGAGGCCAGGAGTTCGAGACCAACCTGGCCAACATGGTGAAACCCCATCTCTACTAAAAGTACAAAAATTAGCTGGGTATGGTGGTGCACACCTATAATCCCAGCTACGTGGGAGGCGGAGACATGAGAATCTCTTGAGCCTGGGAGGTGGAGGTTGCAGTGAGTCGAGATTGCACCACTGCACTCCAGCCTGGGTGACAGAGCCAGACTCCGTCTCAAAAAAATAAATAAATAAATAATAAATAAATAAATAAATAAAAATAAATAAAAAATAAACAAAAACATTTATTAAACATCCACTAAGTACCAGGCACTGTTCAAGTATGGGTATCACCGAAATAAAGAAAAAGACCTGGGTAAATGCCGTGAAGGCAGTCTACAGGCTCAAAGATAAAGGATCACTTGGCTAGAAAATGATGAAATCACGGTTATTTTCCAGACTCCCCCACCCCCAACCTCACCCTTCATGAGCTCTGCCATTCCTCTCTGGGCTGACCCGTGTCCTGTCTGCTGCCCAGGCTCTGACCAGCGCTGCCCCCAGTCCCCATCCAGCGTGGACATCCCACCAACTCATAACATTCTCTGAGCGCCCATGTTTGCATCTCGTTTCCAACAACATATTGAATCTTACTATTGACTCTCTGCAGCAAAATATGAGAACTTCTATATCTTCCTCTTTTCCCACCATCCCCTTACCTGTACTAATATTGTCGGTATGGTGGTGTTTGTGTTGATAATATTTGGTTTTTTGTTTGTTTGTTTGTTTTTGAGATGGAGTCTTGTTCCATTGTCCAGGTGGGAGTGCAGTGGCAATCTCGGCTCACTGCAACCTCCGCATCTCAGCTTCAAGCAATTCTCCTGCTTCAGCTTCCCGAGTAGCTGGGACTACAGGCACATGCCACCATGCCCAGTTAATTTTTGTATTTTTAGGAGAGACAGGGTTTCAACATATTGGTCAGGCTAGTCTCGAACTCCTGACCTCAGGTGATCCACCCGCCCCACCTCTGGTAACTGTTTTTAAAAGTTCAATCTAGCCAAAGTGAACAGGGACAAGAGTCAGACTGGGGAGTTCTTGTCCCTGTTCAAGAGGGAAGGCCCTGTGGTAATCAGGGAGAAAGAGGGGGGTGGGAGGGCAATGCAGAAAAGTGGACAGATCTGAGGGTCTTGGGGTAACACAATGGCTGGGGCATGAGGAAAAGGATGAGCCAAGGATGTTGCCCAGGTGACTGGAGTTTGACCTGAGAAAAAGGGGACCATGGGTGTAATTTACTGTGATGAGAAGAGGATCAGGCTGGGAGTTTGCAGGAGGTCAAATCAAGAGTTTCCTTTTGGGGGCCGGGTGCAGTGGCTCACGTCTGTAATCCCAGCACTTTGGGAGGCCAAGGTGGGCGGATCACGAGGTCAGGATATCAAGACCATCCTGGCTAACACGTGAACACCCGTCTCTACTAAAAGTACAAAAAAAAAAAAAAAAAAAATCAGCTGGGAGTGGTGGCAGGCACCTGTAGTCCCAGCTACTCCGGAGGCTGAGGCAGGAGAATGGCATGAACCCGGGAGGTGGAGCTTGCAGTGAGCCGAGATCGTGCCACTGCCCTCCAGCCTGGGCGACAGAGCGAGACTCTGTCTCAAACAAACAAACAAACAACAAAACCAGAGACGTAATCCTTGCCCTTAGAGAATCACAGTTTGGCAGATACACGTGTTCTACCTCCACTCAAGGTGATTCTACCCGCCGAGATGAAGGCACAAGCAGCAAGCGCCTAGATTACTTCAAACTCCCTTTCCAGAGCACCAGGAGAGAAAGCATCTGCTTTATCCCAGTCTCAGGTTCCTGGTTTCTGCTGTCTCCTTCCAAGCAGCAAGGCCTAAGCAGCTGGGCAAGACAATCGGGACATTTAGCCTCATGACTTCTCAGCTTCAGACTCCAATCATAGTCGCCGGGGAGCCATAGGTCACCAAAACCAGCAGCTCAACGTGACTGTGCTTTACTTGTCTTATTCTTGCTCTTCACGATCTCAATCTTTGTCTTTCACATTTCTCCCCAGACCTACTAGCAAGAGGAAGTTAACCAGATCAACATCCTCATTCTTATGGTTGAAAGAACACAAATCGATTCTCATTCTGCCATTTTCCTTTCTTGTTTTGTTGAATCTCCCAGGGTTTCTCTTTCCTGTCAAGACTAGCTAATTTGCACAATTGTATCTAAATTTACTGATTTAATTCTTTCTATAAGCTAACTTTTCTGTTCCTGCTACCCATATAAGAGATTCTTTCTTTCTCTAATCAATACTCAATAATCAATAACATTCATAGACAAGTAGTGGGAATGTATTTGAATAAACACTGTGGTATTGATGGATAAAGGGTCTAGTGTAGCAGAAACTAATTACAAAAATGATAGCAAACAAATAAAGCAAAATCGAATATCCATGACAAATCCAAAAACAATTTCCTTGGAAAGATGTTGGCAAGTCTAATGAAATGAAAGATATATGATGTTGACCTCTATAACTGAATTAACTTGGTCATCTTCCCAACAAGATCACTATTTGAGTAGAATTTCTTTTCTTTTTCTTTTCTTTCTTTTTTCTTTTTTTTTTTTTTTTTTTTGAGATGGAGTCTCACTGTCGCCCAGACTGGAGTGTAGTAGCACGATCTCGACTCATTGCAACCTCCGCCTCCCAGGTTCAAGTGATTCTCCTGCCTCAGCCTTCTGAGTAGCTGGGATTACAGATGTGCACCACCACGCCTGACTAATTTTTTGTATTTTTATTAGAGACTGGGTTTCATCATGTTGGCAAGGCTGGTCTTGAACTCCTGACCTCAGGTGATTGGTCCACCTTGGCCTCCCAAAGTGCAATGATTACAGGCATGAGCCACTGTGCCTGGCCACTATTTGAGTAGAATTTCTCACCTCATTTGCCATGCTCCTTCCTATACCTGTGGGACCTAGTACTCCCAGGTAAACACTCTTTTTCACTGGAAGCTAGCTTGATGGTACCTTATCCCACTTCCCTATCATCACAACAGCTGGCTCTCCCCTCTGTTATCATATTGCGCTAAAATTCAGTCAAATTTTCCATCTCTTGTTGGGGGTACCCAAGACCACTCTCAGATTTAATGATTCACAAGCATAACCATGAAAAGGAGGTCTAGAATAACTAACTCCATTTTGCTCCTGACCACACCCCTACCCTGCAATGTCTTTTAGCATATAACCCAAACTAACTGTGGGAGGAATTTAGTGTCTAGTTTGCCTTTTTTTTTTTTTTTTTTTTTTTTTTGAGACAGAGTCTCACTCTGTTGCTCAGGCTGGAATGCAGTGGCATGATCTTGGCTCACTGCAACTTCTGCCTCCTGAGTTCAAGCAATTCTCCTGCCTCAGTCTCCTGACTAGCTGGGAATACAGGTGCCCACTACCACATCTGGCTAACTTTTGTATTTTTAGTAGAGTTGGGGTTTCACCATATTGGCCAGGCTGGTCTTGAACTCCTGACCTCAGGTGATCTGCCTGCCTTGGCCTCCCAAAGTGCTGGGACTACAGGCATGAGTCACTGCTCCTCACTATAGTTTAACTTTAAAACAAGGATAATAATAGTCCCTTTGCAACACCCCTGAAGCAATAAGGCAGACATACACACAGTAGCAGTGTTATGCTAAAGATTTATAGGAGCATCATGACCTGACCAAGGACAAACAAGGTAATGCAACCTCCTCAACTGAGGCCCAGATGTCTGTTGTCACCTGTCATTTCCTGGCTCAACCTCCTCCTTGTTCTGCCTTCCCCAATATAAAAAGAAGCTTGAGATTCATGCCTTTTAAGACTGTTCTTTAGGACATGAGTCCACCATCTCCTTGGTTTGCTGGCTTGTAAAGCCATCTTCCTTGCTCCAACAGCTTGTCTCTCGACTTACTGGCTGTTGCTTGGCAAGCAGTCTGAGCTTTGGACTCGGCTACACTAGAAGGACTCAGAACTCAGAAAAGCTGTTATGCTCATGATTATGGTTTATTACACTGAAAGGATATGGATTAAAACCAGCAAAGATAAAAAGTGCATGGTGCAAGCTGCCAGCCGTCCTCTCCCAGTGGGATTTTGCAGACAGTGTTTAATTCTCCCATCCTAGCAACAATGTATCACAACACACAGGAAGTGCTCCAGCCAGGGATGCTCACCCAAGCCTTGGTATCCAGAGAGTTCATTGGGGTCAGTCATATAGTCATGGAACACCTGTAGAACTGACCTCAGTGCCTAAGTCTCCAGAGATGAAACTAAAACTACATAGCTCAGAGTTCCGCCACCCACCCAGGAATTACATTGACGGCATCAACCATCTAGCATGGCTAGAAGCCCCCGCCGTAATCACATTGTTAACATGAGCTATCCAGCATGGCGTCAAAGCTCCCAGATAAACAAAGACACTCTAACCAGGCAGGATGTTCCAAGGGTTTAGAGCTTATCTCCCAGAAGCAAAGCAAGGGCTAAGCCTTTTTTCGGAAGATGCAGAGTTTGGACAACCTAAGCCTGCTGAGTTAACATTTCTCCTGCATGCATCCCTGCACTTGTAGCAGAACTGAGTTTCAAGCAAATGAGTTTCAAGGAATGACCAAAATGCAGCAGTGTTCTACCATTGATTATAATGCATTGCTGCTGGATTTTGGTCACTATTGAGAACCACAGTCATTGATTATTATTGAGAATCACAGCCCTTATGGAGTAACACAGAGCTCCTTTGATTTCCTGGTCCATCTACTAAAAAGAAAACTGTGTTGAAGTGTTTACCCTCCTCACGTTGGAACCAGAGCCTCTAGTATCCATCAGGAGCCTGCAGGGCCTCAGTCTTGTTCACCAGTGCGTCTCCTCGTATAGCAATGTCTGGCACAAGTCACCTGCTAGATGGAATGAGAACACATGTCATGAGGTTGTAAGATGACCCTCCTGCCTGCCCGCTCTCCCTTGACACAGAAACAGGAGGAGCTGTATAATGTGGGTTTCCTTTATCTTAGTAATAACCTTATTGCTGGGATTGGATCTTTCCAAGAGCATGTATCCACTCAGGTCTAGTGCCCACTCTAGGTATTTTGAGCTGGAAGGTACTCAGGGAATTAGGTGCTTATAATATTGTGGAAAGGGCTGAAGAAGCCGCTCCTAAGCTTGTCCCCCGCTCCTCCCTCACACCCAGAACAGCCTACTTTTGAGGCCCCTAGGGTCACACAGGGAGCATGAAGTCTTGGTATCTGCCAAGCAACTGCCTTCCACATCCAGGAAACTAGAGAATAATTTTATGAAACTGCAATCCAAGGAATCTTCCTAATGGAAGTGAGATGAAGAAGTTGTCACTGCTCTCACTGCCTCTTGCCACCCAGGAAGCTGGAAAACATACCCTGGAACTCTACTTCATGAAAGTCTCCTGTTTCTTCTAATCCTTGTTTGCCAACAGCAATGGCCAAGAGCCATGGAGGATAACCTCTGTCTAACTGGGCCTTTCAAATGGCCTCAGAGACACCTTAGTTGGTGGAATCCAATCGTCATCCAAATCCCTGATTCCCAAATGAGGAAAGTGACAAGAAGCCTCACTGTTTCTGCAAAGGTCTTGCCCCAGACAGGGCTCCTCCAGGGAGAAGGAGCACAGGTGACTCATGCTGAAAAGCCAGAACAGTGAAGCATTGGGACAGACACCAGGACGTTGTCTCAGTCAGCTCAGGCTGCTGTAACAAAATACCGTAAACCGAGTGGTTTATAAACAAGGGACCTTTATTTATTATAGTTCTGGAGGCTGAAAAGTCAAGATCAAGATGTTGGTAGATTTGGTGTCTGGTGAGGACTCTCTTCCGGACTTGCAGATGGCTGCCATCTTTCTGTATCCTCGTATGGCAGAGAGAGTGCTATGGTCTGAGTGTTTGCATTTCTCCAGGATTTATGTGTTGAAGCCTATCCCCAGTGTGATGGTATTAGGAGGTGGATCCTTGGGGATAATTCAGTTGTGGGAATGGAGCCCTTATGAATAGGATTAGTGCCCTTATAAAAGAGACCCCAGAGAGCTGTCTCGCCCCTTCCACCATGTGAAGACACAGCAAAAAAAGTACTCTTTATGAACCAGAAGGTGAGCCCTCAACAGACACTGAATCTGCTAGCACTTTGATCTTGGACTTTCCAGCCTCCAGAATTGTGAGTAATACATTTCTGTTGTTCATAACCCACCCAGTCTGTGGTATTTTAAAATAGCAGCCTAAATGGACTAAGAAAGAGAGTGAGATCTTTCTTCCTCTTCTGATAAGGGCACTAATCCCATGACGAGGGCCCGATCCTCATGACCTCATCTAACCCTAATTACCTTCCATAGGCTCATGTCCTAAGTATCACCACATTACCAGGTAGGGCTTCAACATATGAATTTTGGGGGAGCTCATCAATCCATAGCAGACACCCAGAAGCAGGCTTTGTTGTGCTGTCAACTTCCCCTGAAGATACTTCCTGCTGTTCTGCAAATAGATATTGAATGAAATAAGACTTAGAGGGAGGCCTCTTCCACTTGCCATCTCTCCACCCATCTCACCCCTGCCTGAGTGTTGCAATCCCTACCTTGCATCATGAAAGCCAGAGGTGGGACCCGACTGAAGACCTGGGTTCAAATCCTGACCTCCCCACTTCCCATCACAACAGTTTAGTTTGTCTTTCCAGCTCCAGTCATCCTATTTAAAAGTGACCTGGCAGGGGTGTTGGGATGGGTGTGCAGGATTTAAATATACAGACTGCATGGTATGTAGAAGATCAAAAGAGGAAGGTTTCTCAGAGGGATGCCACCACCTTCAAACGCCTCTGCTCAGCTCCTGGTACTGAGCAGGGTGAATATTTTTATTCCTGTTTCGCAGATGAGGAGACTGATGCTAAGAGACTTTTGCTGATTTGCCTGAAGTCATATAACTAGTGAATAGCAGACCCTAAATTCTAAGCCAGGGCTCCCAGCTCATGGCCAGAACCTTCCTCACTCTGCTACATGGCCCACATCATCAGAGTCAAGTAGAGACCCTCTCTGAGCCAGGCTCCCTATAGTGCCCCAGCCCCCATGTTGGGAAGACCCTCCCCACACCCTGCTCCTTAGAGAGCCCTGTATTTGTAACAAGATCCCAAAGAGGCATCCATTGCCCAGAGCTGGTCGGGAGGCTGCCTTCTTGGTGACGTCTCCCTTGAGTGCCAGTGGGGAGGGAGGAAAGCGGGCAGTGGGGTCCACCACCCTTGGGCATTTGCCCATTCTCACCATGATGCACAGGATACTGAGAACCACTCCCCAAATGGATAGAGGTGAGAGAAGAGAGGCCCAATGCTTTCATACATTCCTGATCCCCTTTCCTGGAAAATATGGAAGGATCAGAGCTCTCACCCTCCAATTCAGCTCACAAGGCTGGGGCCGAGCTCCATCTGCATCTCTGGGTGCCCAGATCGGTCCTGCCTTTGTGGAGGCTACAGCCTTACCTGGAAATGGATGCCGTGCTACAGGACAATGACAACACAGGGACATGAGATTAAATACAGAAATAAGCATTGCAGGCAACAAGGACCCCAGAGGGAGGGGTCTGGAAGGCCTGGAGCAGTCAGGGATGCCTTCCAGGAGAGATGTGGCCTGAGCTCATCCTGGGAGAATGAGAAGGGAGGATGACGGTCTTCGAGGAAGCAGAAAGACAAGCATAGCCTTGAAAGGCAGGGATAACAGGGATAAGTGTGTGGGCTGCTCACACTGTCCTACACATCACATGCCCAGAGTTTGCCCTAAGAATGCACCCCTCCCAGATGAGATCTGAATTTTCTGGAAGCCCCGAGAGCTGTCCCCCCAGGGCAGCGATGGTGGGCGTCTCAGTGTGGTGCAGTGCCAGGCAGGGCCCCAGGCTCCCCGCCCTTCGGTGCCGCACGGCCAGTGTTCATTATTCTCAGTCCTCCCCTAGCTCTGCCCTCCTGGAGAGGAGAGCATTTTCCAGGACAGGTTTCAGAGACAGAAGGACAAGGGCCTCCTGGGGAGGGGACAGTGGCTCCAGATGCTGGCCTTGACATGGAAAAAGCCTGGGAGTCCCAGATGTGGGCCATCTCTTCAAGGAATTTGTCATCTCCTGGAGGACACCAGGGCTCAGAGCACATCTGCTTCAAAGGTGGGTTCCCTGTGGCATTGCCATGTCCTTCGCATTTGGCAAAGTGTCTGGTCCTAGCTAAAAAAAATGGAACACACACCAGCTGTTTCTAAGCAGACCCTGCAGCCTCTCCCTGTCCCGACCTCGGATGAGCGAGAAGCCACGGAGTCGGTGTGCTGCGGGGGACCCTTCCAGCCCGGTTAGGGAACCTCCGGTAGTGGGTTCCGTGGTTGCGGGCAGTGACTTACTGCCTCACCCTGTAAGAGGACTGCGCTTCTCCTTCCCACTGACTTCGGGGTTGACCCTTTGACAATGAACGGTGAGCAGGAGCTGCATGTGCACCTTCTGAGCAGAGGCTCCGCGAGCCACCCAGTGCTTTCCCTCTCCTCTAGCGGACTGGGCTCCTGCAGCCTGGTGCCCAAGCAATGCTGACTCACTGCTTGCGTATAGAGGAGCAAGAAACAAGCTTTTGTGGTTACAGCATGTGGTGATTTGGGAGTTTTGCTATGGCAGTGTGAGTCAGAAAGAGCTAACTAATACAACCGCGTGCACCCGGCCGTTTGCCCAGACGAGGCTGGTGAGGGTGCTTTCTGGAGAAGTCTGCAGCTGTGCATCATCTCCTTCACAGACTCAGATCCCTGCTTCCCAAGAAAGGTGCGTTGAGCAGCCCTTGACACAGAGTCAGGGAGACTGAGGACCAGGCAAGCTTTTCCTTAGTGCCCAGAGCAAGGCACATAGGGTGGGGCGCAACCGGCTGTGGCTGCTGCAAGAGGAGACATCTTTGTCGCTCCCAGCTCCTGCTTCCCCTCCACACACATGCGCACACCACCCCACACACCACACACATACACCACATGTACACACCACCCCACACACCACACACACACACCACATGTACACACACACACCCCACACACACCCCCACAACCACACATGCACACACCACCCCACACACCACACACACACCCCACATGTACACGCACATACCCACACACCCACACATCCACACATGCACACACCACCCCACACACACCACACACACACCACATGTACACGCACACTCCACACACCCACACACCCACACACATGCACACACCACTCCCCACACACCACCACACACACACACACCACATGTACATGCACATACCCACACACACCCACACACAATACCCAATTCCCACACACCACACACACACCACATGTACACACACACCACACACACCACAACCACATGCACACACCACCCCACACACCACACACACCCCAAATGTGCACACACAACACCCACACACCCCCACACCCACACATGCACACACCACCCCACACACCACACACACACCACAGTGTACACACATACCCACACACCTCCACACCCACACATGCACACACCACCCGACACACCACACACACCAAATGTGCACACACACACCCCACACACCCCCACAACCACACATTCACACACACACACACACTACACACACCACCCCACACACCACATACATACACAATGCACACACACACACCACACCACACACAGCACACCCCTACACATGCACACATAGACACGCACTACACACACCACCCCACACACCACACACACATACATCACGCATGGACACACACACACCACACACACTCCCACCCCACACACACATACACTACACACACCACCTCACACACCACACACATACACCATGCATGGACACACACCCCACAACACCACCCCACACCCACACATGCACACACATACACACACTACACACACAATGCATGAACACACACACACACCACAGACAAGACACCCCCACATGTGCACACATATACACACGCTACACATACCACCTCACACACCACACACATACACCACTCATGGACACACACACACCACACACACTCCCACCCCCACACACACACACATATACATACACTACACACACCACCCCACACACCATACACACCACATGTACACACATACACATTACACACATCTCACACACACACCACGCACTCTACACACATCCTACCCCACATACGGTACATATGCACCACATGTACACACATCTCACACCACACACATGCACATACACACACTACACACACACCACCTGTGCACACACACCACACATGCAAACATACACACTACACGCACCCCACCCCACACATCACACACATACACCACATGTACACACAAACACACTACACACATCCCACACACACCACACACACCAGTCACACACACACACCACTCACATCACACACACACTACACACACACCACCCCCCACACATGCACACCCATACACTACACACACGACCCCAAACACCACACACATATACACACACTACACACATCTCACACACACCACTCACACCACACACACACCACACACCACTCACACACACACCACTCACCACACACACCACACACACCACTCCACACACACACACACACCACCACACCACACACACCCACACACACCACACACACCACACACACCACCACACACACACACACCACTCACACCACCACACACACACACACCACACACACCACTCACACACACCACCACACCACTCACACACACACACCACCCCACTCACAATTTCACACACACTACTATCATTGACTTCACACACCACCCCACTCACACCTCCCACTCACTAATAATACTAACACACCCACTCACTTCACCTCTACCACCACACCCCACACACCATCCCACCACACACACCACACACCACACACACCACTCACACACACACACACCACTCACACCACACACACACCACCACACCACCACACACGCACACACACCACACACACCACTCACACACACACACACACCACTCACACCACTCACACACACACACCACTCACACCACCACACACCCCACACACCACTCACACACACACACACCACCACACCATTAACACAATACCACCACACACACACCACTCACACCATCTCCACACACACACACCACACACACCACTCACACCACACACACCACACACACCACACCACCACACCACTCACACCACTCTCACACACACACACACCACACACACCACCACACACACACACACCACACACACCACTCACACCACTCACACACACACACCACTCACACCACTCACACCACTCACACCACACACAACACACACGCCACCCCCACACACATGCACACACATACACTACACACCTGACCCCAAACACCACACACATATACACACACTACACACATCTCACATACACCACACACACCCTACACACCACACATACACACACTACAATAATAATACCATCCCACACCATGCACATACATCACCCAGCCCTACATACACAGCAATTTCACATATACTACACTACTAATTACACAATAATCAAGCATTGACACTACTAATAATATATCCCACATACCACACACATATACACACACAGAAATATGAGGACTCCGAATGCAGCAAAAAATGAACAAGCAGGAAATACATTTACTGAAACACCAAAGTAAGAGGAGACGTTTGATAACAGAATGCCAGGGTTTTAGAGTTTCCTAGTTCCAGGAATCTAAGTCCCCGGATGAGGCATTCTGAGGCTGTGCTTGCATTTATAAATCCTCCACAGCCATTCTGTGTATATCAGGCACACTGCTGGCCAGGTTCCCGGAGTTAGCTCTTGATATATTGGAACTGTTATATGTGGTCATCTTGGGCAACAAAAAGAGCCACGCAGGTCAAAAGCAAGGCTTATAGATGGTCCACCAAGCTCTGTGTGGTGCCAGGTCTGTGGAAACGGTCAGGCACTTGACCAAGACAAGGACCTCTGGGGTCTGCTGAGGTCAGAGCAAGACCAAGGGGTTAAGAGGTCAGAGGCTCTGAGGTTGCACCCAGCCTATCTGTACCACCAAGGATCAGAGATAGACCAGTGGGCATTGTGGGTGTGCCCCTATCCCGTGCAGTCTCACAGGCCCCGCTCTTAGAAGGGTCCCACGTTTAATGCTTGGTTGTCACCATCTTGAAATTCTTAATAATTTTGGAATCCTACGTTTCATTTTACACTAGGCTCTGCAAATAGCTGGTCTTATCCAGTGAATGCTGAGCCATACCCTGGGGCGGCTCATGCTGGCCACAGAAAATGGCCATTCACAGAAGGGAGGACCTGCCCAGAAAATCCAGATGGCAGCTGGCCCAGTCTCACTGGTCCTGGGCCGTGCTGTGATTTGGAGAAGGGCAGGCCTGTCAGCTGTGGGTAGTGGGAGGGACGCGTTGTCTTTACTGGGAACAGAAAGGGGAACAGCAAATGCAAACATATTTTATTAGGAAGAACTTCGTCCAAGTTCTCAAAACTGTTTCACCTAACCACATAGCGCCCCGTGGCCCCAGCTTCCTCCATCCTGGCACCAGCTCTGAGAACCAAACCCAGAAGAGGCCGGAGAAGGAAACGAAGAGGAAGTGTCCAGAACAGCAGAAGAGGGGACAGAAGAGGGGACAGAAGAGGGGACAGACGAGCTGACCTTCTGCGACTGGGCTCCAGCCTCAGACCCTGTTGCCACAAGGGACGTCCATGCTGGTGAGATGACCCAGAGGGCTGGGGCTGCCCTGCTGCCGACAGCTCTGCTCCTTCTCTGCTTCCCAGGTGAGCAGGGCAGGTCCTGGGTGCAGGGGGGTCTGCTCTGGCGGGTCAGGGTGAGGCGGGCATGAGAAAAGGCTGGCAAGGGGCAAGAGGAAGAAATGATATCAAGAAAGAGGGAGTGTGGTGTGCATAGAAGCTTCTCAAATCTTCTCATCGGGATAGGGTGGGGATTAAATGGTAAACTGCTTCCCACACAGTAAGCCCTAAGTAGATTTGGCAACTTTAATCATTATTACCATCATTATTAAGATCAGGAATGCCTCCACGATCCATCAGAGAGAAGGGGAAATAGGGGGCAGAAAACCAGTACTTACTAGTCTAATCACTGTAATACATGACTTGTTTCCCATTACCTAATTTAATTCTCATTGCAGTCCTGATGAAAACAAGAGACTGAGGCTCGCTTATGGAGGTGCAAATAATTTAGATTAAACAGTTTATAAAAGGCACAGTCAAGGTCCAAACCTACATACTTTTATTTCCAAGATCATTGTTCCTTCTATAATTCAATGTCAGTTCCTGCTGCGCCTCCTTGTAAAGCTTCACTTACCTATCTGGAGGCACTGCTGCATCCCTGCGTGGGAACCCTGGGTGTCCCCACAGGTCTGGGCTGGCCCCAGGGCTGCTACATAATGGGCCCCCAGAAGGGTGAGACAGCTGGGAACTTGCGGTCAGCCCTGGTCCGAGAATTTCCGTAAATGATGGTGGAGGGAGAAAGTGAGCTCTTGCAAGGCCTGGGAAGGGACAGCTTGGGTGCAGCGGGGTCAGTGGGAGGTGGAGGGGCCGCCACAAGGCTCAGTCAGGCCCTTGACTTGAATATCCAAGGGAGGGACATTCTAGGTGATTCCAAGTGGCACCCCACAGTGTTTTTCCTCCCAGATCTGTGGAATCAGTCCCAAATCATCAAGAGAGAAATTTAAGGACCTGAAAGAGCAGGCTAACAGCGCCCCCAGAGCCTGAGCTGAGAGCAGCAGCAATAGCAGGAGAGGACAGGGGGTGCCCATCCCTTCCTTGCCCCCAAGCCTGTGCCTAGGAGGCAGTTAGCTCCCTGGGAAAGGCTCCTGGACCTCAACACTGTGGACATTTGGGGCTGCGTTATCTCAAAGTGTTGGGGCCATCCCTGTGCAATGGTGATGTTTAGCAGTATCCCTGGCCTCTACCCACCAGATGTCAGCAGCAATTCCCCACTCTAAGTTGGGACAACCAAAAATATCTGTAGTCATTGCCAAATGTTCCCCCCGCCCTCCAACCCAGGGTGGAGGAATCACTGCTTCCAGAGGTGGCTGCCCATCGCAGACAGTGGCCACCTGAGCCTGCTTCTTTGGAGCAGAAAAACGTGAGACAAGAAAATGAAGATGCAAAAGATACAGTTTCTGTTTTTTCCTTCCTTCCTTCCCCTCCCTCCTCCTCCTCCCTCCTTCCTCTTCCTTCCTTCCCTTCTTCCTTCCTTCCTTCCTTCCTTCCTTCCTTCTTTCTTTTCTTTTCCTTCTTTTTCCTCTTTTTGATGGGTCTCATTCTGTCGCCCCAGGCTGGAGGCAGGAAAGGGATCTGGCTCACTGTAACCTCCACCTCTGTCTGCGGATTCTCCTGCCTCAGCCTCCTGAGTAGCTGGATTAGAGGCGCCCACCACCACATCCAGCTAATTTGTTTGTCTTTTCAGTAGAGACAGGGTTTCATTGTGTTGGTCAGGCTGGTCTCAAACCCCTGACCTCAGGTGATCCACCCGCCTCGGCCTCCCAAAGTGCTGGGATTTCGTGGTGTGAGTCACCGCCAGTCGGGCCAGATTTTTCTTTAATTCACAATAAAATATAGCAAAGCCTCGCTATCACTGGATGGCAATACATCACCTAGATGGATGGGTGGGTAGATGAAAGATGGATGGATGGATGGATAGATAGATGATAGGCAGACACATTACATCCACACCTCAGGAGTTTATTGCCAAAGTCCATTTCAATAGCGTTTTGCCCTTGTTAACCACCTCCTGTTACATGCATATGGCAGCAGCTGCTTAGGGTGAGGCCCCCTGGAGGCAGGAAGCAGAGAGTTTATGGGGCTGGGTCCTAATCATTTGGACCCAGAGCCTGCAGAGTGGGTGGAGGAAAGAGAGAGGGGACTGGAAGAGGGAGAGTAATGTCAAAATATTGGAGGGGGCAGAGGATCTGGAGAAGAGGCCCAGGACATGCCAAGGCGGGTGGGTGCTGCAGAGAAGTGGGGATGGGAAGGAAGCTTGATGGGTGTCAGCGTGGAGCTGAGCCCTACAGATGTTAGGCAATGGCTAGTGTTGCCACAGGATTCTGTCCTGGGGAAAAAATCCAGGCGTAAATGTCCTTGAATCACAAGAACAACCCCTTTCTACATGGTTCCTTGATATCCCCACGGGCAGCCCCCATATTCTTTGTGATCCAGACCTGGAAACAGGAGGTCTCATCTATATGGGCAGGGACTGCAAGTATGAGGCCTGGCTGGACAAAGGGAGATACAGAGTCAGAAGCCCAGCTTCCCTTTGCCTCGCATACCAAATGCCTGCCTTTTCCTGGCCTACATGGCTTCTTTCCTATTTCATCCATCCATCCATCTGACTATCCCGCCCCGCCCCGGCCCAGTCTGCCCATCCGGGTCCATCCGTCCATCCGTCCATCCGTCCATCCATTCATCTCTCCATCCATCCACCCATCCATCCATCCATCTCTCCAACCATCCATTTATTCAGAGTGTACTTAGTGGCTTCATTCAATCTTTGGTGTTCAATGAAGACAGGTGTTTCTTCTCAGGACTGACACTTCTGGGGGACCCAGAACCTGCCTGAGGCCATCGAGGTTAAGCCTCTCCCCTCTCTAAGATGGCTGAGCCCACCTTGCTGCACATGGCCTCTGAGTTCAGCACTCCACACCGGCATCTCCTTGGGTGTCCCCCTGCAAATAGCCCATAGCTCCCTGGTGCTCCTGACTGCTCCCTCCTCCAGCCTCAGGCAACACTGGGTGTGCAAAGGACCTAACACTCAAGGTTCCACTGGTCCAGGCTCTTCCAGGTGAAGACGGGGAAACGGACTTGTGTTTTCCAGGCTGTCTGACTGTGAGTGGCCCCAGCACTGTGATGGGCACCGTGGGGGAGTCCCTGAGCGTTCAGTGTCAGTATGAAGAGAAATACAAGACATTTAACAAATACTGGTGCAGACAACCATGCTTGCCAATTTGGCATGAAATGGTGGAGACCAGAGGGTCCGAGGGAATGGTGAGGAGTGACCGAGTCATCACAGACCATCCTGGGGACCTCACCTTCACCGTGACATTGGAGAACCTCACGGCAGACGATGCAGGAAAATACCGATGTGGGATTGCAACAATACTGCAGGAAGATGGCCTGTCTGGCTTCCTGCCTGATCCCTCTTCCAGGTCCGCTGCCGTATCCCGGCATCTCCTTCCCCAGGCGTCCATAACATCCGCAGATAGCCACGGAAATCTTAATCAGGAGAAGAACTCAACCGCAGGAAATTCAGCGTGGCGACCCAGATTATGATCAGCGCGTCAGTGAACGCGTGCGGGAAACACGCGTGATGGAGCGGATGTGGCGGCTCATGCGTGAACGTGATGGCAAAACCACGTATTATTGATATGCGAATAAGCACGCGTGATTATGCGGATGCGCGACCAGGTTTATGCTGCGTGAGATGCGTATTATGCGATGATGATATTATGCGCGACATATGCGTGATTATAAGTGCGATCGGTTATAAGATATATTAAAAGATCCCAGACGCGTGCGCCATTATAACCGATGCGCCGCTGGATGCGCCTATATTGCGGTGATAAAAGGCAAGATTTGACGTAAGCAATAAGTGATATTGGCATGTGATATGATAAGGTGATGCGTGATGACAGGCGTGATAAAGCGATGACGATATCGGCAAAAGATTATGCGATATTATGATCCTCAGGAGCGCCGCGATATTTATTTATGCGATGATGCGATATTTATGGCGCGTGATGGACAAGGCGCAATGATGATGCGATGGCAGATCAACGAACGCATTGACCACGAGCGCAATACGTGATAAAGAGAACGTGCAGGCGGAGGATTGAAAGAACTGATGGTGAAGTGCGGACGGCGGTGTGTGGATACACTGGCAAGGATGGGGGGTTTTGAAACCTAAGCCTAACTGACCTTCAGCATGTCGGTTTTCAACGAGATGGGGGACGCCAACATGGGAGAAGTTGGTCGTCCTCTGGTCTGAGTTTATAAAATGCCCACCTGGCCCCAGAGCGGGGCAAGGCATCCACTGGGACGGGGTTGCAGGGGGATGCTCTGTGACTCTAGCCGGGCTTCGGTCTGCCTATGGGGAGATGATGGTCCTAGAACATCTGTCCAGCTGCCTCCTTGAGCGTCCTATGCTTTATGAAGTCAGAACCATGCAGGCGGCAGGTACTCAGCTGGGAAGAGTCAGGCATAGGACCCTGAGCCTCTGTTCTTTATCTTCAGCCTCCAGTACTGAGAACTCTGTGAAGACACCTGGATCTCCCACCAGGCCCAGCCAATGCGAAGGGTAAAATGCACGTGTCCCATTGTCTTTTGCCATGTGTGTAGCTTCTTTCGTAGGGTGGGGCTTCCTAGACACAGGTTTCCTCGATTATTCACCCACTCAACAGGTATTTATTTGTTATGTGCCAGAAACTGGTGGAGATTCTGGAGATGCAGCAGTGAACAAAGGGGCAAAATTGTGCTCTTGAGGAAATTGCAAATAGGTAGATTCAGACAGTGGCCAGATAGATAAATAGATAGATAGACAGGCAGACAGAAGGACGGACGGACGGACAGATAGATAGACAGACAGACAGATAGATAGATAGATAGGCAGATGATAGAGATAGAGATATGATATGACAGATGATAGAGATGGCTGACTGGCTGGCTGAATAGACAGATGGAGATGATCGCTGGTAGAGAGAGATATGTAATAGAGACAGATAGATAGATGATAGATCAAGGAAATATGTCAACTAATGATAATAACTATGGAGGAAAATAAAGCAGATGTAAAGAGATAGGGTGCCAGGGTGTGTGGGAAGCTGGTGGGGCATGATTTGGGCTATCAAGGAAATACAAGATGTTCCACAGAAACGAAGAACAAAGGGACTGTCTTAGTTTGGGTTTCCTCCAAATCAGGTCCTGAGACAGGGACTTAGGAGCAATTTGTTTATTGAGAGGTAATCTCAGGAAGTACATTGAGAGAGCAGAAAATGAGACCAGGAAAGGGAAAGGGAAATGAAATGCACTGTAATGAAGGGGTTAACACTGTAGTAACTGGACACACTGGAGCTTAGTCCCTCTGGGCACCCTATGAGAGATTGTGTAGAAAGTTCCTCAGAACTGGAGACAGAATCTTCCAGGCAGAAGGCACTCCTGGGGGCATGAATTCTGTGGCCCATCTGGCCTGCTCTGCACAGGAAAATGTGTGCACTCCTGTAGATAACCTCAGGCAGAGAAGGGGAGCCTGAACTGGGAAATCTTTGGTGGGGCCAAGACTGCCTGCAGCTGCCAGGAGCTCAAGTGGGCAAAGGGGATATGGGGCAGGGCACCAACAGGGTTTGTTACAGGGGCTCGTCTTAGAGAGGATCGGGGAGGGCGTCAGACAAGTCCTACAGGTGGAGGGCTGGGAAGGTGGAGAGATGGCACAACGGCCCGTTTTGGGGAGAAAATGCAGCATTTGAGAAGTTGGAATAGGGGCAGTGTAGTGGGACCCAAGGGATGGGAGGATTGGCCATGGGCTGAGCTCGGAGAGGTCACTCCTTGGGGTTGAGATGGTTAAGCAGTTTAAGCGAAAGAGCTATTCTTGTGATCATATTTAATTTGAGTGAAGGTGGTTGTAAAGCAATATTTCATCCTTGAGGTTGTTCCCAGCAAGAGCAGAGATCCTGCAGGCGTCAGTGGCTGAGGGATCTGTTCTGGAAGTTGTTTCTGGGAGCCAGTTCCTGCCTGGGTTCCCATATCTCTCTTCTGCTCTATCCCTCACCTTCCGGCATCTGTTGGGTCCTGACACTCAAGGTTAATTCCGAGCTGAATGAAGGTCAGGAGCCTGTGACCCTCAGCATGGAGCTGCCTGACCCTGGTACCCACCAGGCTTGATGCTGACATTGGGTTTGAGGGCATAGGACCAGACGTCGAGGGAAGGAGGGGTGAGGCAGAGCCTGGGACTCTCCAGAGGAGGCAGCTTACTACTGGTCACTCTCTCCGTCTCACAGGTCCCTGCCCAGCTGCGCCTACTTCCTGCTTCTCCCACTCCTGAAGGTGCCTCTGCTCCTGAGCATACTCGGTGCTATCCTCTGGGTGAACAGGCCTTGGAGGACTCCTTGGACAGAGTCCATGAACAGGAGAACTTGCCACACCCCATGCCCACTGGAACCCTGTCCAGAGACACAGCCCTTCTGACTGCAAAAAGGACTTCTGACCCTGACCCTATCGCTGGATACTCTTTAAAAGTTAAAAAAAATGTAGGCCAGGTGCGGTGGCTTACACCTGTAATCCCGGCACTTTGGGAGGACACTTAACATGGGATCGACGTGATTTCTTAACAAATTTTAAGTGTACAATACAGCATTGTTGACTACAGGGACGGTAGTCAAGGGGCCAGGAACCAGGGCCCAAGGTGCAACCTGGGTGTGGAGACCTGTGGGGAGTTCTGAGCAGAGCAAGTTTCATCCCTAAAGACAAGTGCCCAGGTCAGGGGGTGGAACCAGGCAGGAGAAAGGAGGACACATTGGATCCTGGTCCATGGCTTCTGCTGTGTTGAGAAGCAGCACACACACTGCACGTTGAACTTAGTTTTGGGAGAGAAAGAGACACCCAGTGTCCCTACTGAACATGTTCACCTAGACTGGAACTTGGTTTGGTGACAATCTTCAATGCTTCTTATTTGTGAACAAGGGAAGCAGTCTTTGAAGCACTAACTATAATCAGTGCCAGGAAAGGTCTGAGGGAAGGCAGCTGTGGGGATAAGAAACAAGGAGAAAGGGGTACAGGGGCAGGAAGTGGGTGGAGTGGCTGGGTCTATCGTGCGGGGTGGGGAAGCTCCCTAGGGTCGTTTGGCCCTGGCTTAGCATCTCCTGACATGATGGGCTTAGGATCACTTTCCCCTGGAAAAGGCAGGAAGGTAGGACCAGGGACTACTTCATGTCTCTCTTGGATGTGCCACAGTTTCCCAACCTTGCCATGCACAAACTTGGTCTATTGACTTTCCCCCACATCTTTGTCTCTGTCCCACAAATCTGTTATTTTTCCACGCTTTCTTTCCATGATAGTTGCTGCAACCCAAGTCCTTTAATCTCTTATTCCTCTCTCCTTTATCTCTCGTCAATCCTTATATAAATCTCTCCAATATTCCCATTCCCTCGCTTTCCCTGATGCCACCATAGTCCTCTATCCTCTCAATACTACGGTGACTTCCCACTTTCTTCCCAATCCCTCTTGCCACCTTTTCTCTTTCTTCTACATAATGCAACAAGAGAGCACCTTGACACGGTTCTGCAATAATCATGTCACCTCTTGTTCCATGTTCTTCAAATGAAACCCACTGTATTAGTCTGTTCTCATGCTGCTAATAAAGACATACGTGAGGCTGAGCGTGGTGGCTCACGTCTGTAATCCCAGTACTTTGGGAGGCTGAGGCAGGCGGATCACCTGAGATCAGGAGTTCGAGACCAGCCTGGCCAACGTGGTGAAACCGCCTCTACTAAAAGTACAAAAATCAGCCAGACGTGGTGGCAGGTGCCTGTAATCCCAGCTACTCAGGAGGCTGAGGCAGGAGAATTGCTTAAACCTGGGGGTTGCAGCGAGCTGAGATCGTGCTACTACACACCAGCCTGGGTGACAAGAGCAAGACTCCGTCCCCACCCCACCAAAAAAAGACATAACTGAGACTGCGTAATTTATAAAGGAAAGAAGTGTAATTGACCACAGTTCTACGTGACTGGGGAGGCCTCACAATCATGGTGGAAGGCAAAGGAGGAGCAAAGGAGGAGCAAAGTCATGTCTTACATGGTGGCAAGCAAGAGAGAGAGAGCATGTGCAGGGCGGGGGACCTCCCCTTTGTAAAACCATCAGATCTTGTGAGACTTATTCACTATCATGAGAACAACATAAGACCTGCCCCCATGACTTATTTACCTCCCACCAGGTCCCTCCCACGACACGTGGGAACTATGAGAGCTATAATTTGAGATTGGAGGGAGGACACAGCCAAATCATAGCACCCACTCTCATTGCTTGGCCTACTTGATCTGAGGGGACCCAGCCACTGGTTGGTTCTTCCATTTCATCTTGTTGCCCTGTCCCCATGTGGTCTTTATGTTTTAGCCACAGTGTGCATCCCTCCCCAGGGCCTTAGCACCTGCTGTTCCTCCCCTTGAATCCCTTCCCCAGATCTTCTTACCTCTGGTTCTTTCTTATCCTTTTGGTTTCACCTCTGACGTTGCCTCCTCTGAAAGGCCTCTGTGATCATCCTTCGAGGGATCACCCCGATTGTCTTGATTATGGGTCCCTGTTTATTTCCTCCACAGTTTGCCAAATGCTGTTAATGTGTTTCCTTTGGGTGGTTTCTATCCATCTCCCTTTACATCACAGCAGCATTTGGGCCAGCTTCGTTCACCACGAATGCCCCAGCGTCCAGCTACAGAGTATGGTGACGTAATGGTTGGCATAAAAAAAAATACTTGCTGAGTGAGTAAACGAATAAGGATTGGATGTGGCTGCAGAGGTTGGCCCTGGGCAAATGTGGCCCAACTATATTAGATATCTGTTGATGCATAACAAATTCCCCCATGACTTCACGGCCAAAAACAGCAAATGTTCATTATCTCATGGTTTTGAGAGTCATGAATCTGGGAGTTGCTTAGGTGGGTGGTGCTGGCTCAAGATCTGTCTTTCATTAAGTTCTAGTCAAGATGTTGGCTGGGGCTGCAGTCATCTGAAGACTGGACTGGGGCTGGAGGATCTGATTCCAACGTCATGCATTCACGTGGCTGGTGGTGGGAGGCCTCAGCTCCTTGCTCAAAAGAGCTGCTTGTGTGTCTTCTAGACACAGCCACCAGCTTTCCCCAGAGAAAGTGATCCAAGAGAGAGCAAGGCACAGCACCTTTGGCTTATCCTTAGTGAGGACACAGAGAGAGACCCTCTCATATTGCTTTATATTGTTTTATACTCAGTACCTGTTTTAAGAAAAAAACAAGACAGGCAGCCCGGTACCCAAAACCAGACCTTGGCCTGTCTGACCTAAACCTGGTAGTTAAAAATCAACCCATAATGTAGAAACCGATATTATTCATAGATTCCAGGCATTGTATAAAAGAACGTAGTGAAACTCCCAGCCCTGTTTTGTTTCTCTCTGACCACCGGTGCATGCAGCCCCTGTCACGTACGCACTGCTTGCTCAAATCAATCACAACGCTTTCATGTGAAATCTTTAGTGTTGTGAGCCCTTAAAAGGGACAGAAATTGTGCACTCTGGGAGCTCGGATTTTAAGGCAGTAGCTTGCCGATGCTCCCAGCTGAATAAAGCCCTTCCTTCTACAACTCGGTGTCTGAGAGGTTTTGTCTGCAGCTCCTCCTGCTGCATTAGAAGTCATAGCCCATGGCCCATATCTATGGATCACAGAAGCCCGCCCAATAACATACAGAAGGAGACTCATCAAGGGTGTGGGTGTCTGATCTGGGTGGCTGTTAGGCAAGGATAGTCATTTCCTCAAATTTTGCTGAACTGTACATTTATGATTTGCATTATTTTGTTTGTATGTTATACTTCCATCAGAGAATTTAAAAACCAAAACCTGAAGTTGTACCTCTGAAAGTTTGCTTGACTTTCTTTTTTGGTTATAGTTTATTGATATTTTTTCTACCTAAGGAAAAGTTTACATATATTAATCTCTCCTCCTTCCAGCTGCCTCACCAACAGCTCTGAGAGAGTAAAGAATCTGACCAAAAGCATACAGTATGTGATGGTGTCAGCATTTCTCTGGCACTGATGCCCTAGAGTCTCTTCACTGGACCAGGACACTGAAGAGGACAGAGTGGCCCAGGGATGGCAAAAGGGAAAAGCAGAATCCTGAGACCCAGGAAACAGAACGAGAAGGGTGTGTTAGGCAGAGGGGCCAAGGTGACCGAAACTGAGAAACTCCGGGGAGTCACTGTTTTCGAAGTCCTTCCACCCATCACTCTCCCTCCCCTCTCACTTCCCCAGTGCCCTTTGCTTTTCAGAAAACACTTCACAATTGAAAGCAGCCTGTGCTGGTCCCTGGCTGTGCTGACAGATTGAAATTTGCATCAGGGAACCAGTGCAAAGGCAATGGTGATTTGAGAGTGCACATTTGGCTTTAGGTTTGAGTATGTGTGTATGTGACCCTGTGGGAATTTCATTCTTTTCTTTTTTTCTTTCTTTTTTTTGAGACAGACTCTGGTTCTGTCTCCCAGGCTGGAGTGCAGTGGCTCGATCTTGGCTCACTGCAACCTCTGCCTCCCGGGTTCGAGCAATTCTTGTGCCTCAACTACAGGCGCATGCCACCATGCCAGCTAATTTTTGTATTTTTTGGTAGAGACAGGGTTTTGCCGCGTTGGCCAGGCTGGTCTCGAATTTCTGGCCTCAAGTGATCCACCCTTTTCAGCCTCTCAAAGTACTAGGATTACAGGTATGAGCCACTGCACTCAGCTAATTTTTGTTTTTTTAGTAGAAATAGAGTTTCACAATGTTGGCCAGGCTGGTCTCAAACTTCTGGCCTCAAGTGATCTGCCTGCCTCAGCCTCCCAAAATGCTGGGATTACAGGCGTGAGCCACCGTGCCCTGTGGGAATTTCTTTCTTCGACTCTCAAGCCTGTACATGAGGACCTGATTCAGGAAGATCCACATAGAAACTCAGGAAGACTCTGGCCAGGGAGGCCCTCCTCTCACCTGCAGAGTGACCTCCCCACAGACATTGTCTGGCGTTGATAAACTGTTTGGGTTTCAAGGCCTGCCATAGAGAGACTTAGAACACAATGCCTAAGGAGTCAACAAGCTGCACATTTAATATCATAGAGCCATCCACTGAGAAAATTGAGTCCCTTTCTTTTTTACAAAGGAAAAAATAATTAAGCAAAGATAAAAGTTAAAGCCCAAAGTTACTGTCTTTCCTCGGGCTGGAATCAGAAGCATCTACTTTATTCCTCTCTGGCTTTCAGGGCCTCCCTAAGGTCCAGAGAGGCCTGGGCCACTTCTATTTTTGAGAGAGAGAGATATGAAAAAAACAAGGTTACAAAAATTGTGGTATATTTTCAATGAGGGAAGTTCACAGATCAATTTCTTAGTACACAAAAAGCAATAAAGTATCATTAATTGAGCTATAAAAAAGAAGATTGTGGCTGGATGCAGTGACTCATACCTATAATCTCAACAGTTTGAGAGGCTGAGGTGGGAAGATTGCTTGAGTCCAGGAGTTTGAGGTTGCAGGGAGCTATGATTGTGCCACTGAACTCCAGCGTGGGCAGCAAAGCAAGACGCTGTCTGCTGCAGTGGGGGGAAAAAAGGACACGTACAAATGTGTGGGTTCAGCACTTCCGCCAACCAGCCCTGCAGTTTGTGAAAGGAAAATAAATCTCCAGACCCCAAAACCGCCAAGTCAAAGAAAAAAGCCAAGCTGGGAACTGTTTAGAACAAACCTGCCTCCCGTTCTATTGCTAAAAAGATAGCTACTAAAAATAAAAAAAAAAAAAAAAAGCTATATACCTGTCATGCGTGTCCGTGTGAAGAGACCACCAAACAGGCTTTGTGTGAGGAATAAAGCTTTTTAATCACCTGGGTGCAGGCGGGCTGAGTCCGAAAAGAGAGTCAGCGAAGGGAGATAAGGGTGGGGCCGTTTTATAGGATTTGGGTAGGTAAAGGAAAATTACAGTCAAAGGGGGGTTGTTCTCTGGCGGGCAGGAGTGGGGGTCACAAGGTGCTCAGTGGGGGAGATTTTGAGCCAGGATGAGCCAGGAAAAGGACTTTCACAAGGTAATGTCATCACTTAAGGCAAGGACTGGCCATTTTCACTCCTTTTATGGTGGAATGTCATCAGCTAAGGCGGGGCAGGGCATTTTCACTTCTTTTGTGATTCTTCAGTTACTTCAGGCCATCTGGGCGTATACGTGCAAGTCACAGGGGATGCGATGGCTTGGCTCGGGCTCAGAGGCCTGACAATACCTCTCTCACAGTTTGTTCACAAGGAAATTCCTTGCGGACAAAGGACAGATGTAATTCAATGTCATCCCTTTACTCTCTGAGATAAATGTATGTCTGATTGCTTCCTTTGGAAAGGCTATTCAGAAACTCAAAAAAATGCAACTGTTTGTCTCTTATCTACCTGTGAGCTGAAGCCCCTCCCACTTTGTTTTGCCTTTCTAGACCGAACCAATGTACATCTTACATATTAGGTTGGTGCAAAAGTAGTTGCGGTTTTTGCCATTAAAAGTAATGTTGCCCAGGCTGGAGTGCATTAAAAGTAATGGCAAAACTGCAATTATTTTTGCACCAACCTAATATACTGATTGATGTCTTATGTCTCCCTAAAATGTATAAAGCTAAGCTGTGCCCTGACCACCTTGGGCACATGTTGTGAGGCCCTCCTGAGGCTGTGTCATGGATGTGCCCTTAACCTTGGCAAAATCAACTTCCAAAATTAATTGAGACTTGTCTCAGATACTCTTGGGTTTACAGGTTGTATAATTTAATTTAGGTCTGGCACTGGTTATAGTTAGTGCTTCAAAGACTGCTTCCCTTGTTCACAAATAAGAAGCATTGAAGATTGTCACCAAATCAAGTTCCAGCCTAGGTGAACATGTTCAGTAGGGACACTGGGTGTCTCTTCCTCTCCCAGAAGTGAGAAGTTCGACATGCAGTGTGTGCGCTGCTTCTCAGTACAGCGGAAGCCATGGGCCGGAATCAGATGTGTCCTCCTCTTTCGCGCCTGGTTCCACCCCCTGCCCTGGGCACTTGTCTTTAGGGATGAAACTTGCTCTGGTCAGAACTGCCCATTGGGCTTCAGACCCAGGTTGCACCTTGGCCCCTGGTCTCCGGCCCTTTGAGTCTGGGGGTGCCTGCACCGGCCCAGGGAGCTTCTCTCCTGAGCTTTCTGCAATCTCCCATCTCCAGCCTCAGACTTGAGACAGAGCTGGACAAGGAAGCAGAGAGGGGAAGAAAGCAGAAATGGGGCTCAGGCCCTGGGAGAGGGGACTCCACCTTGTCCTACCAGAGCCTGGTGAAGCGACAAGTGACATCTGAGAAATGACCACCAGGGATCGGGCTGCTCGGTTACCGGCAGCTCCGTTCCTCCTGAATGTCTCAGATGGGTGGGTGCGCTCTGGACATGGAAGTAGGGACATGGAGAGAGGGCAGGAGGACAGAGGAGCACCCAGGAGTCAGCGGCTGCCTCACCAGCTGAGCGCCAGGCTCCAGGGCACAGCTCAGGTGAGTCATGTCCTGCTGCATCCTCGACAGAAGAGGCCCTGGGTGAGAATGCCTGTGATTGTCATTGCCACAGTTATCCAATCCGAAATGCCATCTTGATGCACCACACATACAATCATAGATGCATGCACGTGTACACACATGCATGCACACACACAGTGTTTTCTCCCAGTCCATGTTCTTCCTGTCTCCACAGAAACCCCCCTCCCCATTCCCACTTCTGCAGGGAGGGAGCTACTCACCCCTCAGTTCAGATTCCTGGATGGACAAGGGCTGTCTGCCTGCCACTGTTTTCACAAACTCAGGGTCCACAGAGCTCTGACCCCAGAGCATCCCTGACCCAGGCCCATCTGAGGAGAAGCTGGGACTTGGGCTTGTGTTTTCCAAGCTGTTTTGCTGTGGGCGGCCCCAGCACCATGACAGACACCGAGGTGGGGATCCTAATGTCAAATGTGTAAGCAGTGCAGCAGTGTGCAGCCAGTATGAGGAGGAATACAGGACTTTCAACAAACACTGGTGCGGACAACCACTTTTCTAATTATGCAACAAGACTCAGAAGCAATGAGGAGAGTAAGAGGAAGTGAGGAGTGGCTGAGTGTCCATCAGGGACCATCCTGCAAACCTCAGCTTCACAGTGACCCTGGAGAGCCTCACAGAGGAGGATGCAGGTGGATACTGGTGTTGGGTCAATAGACTATTGCTCTAAGAATTTCAAGATCTCGTCTCCCAAGATCTCGTCTTCCAAGACCTCGTCTCCCAAGATCTCGTCTCCCAAGATCTCAAGCCTTCAAGATCTTGTCTCCAAGATCTCGCCTGAAGACTGCCTCCCGGGTGGGAGGTGGAGGTGTTCCCAGGTGAGCTCCCCTTCACTCAGCACCAGGCCTGTCTGAGTCTAGGGCTGGTTATTCTGTCCCTGAAGAGAGAAATGGGAAGAAGTGTGTGAGGTTGCAGGTCAGTGACTTAGGACATAGTGTGTGTGCGTGCATGGGTTTACGGTGTGTGTGCGCATGCACAGGTGTGTGTGTGCGCGTGCACAGGTATGAGGTGTATTTGCAGTGCGTGTGTGTGCATGCACAGGTGTAGGTGTAAAAAGGCAGGTGAAGGCACAGATGTGTGGGTGTGTTTTGCAGTGCACTGCAGGTGTGTGCTGACATGCACAAAAGCACATTTGCATCTGTTGTTCGAGACTCCTCTGTGTGCCCCACTCTGAAAGTGTCTGGCCTTGTGGGGTCCATCGGCCTGGCTGACATTTGGGGTTGAGTGGACTCAGGTCCCATCATTCAGGGAGGACCTCACTGACTGCCTGTCCTTAATCCCAGCCTCACTCCAGCCACTGCCATGCCCAGGGCCCAGGCTCCACAGTCACTCTGGGTCATGCTTCACAGAGTAAATGTCACCCCTCCCTCCTTGGCTGGGGTGGGGTCTGCAGACAGGTGTTCTTTCCACAGACTCTCATGTTCCCCTAGAGAGCAGGTCAACTCTCGCACCTGAAAGTGCTCACCTGGCTATGAAGTACGTGGGGATAAGGCTAGGAGGGGTCCAGGGCCCTGGTCTGGCCTGGGCGTGGCCATGGAACATGTTGGACTCAGGGCATCTGTCCAGCATGTCCTGAGTGATTGTGTCTGTGGAAATCAGAGCTGAACAGGTGAGGATGAGTGGGAGACTCAAGTGAGGTCACCAAGACTGACCTGTGATGCCCTTGCAGCCCTGACCCCAGCCTCCAGTCCCAGAGCTCCACGGGCACCTCGGGTCCTCCTGTTACCTCCCAGCATGCACCTGGCCCAGCTCAACCAGACAGGACAGCCCTGATCCCAGCCCACACCCTGGGTAAGGTTCATGCCCCCAGGACTGCCACATGGGCAGCCTTTCCTGTAGGCTGGGGAGAGATGCGACGGTTGTGTCTCCCTCCCTCTGGTCCCTTCTTTGCTCACGCCTCCCACATCTAATGTGAAGGTCCTGCTAAGTGCCAGCACTCCTGTCGGGATAGGGTCACAGCAGGGAACCACCCAGCCACTGTCCTGCTCTGGTGGAAGTTGGGTTCTACCAGGTGGATTCACACAGTGAACAGATCAGCACAGAGGCCAACAGACAAATACAGCAAAGTCTGATGACTGCTGGGAAAAGGTATTTGTGCCTCGGGTTTGGGGAGCATGTGTGTGGGTGTTGGAGTCTCTATTTCATTGGCAATGATTAGAAGAGGGTTTGTGGATTAGAGGACATGACCGTGGAGACCTGCAGGGTTTGAGAGCAGGGCACTCTGGGGTCTGGAGAAAGAGGGGTCCAGGCGGAGGGAGGAGCGAGGCACATGTCCTACAAGGGAGTCTTGGGATCCGGCCAGGCCAGGGCAGGGGGCAGAAGCTCTGGGGTCCGGTGACCCTGGCCCTCTCCTCTGCCTCCCTTGCAGCCCTGGCCAGAGTCTCATCCTGTTTGATGAGCCCAATCCTCTGAGGAGCTGAGAGCTGAGCTGACAACAACCATGAATTTTACAGGCTGATGTTTGCAACCAGAGGGCAGGTGCCAGTTACTTGTGAATAACATGAATAGTCCTGACCTTCCTGGGAAATGATGGCCATACGGACATCAAACTACATGACTGATTCCATGCGCCAGTGAATAACCCTAGGATGTAGAGATCTTGTGGGCGTGGTTCTCACCTGGATCCCTTCCTGTCCCCATGCACCATTCTCCCGGCCATGTGCTTCCTTATAGGCAGTCCTGAGACTCCAGGGACTCTCCAGCTGAAGGTCAGGGACTAACGATTCCTTTAGAGGAGTTGTCATTTACAGAGCTTGTCCTTACAGGAGTTTGTGCGGCCACAGGACCTGGGTTCACAGACAGGCAGAAGGTGGAGGGCCCCGAGCCTCCCCTGGAGAGGTGACTCACTACCCTTCCCCATGTCCCCACAGTTCCCTGTTCAGCAGCCCCTATGTCCTGCTCCTGGTCCTCCTGGAGCTGCCCCTGCTCCTGAGCATGCTGGGTGCCGTCCTCTGGGTGAACAGACCTCAGAGAAGCTCTAGAAGCAGGCAGAGTTGGCCCGAGGGTGAGAACCAGTAGCATCTGCTGTCCATCAAGGGCCCCTCTGCGGGACTGGAATGACCTCCTGACCGCTCCCTCCCGGGCTGCTCTCCCCACATCTCCCGGAATCCTCTGTGAGCCTCCTTCAGCCTTTTCCCTGTGCCCAATCCTGATGTGTCACACGTGAACCTGATGGACATGGACACCCTGAGCTCCATGTCTCACGTGCACGCCCTGGACAGCTAAGCCTCGGGCGGTCAGCAACAACTCTGAGTGCCTGACGCCCTCCCTGCACCCTTCCATTTCTCCAGGAGCCTGGCATTGCTTCCTCCACTGTTTTTACAGGGAGAGGCAGGGAGAGGCAGGTCCAGGACTCCCCTGCACCTTTGCCACCATAATGGCCCACACTCCCCGGGTCCAGGAGTGCAGAATATGCGGCAGCTTCCATTTGCTAAGTGTGTCGATTCCATGATGCTTTTCAACTTTAAGAAATGACAATACATGGATTCTGGACCTATCATGCCCACTAAGTCAGACCTGGGTGAACACTCCATTGTTCCCTGGTCCCCACAGGCCTTTGCTCAGAATAGTGGACCAAGCCCCATGCTGGGCCTCTCGGGATTGGGGTCACTGCAGAAGAGGATCCAGGATTCCCCCCAAAACCTGACAATTCCCTTCCTTATGTGGACACGTCCTGGCCAGTGTCTTCTGGTCCCTCTGGGAAGGCTGGTAGGAGATTCTCAGTGTGAATCGTGGCATGGTAGCCAGACCTTTTCTTCCTCCTTCCTCAAGGGGACCTGACCTCCCCTTCATTCCAGGGCTGTGGCTTTTAACTGACTCAAGTATGGAAATGGATCGAGGGCCGTGACTCCTTGATGTGGTAGTTAACTGAGTCTTTTGCTCACTAGTGTAGACCATGTCTGCTTATACAGACAAAGGAAGACGTCATCAGCCGACCATCGTTTAGGTTCCAGGGATGCCACACCCAAGACCCCTATGAGGCAGCTGGTTCCCACGAGTCCTCCTGGTCAAGGAGGGCCATGCCGAGGAGTCCTCACCTACTTTTCCATTCAGCAGATACTTATGGGAGCTTCTGGTGTATCAGACACTGACCTGGCATTGGAGTCCAGCTGTGAACACCCATGCGAGGAGCTCTGTTTACATTGAGCCCATATTCCAGGTGGGGGATAGAAAAGATAAACAAATGCACAAATACATGAATAAGTTCCAGAAGAAATATAAGAGTCAGAGATGAAAAGAGTCACAGAATAAAATAAGAGAAGTGGGGTGACTGCTTTGCAGGAGCTGAGGGGTCTGTTATGAAGTCCCTCTAATAGGCGCTGAGCAAGCAGGGATCAGGAGAAAGGAGAGGTGAGCGCCGGGGTCCCTGGAAGAGGACTCCCTTTTAGGGGTGACTCCCTGAGGCAGAGAGAGGAGCAGGTGCACATGTCCTGCCAGGGGCAGACACCTCCCTGGGTCAGGTGGCTCCAGGGCCTCCAGACAGCATTTCCTGTCTCCTCCCCAGCCTAGGCAGGAAATCATGCACCAACTTTGGATGACTAAGTCCTCTGAGGCAGTGGGACATCAGGACACCATGCCTCCATTCACCCATTCATCCGTTCAACAGCCAGTTTGTTAAATTGCATTTGGCAGACCCTGGAATAATAGCGGGCGCAGCAGTGAATGAGACAAGAGGCTGCCCCTGCTCTCAAGGGGTGGCCAGTCTAGATGGGAGCAGACATTGACCCGCCAACAGAAAGACTGAGGAAGACAAGAGGGAAGTGTGAAATGGGTCATGAGGACCCCTAAAAGGGGAGCCACCATAACCCAGGAAGGTCAAGGAACACGCAGGCAAACCTGTCAGCTGGAGCCAGGCAGAGGAGTGGGAGGTTGAGGGTCTGGACAAAGGTCCGAGTCGGGAGGGCGGCGGCACCACGGTGAACCTGGATCCAGGAGGCTGGGGACACCTACCAGGCGCTGGGGGCTGCCAGGACCTGTGTGCTGAGGTCAGGTCAGGTGGGTGCCATCCTGTGACAGCAGGAGCCATTGGGAGGTGAGCAGCGCCTCCCCAGGGCCACGTGTGTGTGTCAGGGATCACGCTGCTGATTCTGGGGAGAATGGAAGGGCTGGGTATGAGCAGAAGAGGAGACCAGGTCAGCCCATGGCGGAGCTGGGATACTTCAAAGCCAGGCCCAAGCCAGATCTGAACACTGGGCAAATTGGAAGCCCTGGGATTGCACTGGGCTAACGACAGTCCCATGATGTGAGTCTGGGGGCATCAGCACCAATGACCCCAGTGCACACTGTGTCCCTGAGAGTGTAAATGGAGGGAGGACAGGGTGGGTCGAGGGTTCAGGGACCCCTTCATGGTGCCAGGTACACCCAGACTCCCCTGTCACTCTCCACTCAGCCTTATGGCTATGTGCACATACCGGTGCTATTGACTCTGATAGGAAGGAAGGAACGGAAATCTGTAGGAGGGTTGGGAGAGTCAAGGAATATGCTTAAAGCATGAGAAGGTGTAGAAGGGGTGATGCCCTCTGGGACAGACAGGAGGCAAACCCTGCACCTGACCTGCCTTCTTGCCCTTTCCAGGGTAGACACCCTAAGTCCATCACGTCAGGAGAACCAGCCATGTTGAGTGTGGACAGACCTGGGTCTCCGCCTCCTGGGAAGGCCTGTCCCCCATGTCTGCTCCCTGGGGAAGCCCCTGGCCATCACAGTAGACCCAGGATAGACACCAGCAGCCGCTGCTCATGACAAGCTGTCCTCTCAGTCACCAAACCGCCCTCTGTGTGCCCTGGGGTGTGTGCTGGCTCAGTCGCAGCCTCATATTGACCACAAAGTCCCACTTCAGCATCTTCACGCGTCTGAACTCTCTGTCTCTCTCTTCTCAGTTCTCTGCCCTGATTCTCACTGGGGCGTGGATTTCGGCAAGAAGACAAGATGGAAAAGGAGAGTCTCGGGTGGGTGATGCTGCTCTGTGTCTAGGTCTGGGGGCAGGGGCACAAGAAGAAAACTCCCCAAGCCTGTGGGATTTTAACCTACTTGGGGACTCAGCACCAAAAAGGGACATGCAGATGGTGTCTGGGTTCATAGTGCTAACTTCTGAGGCCAGAAGAAGAGCTGGGGGTCTTAGGGGCAGAGCTCTCGGCGGGGACCTAGCTGAAGATTAAGGGACACAGCCTCTCTCTGGTCACCTCCAAAGCTGAAGAAGATGGCAGATTTAGCTTCCAACCACAAGATTGTCCATCCTGACCAGGAAGTGACATGTCACGGAGGGTGGAGCAGCCCCTGTGGTAGGAAATGGCCCGGCTTGGCTCTGCCTTCTGCTGTGTGAGTGACACACTGAAGCCAGAAGCTGTGGGCTGTGGGGAAGTGGCTGCATTCCCACCCAAGGGACCCTGGACTTTGCCAGACTTCGGAGTTGAGAGGAGCCACTAGCACCATCCCAGAGCTGTCAGCACCAGCCTCAGCCCAGGCGGCTCTCTCCCTGAGCTTCCTGCACCCTGATCCTCTCCAGCCTCAGACCTGAGACAGGGCTGGACAAGGAAGCAGAGAGCAGAAGAAAAGCAGAAGCAAAGCTCAGATCTGCTGGGACGAGGCTCCATTTTGTCTCCTCCTGGGGTCTTGCACAGTGGCAGGTGACATCCGTGTTACAGGAATGACTGCCAGGACCTGGGCCTCATGGCGGCCTTCAGCTCTGCTCCTCCTGCTTGTCCCAGGTGAGTGGTCTGGCCCTGGACTCAGGGAGTTCTGTCCTGAGTGGGAGAGGGCAGGGCGGGCTGCAGGTAGTGGAGTAGCGGTCACAGAGGGGAGCAGGGGTGGGGAGAGGGGAGGAGGGCAGAGGAGCATCCAAGAGCGGTCAGCAGCTGCCTCCCCAGGGGACAGCAGGCCGCAGGGCACATCGCAGGGGAAGCCTGTTTCTCTGTGCCTGAGACAGGAAGCCCTGGTGGGAGGTGATGCTGTGACTGTCGTTGCCAAAGTTATCAAATCACACATTTTATCTGGGACGATCACACACGCAGTCGCACTCACACACACAGTCACACACACATGCAGTCACACTCACACAGCCACACTCACATGCACACACAGGCCTGCACACATCCAGTGTTTCCCTAGCCTGGCCTTTCCAGTCTCCATGGAAACTTCCCACGCCCTTCCCGCCTTTGCACAGAGGGAGCCTCTGACCCTCAGTTCCTGCTCCTGGGTGGATAAAGCCTGCCTGCCTGCCATTGGCTTCTCCACACTCCCAGGGTCCATGAGGGCCTGACACCGGGGCACCCCGGACCAGGCCCCTCTGGTAAGGAGACGGGCTTGTATTTTTCAGGCTGTTTTGCTCTGAGAGGCCCCAGCACCGTGGACGGCCCCGTGGGGGGATCCCTGAGCGTGCAGTGTTGGTATGAGGAGAAATACAAGACTCTCAACAAATACTGGTGCAGACCACCACGGGTTTTCCTATGTGACAAGATTGTGGAGACCGAAGGGCCAGCAGGAAAAATGAACGGCCGAGTGTCCATCAGGGACAGTCCTGAAAACCTCAGCTTCACAGTGACCTTGGAGAACCTCACAGAGGAGGACACAGGCATATACTGGTGTGGGGTGGATATACCGTTGTTCCAAGACTTTCAGGATCCCATAGTCCAGGTTGAGGTGTCCGTGTTCCCAGGTGAGCCCCTCCTTCCCTC